>NC_042997.1:36800725-36858225 GCF_006345805.1 Octopus sinensis
TCGTTATTATTTTTTTCATCTTTTATTAATTTCACTTCGTTTTATATGAGTTCCATAATTTTTCTCACGAAATTGATCAGCAAACCTTCATGAAGACATAGGAACACGTGTGTCTTTATATGAATGTTGATAATCGTATCGTACACCTGCTGTTTCATTACACATTCCCATGGACAGAACTCGTATAAATCAATAAGTCTCAATAAAAGCTAAGTATAAAAATAAAGACACCTGCCAATTACCACTAGAAATACTGGCCTGAGATTTAAACATCTCTCTCTCTCTCTCTCTCTCTCTCTCTCTCTCTCTTATACACACACACACACAAACACACACACACACACACACACACACATACACATATATATATATATATATATACACACACACAAACAGAAAGTGAGTGATTCATGAGACATGCATACATCACAGGCACACACATATTCCATACAGTAACACACATACGCATAGATACAAGCATTCACTCGCATGCAAGTATATACACGGCAACCACGCATCATGCACACACACATTTATGTACAAGAAGTTTGCTAGCAGTAACTGCGGACACTTAATTATCAGTATATTACTCTCTTCAAACCAATTAAAAAGCTTTCAGTTTTTTCAGATCACACATGGCTCATATAATTCTAACACAAGAATTAAACAAAAAAAGTAACACACAATCATATTTGACGTTCGTGCGGAAACATGATATTTCAAATTTGCTAACTTTGTAAATGATACACGTCTAATTATCCACAAAGTTCGGAGGAATTGGGAGCCTCACGCAGGGATGTTTATTTGTACCTAAGAGAAAAATTCCATGTAGACGTTTGGAAATCGTATGAACATCACAATTCATACAACAGTTTCCAGGCATTGTTGGCGATGATCCCTGAAAAAAAAGCAAAAACAAGAAAATCAATGCGGACGATCTCCTAATAATCTCAGCTGTTTGGTGCACGGAATTCGAATAGTCATATGTACAGAGGAATGACACATTCTGCAATACTACAGGAAAACCTTTTTACATTCATGCCATGTAGTAACTTAGTATAATTAAAACCTTTAGAAACATGGAATAATTTGGTCTTTTAATCTTCTAGCCAGTCCAAATGTTTAGAAGGAGAAATAGGAAATGGTCATGTGCAGACCGTTTTGATATGCTCCAGAGCACTGCACAAATTCAGGCTACTACGATGATTTTAGTATTGGCTAATAATGAGGGTCACACCATGCTATCTAACATATTTCCATAGTTTCAGCAATAGAGCTGCTGTTTATGTTAATCCCTGAGTAGATGAAGTACACAGTGAAAGGCTATACGAGAGATGTAGTGTTTTACTCCATAACATAACGCACCATCCGGCCCAGGAATTGAAATTCCGGTTTCTGATCGTGAGTTCAAAAGTCTAAACATTAAACTTTGCACCTTTATAAGTATACATCGCATAAAGCTTAAAATACAAATTATTTTTCGGCGTTTATGCTTACTATAATTTGGTCCTCATTCTGTATAATAATCTATCTAGAGAATAGATGGCTATAGTCCAAACACATCGCAATTTAAAGATGATTAGATATAGGAGCGGAATATTAAGGGACTAGCGTATGGCACTACTTTACCACAATATCAATATTTTAAATTTCTCAACATTTTAAATTTCTCTCTCCGCATCCCAATTTCTTCAATTTTTTACTTCCCTGAATTTTTTATTGCTAATCTAAGGGGGGGGGGAAGAACAGAGAGTACAAATCTTTAAGAAAGTTTTCTTTTTTTTTCTTCAGAAACACTAAAATTTCCTTCCAAAACCTCCACATATCACCACACCACATTCAAAAAGCTACGAACACCTAATGTTTCACTTTTGGGTTTTTGGAAAGCGGAGAAGTTTCTTCAGAAATAATGTTGTTTACCTGCAGTTTCTAGCATGTCGTGTTTTCTGCTGGTGCTCTAATAATTTTTATGTCTGCTATTTCAGTAAATGTTACGCATTCGCGGAACACCAGACAAAAGTAAATCATTGTGCGTTTTTAGCTTTTTGAAAGCAGCTATGTGATGGGTGTGCGAGGTGGGGGAAAGGGGCATTGAATGTTTCTTGAAAATAAATAACTCTTTAAAAGAAAATACATTTCCCAAATTCGTAATATCAGTATTTTTTCTACATGGATAAAAAAAATCGTAAAAGCGTTACAAATTCCGAAATGGCGTAGCGGACAGTAAGAAACTAAAATGTTGAAAACGTGACTCCTGGGCAAAACCGTATTTACCCACATTATGTTGTGAAACAATACATAGTTTGTTATACTTCAGAATAACAGGAGGCACTTTCATGCAAACCCATGCAAATTGTACCCTTCCCATGCCTTCACGTTTAAACAAACATTTACGCCAGTAATCGAATTCCCTATATATCAGCTGTCCTGATCCTGCCCATAAGAAAGGAACAAATATTACAATATGGTTGCACTGATAGTTGATGTCTATTAGTATTCGTTGATTTGAAATATTTTTTTGTTTTAATATGATATTCCTCATATAATATCCACTGTATTAAAGGGCTCCATACCAGTGTGCGGTTTCATCAGTTCAAATAAAGTTAAGATTAAATCTACATTCGAAATACAACCGGATGCAATTTGAAATGACAGTTGCTACGCCCGTCATGTTGTCAAATAAAATACACACGTGCATGGACACATGTAAACACGCATGCGTATGCAAACACACACACACACAAACACACATTCACATAGATAGATAGATAGATAGATAGATAGATAGATAGATAGATAGATAGATAGATAGATAGATAGATAGATAGATAGATAGATAGATAAATAGATAGATAGATAGATAGATAGATAGATAGCGTGAGCCATACACATGACAGAAGTAATACTCATTCAAATTTCTTGAATTCTGAAATTATACATTCAAATTATTTATTAATTGTTATAATGTGAATATTTAATATTTAGTAGACATGCCCTGTGCATTTTTTAATACAAGGACCCTATTAGGCATGTTACGGATCAGATGACGAATATTCCGTTGCAGAATTTCTTGATAAGTTTCATGCACTAATCTCAAAATATCTTGCTTCGAAGATGCTTTCTTGTTCTTTTTATGAAGTGTGCTGTTCATTATGCCCCAGAAATGTTCAATAGGGTTTATCTCTCTAAAGACTCCGCCGGTTACGACGACGAGGGTCCCAGCTGATACGATCAACGGAACAGCTTGCTCGTGAAATTAACGTGCAAATGGCTGAGCATCCCACAGACACGTGTACCCTTAACGTAGTTCTCGGGGATAATCAGCGTGACACAGAGAGTGACAAGGCTGACCCTTTGAAATACAAGTACAACTCATTTTTGCCAGCTGAGTGGACTGGAGCAACGTGAAATAAAGTGTCTTGATCAAGGACACAACGCGTCGCCGGGAATCGAACTCACAACCATACGATCATGAGCCGAATGCCCTAACCACTAAGCCACGCGCCCTCACTACATAGGGTTTATATCTGGTGACTGACTTGCCTTTGGAATCTTTTTAATGCTATTCTCATCCAACAAATCTTGGGTCATTTTAGCCGTGTGAAAAGAAGCCCCATTTTCCATAAAGAAATGTTCTTTTTTAATCATTTCACCACTAGAGAAGTTTGGAAGGATTCCTTTCTGCAATTTGGACATGTATTTATCTGAGTTTATGCTTCCCTCACACTCCAACAGCTCTGATCAACCATTGCTCCAAGTTTCTCCCCGGGACATTACAAAATAGCTGCCGTGTTTCATTGTTGGCTGCCATATTTTAATATCAAATTCTTGATCACAGTCTCCAGACACACACTGGAACATTGTCAGGAAATACAGCAAATCTGGACTCATCAGAGAATATGTCAGTGCCCCAAAATACTAGTGGCCTGCCCACCATCTCACTGGCCCAATGTTTTTTCCGCTTGATGTTGTCTTGTCGAAGAAGTGGCTCTTGCTGTTCTTCCATAGTAACCAAGTATGTGGAGATATCCGACAGTTGTTCTGAGACTGATATCAACTTGTTCTGCTATGTCAAAGGCCTTGTAACGAGGATTATCTTCCACACTTCTCCGTCAGAGGGCCTTGGTTGAACTGCGTGAGGTGATATGCACTCCTCCCTCTCTCTGGTGAATTGCACAATCACTCTATTAATTGTAGAAAGCGGAATCCCACGGTTTTCTGCTATTTTACGCTATGTACATTCACCTTCAGAATAACTCACAATACCACGTCTTGGAAATTCATACAGTCCCAAGGCATGAGTAAGCAGTCACATATGCAGCCTGAAACATAAAATTTTCAATTAATAAAAGATATGAACCATATCATAAACATAAAACGGTGTTTTATGGGTTGTCTACTTACTTCTGCCATGTGTGTGTATGTATGTGTACATTCATTTCAAGAGACACCCTGCAGATTTCAATGTTGTTTTAATGATTTGGAAAGATCTATGTGAAAATGGTAACAAAATATGTAAATATTCGCAAAGTTAAACACTAAAACATTAGACTACTGTTAGTTTTCACGTAATATTGACTATAAATCTGCAAAATATTACACTAAATCATCTTAACATAAAAATACATATTCTAGAATATTTAAGTGTAAATATTTGCGCATATCCAGTAGCTTTCATATTTTCAATGACTTACTTCCCTGTCCACAAAAACAAAAGTAAACAATCATAGTAGTAAACAGTAAAAAATAGATTAATATTGAGTGAACGCAAATTGCCGTCGGGGTTGGGTACAATTATGCTAATATCTATACAGTTGTTTGTAACAACGAAGCTACCTTACATTCACGTATGAACTGCTGAAGGAAGAAATAAAATATTTGTAGATATAGTTGTAGTGGCATTAGCGGTGATGTTTTTATTGTGTTAATGATTAAATGTAAAACATAGGGCTGAGGGGAATGTACCTGGGGGTGGGGAACATTTCTGGCTTTAAGGGTATCGCTAAGGCCTGGTTGGAGTCCCAGGGCTTGGAAAAGTTAAATAACCGCTGCAATAAGTGAGTGAATCTGAGAGGGAAATATGTTGAACCAATTCTTAATTAACTGATCCTCCTATGTATTCTTTTGTCCAAAGCCGGAAGTTCGTCAGTAACCCCTTTGTATTGATATTAGTGAGTGTTTGTTATTTGGGACCCTGTGAGGAACCTAAAAAGATTTCAATGTGGAAGGCGTCGGTTAGCCATTCAGTAACACACAAAAATCTATCAGCTTCACTAGAGCACTTATTGTTTGTAATTTAGTGTCAAACTTTTCGCCACTTGTTCACTAACAACATTATTGCAATGCATGTCAAAAATGTTGTTAGCTACCAGGTCGCACTTTAAAGCGGCGAAAATTTTGACACCATATTACGAACAATAAATATGTAAGTAAAGATAACTGTCTTTGTGTTTCTGAATGACTACCATATGTTGTCAAAATGGCAATCATAAATATATACGTACATACACACGTACACGCGCACACATATTCGTTAATTCTATTATTTATATGCGTTTCAGCACAAGGCTGTGACCATCGGCATTTTGTCATTGGCTTTTGGTGAAGGAAGGAGATCGATATTGCTGCCTTGTTTCATGTTACTTGCAGTGATTAAGTTCATCTGTGATCTTGGATAGTAGTAGTTGAGTTGTCTCTTGAAATCATCTACCCGTACTCCAACTAGATCTCTCAGGTATCAAATAACCGTGAGCACTTGTATCTCGAACCATTTCAATATATGCTCCTTAATCTAGATGGCATGACTGGGGCATTTGAATAAGTGTAGATACCTCTAGTTCGAGGCTAGCATAGCACTCGATGCCAAAGTTTGGTGCAAAGACTCCAGGATCTTCCACGCGTATAACACAGCATATCTCTCACGTTCTCGATCCTGGGAGTACAGTCGCGGCTCTTTCTGTCTCTCTTAGTGCTGTAGCAGTTCTAATATCGATTCAATGTCCCTGGTGTGGTACGGCTGAAATACTTCTAATTCTGCTATTAAATCGACACTATGGGTTGACAACATTTGTGAGCTGTAGACTAAATGGCTGAGAACAAATGTCCTCCATAAAAGCTGCCTAATGTCCCGGTCTTTGTTCTGAATGTTTTTTAGAATACATCTGGCCATTCACCTGCATATTGTCACCATCTTGGTGATAAGTGTGTGAAACGATGAAGAAAGAAAGAAAAAAAGAAAGAAAAAGTGAGGGAGAGAGAAACAAAAGAGACAGAGAGAGGCCATCTTTTGAGATGGTTGAAATTGTATTCTTATTGTTTGTTGTCATGCTGCCCGGCTTTAACAAGTAGTCTTTCTTTGTAATGGTTTAAGTTGATTACAATTCAAGATGTCAATTTAATTTTAGTCTTTGTTGTATAAATTTTCATTTTATCCAGCTATGAAACATAGATTATATCAAAATTGTTTTGGAGGTTATTAAATAAGTGTGAGAGTGTGTGGGTATGTGTGAGTGTGTGCGTATGTGTATGTGTATGCTATGTGTGTTGCCTGCTTTAAGTGAATTTTTCCATTGTCTATATTTTCTATACTATTTCATTCCCGTTTTTCCTTTTTCCTTTTTCTCCCTCTAGCTAACCCTCCAAATGTTCACCACTCACACATACAGACACCCATACATATGCACAAAAACACACACTCACACATATATGCACACACCACACACAGACACACAGACGCACACATACACATACACACACACACACACATATATATATATATATATTGTTATTTGCACATATAGATTCAAAATAACAAACAAATTCTCTTCCAAACTGAAATCCAATTTTCAACTAAATTTCATATATGTAAAGGACAAATATTTTCTGTAAAAATATCATTCTTTATCAATTTCTGAAAGATTGAATCGCTAAAAAAAATCATCCGAAATTCTGATTGCCTGCTTTCGTTGAGAATCCAATAAGATCCTTTAATCGATTAAGTTTCTTCCTAATTTTCTCAAACTACGTAGAAATAGTATAATGATCCCTGTGTATATAAGTACTATATATGTTGCCTATTCTACATCATACCTTGATACTGTGTGGGCTTAGCCCTGTTTATATAATATTATAATATTACCTATAATGTAACATACTTTTATAATGTTTGGACTTAACCCTGTTTATAAAAGTAATATACATGTTACCTATACTTTATCATGCCTTGATACAGTGCGGTCTAAGCCCTGTTCATAAAATATTATACATGTTAATTATACTAAATCATACCTTGATACCGTGTAGGCTAAGATCCCCATTAACAGGCCACTGATGTTTAAAATAAATTGATATCACTATGTGTTAACTCTTTCATTGGATTCCCCACCTCGTCGGGTCGCAATTTTTTCCCACGAGAGTTTCGGGACCTAGTTATGAACTGATTTGCATATAGCCAATGACAGCTCAACGATGAAACTAGTGTCCACCTAGTCACGAAAATAATCTGGTTGAGTTCAGTGGAAAATGCGTGTTATAGCAAAATTAAACTGTTCTAAACGGTTTAATAGGGGTGACAAATGTGAAACTTAGTGTATAAAGTGAATGGGGAGCTGCTCACCGATAATGCAATACGTGCTGCCAATTTGAGTAATTTACAAGAAAACGTAAATGTGTGTAGTTTCTTAATGTTTTCACTGATCTTGTACATACCTAATTTAAAATGTTAGTGTTGATCTGGAAACATCGTAATCAATATAGTGTTGTGTCGTATTGCGGTTTCCTTGCACATATAAATGGGTACATGCAGTATCACTAATCTCAGTCTGAGCGTAGGTAACTAATGTTAGCTCCATATAGAGATGGTGCTCAATTGATCTATGAGGATGGTGGAGGGGGTATGTGGTGCTTATGTGTGACCTGCAACGCTGTACTCACAGAGTAGCATACACCATTCCATGCCTGGCTGACTGTACTGTAGCAGTAAACAGATTGTAGAGGTGAGCTCTGATTGGCTGTATAGAAATGTGTTGATTACTGGAGTCCAGAACACTCGTGGGGAAAAAAATCGTAGGTGACCTGCTAGATGCAAGAGGAAACAGTGAGAGAAGGATGGGGTGAATGAGTCGGCAGACGTTCGCCTTTATCTTCTGCCGGGGCTCCGTGGAGCTTAGGTGTTTCGCTCATAAACACACACATCGCACGGTCTGAGATTCGAACCCGCGATTCTTCGACCGCGCGTCCGCTGCTCTAACCACTAGGCCATATGCCACCACATTCTGTCTTTACCTATTGTATATTTTTTCCAAACGCCCTTTCAGTTTCATAAAGTATTTACTTCAGCTGACTAATACTTTGCTTCATATTGTTACATTGTGGCACAGGTATTTTCCCTCTAAGTTTTCTTATTCGTACGCTGTTTGGTTATGTAGTTTAAAAATGTATTCACAGAACTTGAGGCGATCCAACGTAGCTACACGAAGAAGATAGCCTCTGTACAGCATATAAGGTACTGGGAAAGACTCAAGAGATTTAAACTCTATTCCTTGGAGCGTAGGCGAGAAAGATATGCCATAATATACATCTGGAAGATCCTGGAAGGACTTGTCCCAAAACTTTGGCGTCGAGAGTTACACAAATGCCAGAACAGGGCGCCACTGCGTGGTGCCAAGGACTCTAATTAGCCATCAAGATGTAGGACAAGATACTGTGATAGCTTGGGCTTCCGAGGCCCACAGCTCTTCAATATCCTCCCGAAGAACCTAAGAGACCTGCATGGGGTGGATGCAGATGTCTTTAAAATGAAACTGGATCTCTTCTTGTCAGGTATCCCAGATGAACCAACTTCACGGCAGGAGGTGCAGATGAGGGCAGCTGCATCGAACTCTCTCATGCACCAAATGGCTGTTGCTAAAAAGCATTCGTGAAGTAAAACCATGTAGCAACACCAGATGGCGGTGCCCCAGCATGGCCACAGCTCGTGAGCTGAAACTAGATACAATAAAAAAAAAAAAATTCCCTCGATTTCTACATTTTACGTTTTAAATCTTTTATTTCAACATGAAAAGTCGTCACTAAATTTAGACAGCTATCATCCCTGATGACGGCCTGTTTGAATTCCAAGTTGTTATGTAGTTTAGGCAACTGCTTCAAAGTATACATCTTCAGTTTCACTATGGTCGAATAATACGCTTCGTATGTTTAGCATTTGTCCTTACTTGCACTTGGGAGTTTTACAGAAAACACGTGTTTATATAATTCTTAAACGTTTTGTCATTTCATATGTCGTATCTGAGCAACTGTCTTTATGAACATTTTAATACATCAATAACACGATGTAAAGAGTATTAACATTTAGCAAATAAATCAGCATACCACGTATGAGTGGTATAATTTATTGGTTGATATCAAGATCAAATATATATTTTTCGGACTATGTAAGAAAGATGCTACTCGGTAAAAGCAGCCTTCTCTCCTTTCTGTATGAAACCAATCTTCTGTAATTTTTTCCAGGTGTTGTGTGTTTTACGTGACTATCATCATCATCATCATCATCGCCATCATCATCATCATCATACTCACCATTATCATCTTCGGCAGTAGCAGCAGCATGCCATCAACATTACTAGCATGTAAGAAGAAGAAGAAGAAAAAGAGGCAGCAGCTGCAGCAGCAGCAGCAGTAGTAGTAGTAGTAGTAGTAGTAGTAGTAGTAGTAGTAGTAGTAGTAGTTGTTGTTGTTGTTGTAGTTCTTACCAACAATCTGACCGCTTTGTTTCACAAAGATGACAATGGCGCAGGAGTGACTGTGTGGGAAGTAGCTTGCTTACCAACCACATGGTTCCGGGTTCAGTCTCACAGCGTGGCAAGTTGGGCAAGTGTCTTCTACAATAGCATTGAGCCGACGAAGCCTTGGGAGCGGATTTGGTACACGGAAACTGAAAGAAGCCCGTCGGATATATATATATATATATGTGTGTGTATGTGTGTGGTGTGTGTGTGTGAGTGTGTGTGTGTGTGTGAGCGTTTGCATATCTGTGATTGTTCCCTCACATCGTTTGACAACCGCTGCTAGTGTGTTTACGTCCCCGTAACTTAGCGGTTCGGCAAAAACGATGGATATAATAAGTACTAGGCTTACAAACAAGAAGTTTCGTTCGACTGAAGGTGGTGCTCCAGCATGGCCATAGTCAAATGACTAAAACAAATAAAAAAGAAAAAAAGAAAAGAAAAAGAATGTAATATCAACTTGATTATTTTCAGAACAAGCGTCACAAAATACACAATGCAATGTTATGCTTTAAATACATATTTGTTTTCTGAACGAGAGATCATATATAACATATCAGATTATATAACATATCAAAGCAGCTTTTTCTTCACTTCACAGTTCTAGCAATATGATGCAGCAAAGGACAAAAGGAAACCCAGTCCTGCATTATCGTTACACTTGGTTTGTTGATGATACTAAAATAATACGTTTTGTAGTCGTGTTCGTGAGTATGTAACTGTGTATGAGCGTGCGTATGTTCTGTGCGTGAGTATATATGTGTTATGCATGTATGTATAAATGTATTATGCTTATACATATGCATATATATATATATAAATATATGGATACACACACACACATAAATGGAGACATACTCATGTATGTATAACTAGAACATAAAAGATACGTATGTATGTATCTATATTTGCATGAATGTGTATGTGTATATATTATATATATATATATAATATATATATATATATATATATATATATATATAAATTTAACAATTTATGTCTTGCTTCGAGAGCTGCATTCGGTATGATTCGTTAAATTTTGGTAGTAATGACTTATGTCCCTCTTAGCGTGTGGCATTTATGTGTAATAATGCCCTCTATACAATATATATATATATATATATATATATATATAATATATATATATATATTATATATATATATATATGGTATATATGTGCGTGTGTGTGCGTGTGTATGTGTGTGTGTGTGTGCGGGTGTGTGGAAGTGTGTGTGTAGGAGATTATGTTTATCTAGGTATATATATATATAGGAATTGTATTTATCTACGAAATGTCTTTCTATCGGAGCCGATGCAATTAGTTTGTTGAAAATCTCTCGCAGGTGTCTAAATGCACAAACGTCACTAAGTGTTCGTGACACAGCAGCGACCCTTCGTTTATTTCTCGGCAACTTTTGATACCTATTTAAAGAGATGTTTCGTACGTCTTAGATATTTATCCGTCTTATTGAACATATATCGACTATGGCTGCCGTGTTTATGTTGAGTGAATCTCGAAGTTTGATAAAAGTTCTTGTTTGTTACTTGTAAGTTCAATCCAGACCAATTTATGATTTTAGACAAACATAGAAAACATATAAACACACACACACACACACACACACACACATATATATATATATATATATATATATATGCTGAATAACAAGGAAAAACGAGTTACGTAATCACAGTCATTGTCTTACAGACGTTTTTGTGTTATAAAGATAGTGCACGACCGCAGCGAAGCGCCAGTGCATCGTCATGTAGCTTCCTCGCAGACTTAGTTTTAAACTCTGGACGGAAGATATATAATGATGCACAAGCTCTCAGCTCTTACTGCACTATTTCCTATATCAGAAACAGACATAAGCTAATGAGGTTGATTGCGTAATATCCAGTTCTCTTGTCAATCAGTTCAGTTATATTACGCTCTGCAATCGCTTAATGCTTCACAACAAATTATGTGTATAATAACCTTTTCTACCAAGAGGTTATTATTATCGCTAAGCCTTACACTTAATTAAAATGTACGCACACATTCGTACGTACACTCATACGCGCACATAGATACCTATTTCTGTCGCACCATATATATATATATATATATATATATATATATATATATATATATATATATACATATATATATATATATATATATTCGTCAATTAAAAGCTTTACAGAGGCTTCTCTGCTTCTCCAACTCTCCACGCGACGGGCCCATCCAGCAACGTTAATACCTTCTCTGCCCTCCGCGCGTAACTTAGCCCTGACTCTACACCCTTCATGTTTGGCTTGGAGGTGCCGGAATAATACCGTTCTCGCCGTCAAAAATCTGGATGCAGAGCCTGATGCTATGGCCTCCTCTAATTCCTTAGTTAATTGCCCTTCTAATCTAGTTCCCTCTAAACTTAGCTCTTTACTAAATCTGAGAGACTCTAAACGAATTAGAACAAAACTGTGCACGAATCGTAGTTATATTTGTGATTGTACTACAACACATCGCTTTGGAACTCGGGGTAATTTTAATCTTTTCAGGTTAAAAATTATCAAAATTAATTTAATGTTAATTTCCGAGGAGAAGTCTAGTAAAACAAGTAATTCAACAGATCGAAGTTTTTGACGCTTAACGAAGAACCGATGAATATATCTGTCGCTGGTGTGCTAGCTTTCAAGAACACTAACAAAAGAAAAGTAAATCTTTATTTCTCATCTTATAGAAACAAACACCTTGATAATGATCGAGACAATGATGGATTAACTTAAAAACTCTTTGCGCCTCTTCTTTCAATTTTCCATTTTCTTATCGTAGTAAGTTGCTATTTAGTTTTTTTACGGTTGACTGACTTTTTAGAGACATGCCAAATTCCACACAGCTATACTTGTTAGTAAGCGCTTGCCTTTAGTATATGTGTATCCATCTGATGTGTGTAGACGTTTATGTGTCTATGTTTAGTGTTAGCGTCTGTGTCTATATCACTATAACTGCGTAAGTGGAGACGCAATGGCCCGGTGGTTAGGGCAGCGGACTCGCGGTTTCGATTCCCAGACCGGACGTTGTGAGTGTTTATTGAGCGAAAACACCTAAAGCTCCACGAGGCTCCGGCAGGGGATGGTGGTGATCCCTGCTGTACTCTTTCACCACAACTTTCTCTCACTCTTACTTCCTGTTTCTGTTGTACCTTGTATTTCAAAGGACCGGCCTTGTCACTCTCTGTGTCACGCTGAATATCCCCGAGAACTACGTTAAGGGTACACGTGTCTGTGGAGTGCTCAGCCACTTACACGTTAATGTCACGAGCAGGCTTTTCCGTTGATTCGGATCAACCGGAACCCTCATCGTCGTAACCGACGGAGTGCTTCCATCATAACTGCGTAAGTATATTTGTCTTAGTTTGTATAGTTTTGTATATCTGTTAGCTTATTGGTTCATGTTTCTTTGGTGTATGTTTGTTTGAAATCACTTTATAATAATATTGTTTATGTTTTCAAAATGCTGAAATCTATGAATGTAAAATAAATATGAATTCCTGCTCGACCGTACACATAAATAAAGGGGCAATAACCAATTGCTGCGACAACATCAGTCCTGAGATCAAGTAAGATCTTAAAGGGCAGTGATGTTGTAATGATTTGGAGCTCTTAACCTTAAAGTAGTAACGTCATTAATTCATGTAGTATAGACAGGCAGAGTTGGCAAGTTGGTAGCATACAAATATTATGCCTCACCGAGAAACCAGTAAAGAAAGCCTGGGAAAGTTATACAATATAAGCACAGAAGACAGCGCATCCATCTGTGAAACCATGAAGATTTGAAAGCCTAACATACTTTAGTGGACAAGTTAGATCTACTTGGCAAGTTTAAGGCCTGGGTTTACCAGTATGGCATTCTCCTAGATTTGTTTAGCCACTAGTGCTATGAGAGGCGGAGAGCTGGCAGAAAGGTTAGCACGCCGGGCGAAATGCTTAACGGTATTTCGCTTGTCGTTACGTTGTGAGTTTAAATTCTGCCGAGGTTGACTTTGCCTTTCATCCTTTCGGGGTCGATAAATAAAGTACCAGTTTCACACTGGGGTCGATGTAATCGACTTAATATGTCCGTCTGTCCTTGTTTGTCCCCTCTATGTTTAGCCCCTTGTGGGTAGTAAAGAAATAGGTATTTCGCTTGTCGTTACGTTGTGAGTTTAAATTCTGCCGAGGTCGACTTTGCCTTTCATCCTTTCGGGGTCGATAAATAAAGTACCAGTTTCACACTGGGGTCGATGTAATCGACTTAATATGTCCGTCTGTCCTTGTTTGTCCCCTCTATGTTTAGCCCCTTGTGGGTAGTAAAGAAATAGGTATTTCGCTTGTCGTTACGTTGTGAGTTTAAATTCTGCCGAGGTCGACTTTGCCTTTCATCCTTTCGGGGTCGATAAATAAAGAACCAGTTTCACACTGGGGTCGATGTAATCGACTTAATATGTCCGTCTGTCCTTGTTTGTCCCCTCTATGTTTAGCCCCTTGTGGGTAGTAAAGAAATAGGTATTTCGCTTGTCGTTACGTTGTGAGTTTAAATTCTGCCGAGGTCGACTTTGCCTTTCATCCTTTCGGGGTCGATAAATTAAGTACCCGTTACGCACTGGGGTCGATGTAATCGACTTAATACCTATGTTTGTCCTTGTATGTCCCCTCTATGTTTAGCCCCTTGTGGGTAATAAAGAAATAGGTATGTGAGATCCACGTATCCACATTAGCTAGCTTCGTGAGGAGAGTTATCAGGTTGTTTTGGGAATGGCTAGGAAACGACGTAGTATTGCTGTGTAGAGAGGGAATAACTACATAAATTTCCCCATCAGCAGCCTGAAAGAAGGGTCGATGGCAACCTCAGCGGAGTAAGTGATAACATACAATCATTCTTACATTCCAAAGTCTCTCAAGCTGATATTCACCTTAGGACTGCATGAAAGCTGGTCAGCATATGCTGCCGAGCCTGCAGAGTCGCAGCAAAGACGTAAAGATATAATACCTGTTGAACTTTGTAGATGAGCTGATCTAAGTAGCAGCACAAGGAACAACGAAGTCAGTAGCAGCACATGGAACAATGAAAGGAGAAGCAACACAAGAGGCTACTAATCTCGAATGCGTTTTCAGCGTTGATTGAAGAGGTTTGAACCGGCAAAACCGTTGAGAAGTAGGGATCTTAGTTTAGGAAGTGTCCTAAATGTTGGTTAGTGGAAACTTCACCGGACAAAATTTCTGATTCAAGTAGTTTACGAGGCGCTACCAAACTCGTCAAACATGTTCCGCTGCAACATGTTTAGTTATCAGTTTCTCCCTATTTTTCTGAGTGAGAAATTCCAGCACTTCCCCAGTTGCTGTGGAATAACTCTGGAAAGCACGGAGTTCTCATTATCACTGCAAGCACGAACCACAGTGTGATTAGCAATTGCGGATTCTTTGGTCAGATGAAGACGATTACACCTTTTGTTAAGGCTGGAATGAAGAAGATTCCACCTGTCAGGTTCATCTCCACGGGGTTACAACTAACAATGCAAAAAGCGCAAGTGTAGGACTACATAGTGAAGCAGCTGAAATCCCAAAAAGTGTCACCTCAACATCCATAATATTACACATAGAGCTGATGTTGGAAGCAGATTATTCGGCTGGAACTTTATAGATCCTAACAGGACAGTAAGGTTAAGTGCATCATACAACGAAAATGAAATAAGTTCAGGTTGTTCAATTGGGCAGTAAAAATTTTTGACAAGTAAGCTGTGAAATATTCCATGCAGAATGCAATTTGTCTGCAGTACTGTCCATGTTCAGAGATTAAAACACAATAGCTATCAAAGAGTCTGCAGAGGAGAGGACACCAAATTTACTGTGGAGGTAGCAGAAGTTTCCTAATGGTAACTGTGAATCAGGATGTATGAACCCTGGAAATGGTAGTGAAAACTACATAATAAGAGGGCTTTGACCTACCCTGACTGAGGTCACCTAGATGAGGGTGTTTAACGAAAACCCTACACACTCAGTAACTAGAGAAAATATCAATGATGATATATCCAGAAAAGTGGTAGGGTAATGTAAGTAAAAACAATTTGTAATTAAGCATGTGTGAATTTGCGAGGTGTGTGTGTGTGTATGTGTGTCAGACGTCTTGTGTGCGCGTTTGTACAGAAACATAAATTGAATCATTGAATTCCAAGATATAGCAAGAGAACCAATTTTATTTCTTCTAAATATTTCATATTACTTAAGCATTTGGATTTCAAATGCATATATTGAAATCAATCATAAATTTGATATTACTTTAATATCTAATCCAGCAAGTGGTGTTGCACAATAAGATGAAATTTTGAAGTGAGATATGAAAACGGATACTCAGTTCCCTATCTTTCTGATAACACTAGTTTAATATTAATATAGTTTACCTAATAATTGCATTTCCTCTTAAAATTATTTGCGAACATTATCTTCCAAACTAGGTTATATGTTGTATCATCCTGTAAACAAGAAGTCCTTAAGCAGCATACACAAACATATAATTGCAATAGATTCCAACTTGTTACCATCTAATTGTCCATTAACATCTGTACAATTTATATATTGATATTGCTGTATCTCAGAAACATTAACATTTTAAATTTAATATTATCTAATTAAGTATTCAAATGTGGAGTTATATATTATAATAACATGAACGCTGGACAATTATATAGGTCTCCTTAATAATAATTTTCGAAATAATCAAATCCTGCTTAGGAAAACTGCAAGTATCGGTTGTTGATATAAGGTTTTATGTCCGTTGTGGCCAAGTATAGAAATGATACGAATCTCCTGTACCAGATCTGGTACACTTTCACATAGATAAGGACAATACCCAACTAGATGGATATGGAAGCACTCCGTCGGTTACGACGACGAGGGTTCCGGTTGATCTGATCAACGGAGCAGCCTGCTCGTGAAATTAACGTGTAAGTGGCTGAGCACTCCACAGACACGTGTACCCTTAACGTAGTTCTCGGGGATATTCAGCGTGACACAGAGAGTGACAAGGCCGGCCCTTTGGAATACAAGGTACAACAGAAACAGGAAGTAAGAGTGAGAGAAAGTTGTGGTGAAAGAGTACAGCAGGGGTCACCACCATCCCTGCCGGAGCCTCGTGGAGCTTTAGGTGTTTTCGCTCAATAAACACTCACAACGCCCGGTCTGGGAATCGAAACCGCGATCCTACGACCGCGAGTCCGCTGCCCGAACCACTGGGCTATTGCGCCTCCACTACCCAACTAGATAATACATAATGAAACGTACGTGCTTCAAATTTGCTACGTTATATATATATACCATTTTTATTTTCAATTCATGGCTATGGGACCATAAAGATAAACATGGCGTCTATAGTGAACAGGGATTAGTTGAACAAGTCAGCGCACGACGTATTCTCTGAAGCTTGATTATAGAAAATGGTGGTTATTCTAGCGTTATATGTGGAGTTATGTGACTTCACTGATCCCGGATTTTTTCTGTTTTGATGCGTGTTTTATATTTATCAGAACTGAAGAACAAAGGTGATATTCATGATGGTGTTCGATTATCAATCTGTAGCAGTTACAGGAATAATTTCTCTAATTTTACATTTATGGCAAATAACGGTGGAGTGTACCACATCCCAAAAACATGCTGCCTTTCAATGTCAGTATATCGGGATTAAACTAAAATTGTGTAATAGGATGATCATTTCGGGATTATTTGATTGCGTGGTGGAAGACCTAAAGTAATATGCGACTGAATAAATATCACATACTCACATACGGATAAATAGAGAGATACATGCATAGAAAGAGATAGATAAGTGAGTGTATGTTTTTAAGTGTACGTGTATGTGTGTATATATATACATACATCTAAATATATATATATATATATGTATATCTATCTATCTATCTATCTATCTATCTATCTATATATATATATATATATATATATATATAATATATATATATATATATATATATATATATATATATATATATATAAGTTCAGCAAAATTTAGATTCAAATGAATATGGTACTTAAGTCAGATGCACCATAATTTTGTACGGTGTTATCCATATAAAACCACGGGGTGATTATAATCAAAATAAGCAACAAGAATATCTTCGGTAATTTGGTACGATCGTTTCACGTTACATCATTTTATTAAACATTGTAAGTATTACAACAGTTTAAAAATGTTGAGCAATCATCAACCATTTATAGAGGTTTTCATCAATACGTATTTATTTATAAAGGTTTTCATGAAAGCAGGGAAATAAGTATATGTATTATAAATGGCTGATGATTGTTCAACATTTTAAAACTGTTGTAATACTTACAATGTTTAATAAAATGATGTAGCGTGAAACGATGGTACCAAATTACCGAATATATTCTTGTTGCTTATTTTGATTATATATATATATATATATATATATATATATATATATATATATACATATGCATATATTGGTAGAGGAAGTAACCAACAGTAAATAACATGAAATACGAAAACAAATGAGTTCAATACGCATACAATGAGGGAAACTAATGGAAAAGAGGGCATGTAACACAAAGAACGACCTTTCTTCTGTTTATCTCGGGTGTGTACTCTTCTTTTCGAGCATTGAACGAGAAAATGAATCTTCCAAGACAGTTGCTCCCATAAGTACCAAAATAAAATTTTGGACTTATGGAGAGTCAAGGCTGGTAACAAATATAGTACAGTGGAGACATACAAGGAAATCCTTATGTTCTAAATGCAGCCTAAGACAAAACAAACCAGTTTTCACTCTTTTGGCCCTGATGACCTGGACTAAGAGAGATAATCCGTTCTCGCTGACCAAGTAACACTTAATTTTTGGTGACTTACTGTCAAAATAACCGTATATATATATATATATATATATATATATTATATATATATATATATATATAATATATATATATATATATATATTTAAGTCTCCCTTGACCTCAAGTGGCCTGAACTCTTTACATGAACACCACCCTGTACTTAACTCCATGTCCCCCTACATGGCCTTGCTATTTGCTTTTGAGCCAAATTAACTAACTAACTAACTAACTATATATATATATCAGGTCATCCCATAAGTTCTGTCCGATTTTACCTTTTTTAAAATTGAATGAAATTAGTATTGTAGAATGTCTAATGTACTTAAAAATTATTTTTATACATTTCTGTACTTTTAAACTAATTAAGTATTATTTTACAGAAGAATAGAGTTAAAATTTAAAGACCTTGCAGAAGATGGTTTGCAAAGCTGGCCTTCAATTAGGTTTTCTGTTCCTAGGTTAATCGAAAACATAGATTGCAGTGCTACGCATAATCTTTGTCGGTACTTCAGCTATTTGGGGAAGAAAATACCACCAAAGCAACTTAAACCGTCCAAAGGACGGATGCATTTGCTAGTATCTAGTAAAATTTAATTGCCTTAAAATCCAATATGTTTAACTTGTAGATTACACTTCTTTAGATATAGCCACAACTTGGATTACCATTTTAATAAAGAATGAACAGCTATGTGTGTGTTCAATAAAAAAAATTACAAATGATACACCGTATATATTGTCTTCTTACCTACCTGAATTAGCGTACAAACCAAATGTCCTCAGGTTTCCAGACTTAGTGAAACTGATATAGGAGAATAGCAGACGTATCTACGAATAAATGACGTTCTTGGTGATGAGTAAAATTGTAATATATCTATCATAAGCTTGACAGGCTCTAATGTATTAGAAGGTACAAAGAAAAATCGAATTCAAACGAATGCAAAAACGTGTACAGAAAAAGTAAAACAAAGACAATTTGGAAATAATGAGTAATACTACAACCCCAGTACTTTCCAGCACATTTCTAGCACTACACTTATTTCAAAGAAAAGAGTCAGTTTCATGAGCTCCTTAGAAAATCATAAACATTACTGGAGAATGTGAGGCAAGATATATCATGGTGATTAAGTAAATAAGCCAATATTCGTCACCTCTCTTTTACTCTTTTACTCTTTTACTTGTTTCAGTCATTGACAGCGGCCAGGCTGGAGCACCGCCTTTAGTCGAGCAAATCAACCCCGGGACTTATTCTTTGTAAGCCCAGTACTTATTCTATCGGTCTCTTTTTGCCGAACCGCTAAGTGACGGGGACGTAAGCACACGAGCATCGGTTGTCAAGCAATGCTAGGGGTACAAACACAGAAACACAAACACACACACATACATATATATATATATATATATATATATTATATATATATATATATATATACACATATATACGACAGGCTTCTTTCAGTTTCCGTTTACCAAATCCACTCACAAGGCATTGGTCGGCCCGGGGCTATAGCAGAAGACACCTGCCCAAGATGCCACGCAGTGGGACTGAACCCGGAACCATGTGGTTGGTTAGCAAGCTACTTACCACACAGCCACTCCTGCGTCTCTCATAACTAATATTTAAAGCTCCATCCAGTGATCAGCGCATATTTATGTGAAGTCCTTGTACAACGTGCAATGGTAGCAGGAAGCAAGTATAAATTGATTTCAGTGTAGAACTTACGAAATATTTAAAATCTATAATTGCTGACATTTCTGACACACGTTATGAATGATTTGTCATTGAATAGAGAAGTAAGAACAATATTTGAAATTAAAACATTCTACATCAACTCTGACAAAACTAACACTAGGGGCGCCAACAGCACTATACTTGGTCGGAAGATAACACATCATGATGGGAAATCACGATTTACGCAATGAAAAGCAGGAATTAATATCGAAATACAGAAGGAAAACAAATATTGCCTCACGAATTTCAAATAATTACCGAAAGACTGACAACCCATAATTCAAAAACTAATCAGAAAGTTATACGGATACACTGTGTATCGAATATAATCGTTATAGCTTCCCTATCGTTCAACTACTTTACGAAAATATGTCTCGCGTCAGAGAAATTATTTAAAATTTCACAGCTTGAAGTATTATAGTCATGATATTAGCTTCAGTACTGAGTTTTCATTTGTTTGTAGAAAACTACTACTACTACTACTACTACTACTACTACTACTACTACTACTACTACTACTACTACTACTACTACTACTACATGTAAATCACTTTTTATACAAATGAGCAAATATACACGGTCATATATATATATATATATACAGATAGATAGATAGATAGATAGATAGATAGATAGATAGATAGATAGATAGATAGATAGATAGATAGGTAGGTAGGTGGGTAGGTAGGTAGGTTGGTAGGTAGGTTGGTATGTAGGTTGGTAGGTATCATTTCATTCCCTATTCTAATAATTGCTATGGTATTTTGTTCGCCCAATGTTTTCTTTATATAATAGTGCTTGTGTGCTTAGTAAATATTTCTTTCATTATATTATCAGTCTCTCTTTGTCAACGAAATATCATGGTAGGCCGTTACGTTTAGCTTTCGTTATCTCGATTCCGTTGACTGAAAATTCGTCTACTGCGGCCCTTTGGTCGACGCAGCTTTGGCAGGCATCGCTAAAACATTTGCGACCCTCCTGTACGATGAGGTATGCCAACTGAACGCTGCCTTCCACTCCAAGTTTCGCCTCATCTGATCGGATAGATATGACAACACCAAGTGTACGAAGGTGAGAAGAAGGATAAGGTCGAGGAGGCCGTGAAATAGCAGTCTGAGGAAGTGAACAGCGATAGTGGAGACAACAACAACGAAGGCTTGGAGGGTTACTTCTTCAGTGGTGTCACCCAACAAAAAGAGAGCAGAAACCTCAGGTTACTGAAGAACAAGACCCAGAATTTAGTAAAGACCTGGTTAGAGACCAATTCCAAAAATGCACAAACAGACGCTGCCTTCTTGAGTGAGCAAGTGTTTGTGGATTTGTTCAAGTTCAACATAGCCATCCCTTCCAGTGCTGCAATTGAACGTTTATTTTCCATGGGCATGGACATCTCGAGTGCCAAGAAGAGATCATCCTTGTCTGATGAAAATTTTGCTTAGTAAATATTTCTTTCATTATATTATCAGTCATAATCTCTCTTTGTCAACGAAACATCATGGTAGGCCGTTACGTTTAGCTTTCGTTATCTCGATTCCGTTGACTGAAAATTCGTCTACTGCGGCCCCTTGGTCGACGCAGTTTTGGCAGGCAAAGGGGAACATGAATCTTATCAACAAAATGGAGATGGGGAAAAATTAAATTATGTATACATTGCGTTTTTCATTTTTTACAACTTTCTAACGGCCATTTTATCAATAAACACTTTTTTAGTTTAATACTAATATTGCATTTCATTTGAGGGTTTTTTTAACTCTTTCCTGGTTGTAAATCTAGACGTAATAAATACCTATAGCGTTGCTACTACACACGTTATATCTACTGAATAAGAGATATGACCAACTTCTCTAAGAACTCGTCCGAAGAACAATGTTTCCATGCATTTCATATAGAATGCGACAGAAAATAACAGTTGCCTTAAGAACATGAAATAATGTAAATTCTAACGTGTAAGAATTAAAATTTAAGAACCAAATCATTAACTTTCAAACGAATTAGAAATTTCCTAGCCTTTACACGTGCAGAAATGCTGCTAAAATATAAGAAAAATAGAAAAGAGTAAAACGACTAAGATAGGCCTGGATTGAACATTCTCTTTTGGAAGTAGCAATTCATACCGTTTTATTAACTGCTTCTATATATTCTTAAGCAATTTATATGAAACTTAGTACACGCTTCAATACATTTAGATAATAGAATTTATATATATATATATATATATATATATATATATATCGTTATTCTGAAATTTGTGCCACACTGTTTGGTGATACTTGGATATTTCTTGAATTTTGTATGTAAAATTGTTTATGAAGTACTAGCAGTATCGCCCGGCGTTGCTCGGGTTTGTAAGGGAAAAAACTATATAAGCATTTTTAGAGATGTAAAGTATAATAGCCATCACAATATGGCTAACCACAAAGGGGGGGGGGGTGTTACTATAGCTTTTTACGTTCTGAGATTTAATAATAAATTTTTAGAGAGTTACCTCCCTTATATATGTCAAAAATGCATTAAAATGGGAAAAATTGATGGTAAATTCTTTTTAAAATCGTAGACTCATCGTAGACGCGCGCTAATACCCAGAAGGGCTTGATATGAATCACGACTATAAGATACCCGGTTTTGGTTAAACTGCACCGCAAAATGTGGGAGTAGTTAGGAATCTAAATCGTAGGAGACAGACACACAACTTCACTTTTATATATAAAGATTTTCCTAATTATACTATATCTGCATTTGAAATTTCAGTTTCAATTTCAGTTTCAGAAAATTCGAGTCAGGAAAGATTTCATAAATGACAATATTTGTACGTAGTAAAATTTATTTAGGTTCCTGTTTTATTCATATATTTCGATTATTTGCAACAACGTTTGATTCAATATTATTCTATTTAAGTGATTTGTCTATCATCATACGCTGGCTTAACATAGTAGTTGTTGTTCCTAACGACGTGTTAAGCAAAGTAAACAATATTCTTTTCTATTTCCTTTCGGCTTTTCGAACCGAGTTACTTTTACTAATATTAGACGAAATGGTAATTATATGAAACATAATTTTACACATAATACTACTGAACTGCAATAGTCTAAGCAATGTTTACAGATTAGGTTGAAGTAGGTGTTAGCTCACTGGTGACCTTAATTTGCAAAATAGGTTATATTTATATGACAAGAAAATTCACTCTTAAATTGTTCTATGTTGTTGTTTCCATGAAGTTCGCCAGTAATAATTAGTATCGTGTAAATTAACAATCGTAATTGTGTTCCTCAGATTATGTATATGAAGAATATTCACATCTTTTCCATTTAGCATTAGTTTGTCAATCATATTTTCTATATAGATATTTGATGATCTCCAGCAAAAATTCCAAAATAGAAATGTAAATTAACAACACAGATAGGCAGCTCTCAGGTCTCAATCTCTTAGACGGCCATTAAATAAATGAATCAGAGAAAACATATAAGTGTATTCATCAAAATCAGAATAGCACATAACTGGCTTTCCCGGATCTATTTGCAGTTTTCCTTAGATTATTCTTGCAACACCATGTCTTGAATGTGTTAGGCTTATCTGAAAACATTCAAAGTTTTCATTGATGCAAGATAGGTTTTGAACCGAAATAAAAAGCCTCCGGTGCATGATAGAGAAACAATTTTCTGTAAATTTCCAATTCCATTCTTATTTTCTTTGAATAATGTAGTGATATGAAACTGAAAATGAGGGTTGGTTCCAAATTTCTCCTTTAGTATAAGGATGTGATTAGTATATCAGATATATTTCATATATTAACACATTTCTAATTTCTGTCGAATGATACTGCGGAGTAAATTTCCATTCATTCTTTAATGACATATAAAATTACTTTGAAATACTTTCTAAACATAATTCTCAATCAATACATCAGTCGTTATATTACTGAAATAAGTCATTTTTCAAACGAAGAATGTCAAACACAAACACATAAGGTTTAACGTATCTAATTATGTATGTATGTATATATGTATATATAGGGCGTATAATGCAGCACATATCGAGCAGATGTCAGTAATGCCTGTGCAGAATTTTAGGTCCAATAAGGCTTGAACGACACCTCATAGACCCTCTCAAATTTATTGACATTATACAGAGACAATCCACAGCAAGATGTCTGGTGCCAATATTAGTCGCAGGCTCAGGGATGTGGGAGCGCCGTGATCTTTAGCACAATCCCCAAATCTCCAAAATGTCCAATGTCCAATGCCATTCCCTGCATATCTGGGAACTTGTGAATGGAAAGAGACCCCCGCAGAAACTAATGTTGTGTCAAGTGTTCATTAAAGGCCTATGATATGCAGGAAGGTGACTGGGAGAGCATTGACTGCCATCGCCACAGATGGAGGAATAAGATTAAGTAGGGATCGACACTTTTGAGGGAGCACGAATTCTGCATGAAGACCTTAAGCGTGCTGATTGAAAGTGCACTGCTGGTGAAGTGAATGGGGAAAGCTTGGTTTGCAATGTTTAGAGTCGTATGTGCTTGTCAAGAGCAGGGTTCATTAGCCACCAACATAGCCGCAAATACAAAATATTAGTTAGTCTTAGAACGCACAATGTTCCTGAAGGTCAGCTATGGTCTTCCTTTGGAGTGGCTGGCCATTATGCATGTATGTATATATATATATATATATATATATATATATATATATATATATATATAACAAGTCGTGGTCAAGGAATCGGAAAATGAACCTCTAGAAACACGTGTAGCCGAGATATAAGTAGTAAGTATTAAATTAAATTAAAATTATTTTATATGGTAGGATGAAGTGGCCTACTATCTCTAAATGAATATATATATATATGCATGTAAGTGAATTGTTACCAAATCTAACGAATAATAAATATGGTACTGAACCGCCGCGCAAATACTAAATAATTTATCATGAGTATGGGCATCTAATGTGCAACAAATGAAGAGAAGCATTTCGAGTAGCCTATTACGAAGCTTAAGCAACGCAAGACATCATCAACAGTTTTACATTACGACGTCATTAAACGTATCTTGTTATAGAAAAAAACAAATCATAAAAACAGACATACATATAATATATGTGTACATATAGCCTCATATCGAAAATAGAGTGAAATAGAGACATGTCATTGGTGTGAGATAGAGACGCTTACACTTAGATAGGGAATTAAATACAAACTTAGAAATCCTACAAAACAACACCCTAAAACTTCTACTGAAAATATATTTACTGTAATACTCTTTGATATATCGATTACTTGTTAATATGTCGGTTTCAAACATATCGATTAGATACGCATAGATAGAACTCGTGTTCATGTAAGAGTCTTTCCTTTTGTGTTGTTACGTTTTACTGATATGGAAAGTGTATTCTGTATAATGTCTCCGGTTAATAGGAAAAGAATAGTAAATCAATATGAAATTATTACAGAATTCGAATTTATCTTGACTATCAACTTCTATAGACACACACATTAATATATATGTATATATGAAGAGATGAAGAGAGAGGGAGAGAGAGAGAGCAAGAGAGAGACATCTACACATATACATACATACATATACATATATATATATGTGTGTGTGTATGTGTGTATTTATATGTGTATATATATATGTGTATAAATATATATATATATATAATATATATATATATATATATATATATGTATGTATATACTATATGTTCATGCGTGGAGACAAAAGGAAAACTAGGAAATATGTTTAACAAATTCATATACTGATGTATATGTGAATGTGTATAGAAACATATACATATATACTCACACACACATACATACATAATTACATACATATATACATACATGTACACACATACATAGACGTATCTATAATCATAAGTTCCGATCAGCCATTTCTGTGCTCGAATGTTTGTGCAGCTTTTACTTTCATATTTTAGTCGAATAACAACTAAAACGCAAACCGACCCAGTAAGAGATTAATCGAGGATAAACAGCATTAAATCTTGAAAACCAAAATCCGATCTCTCTCAGTTCAGCTAATATAGCTTCTTGTAGCTAAATTCTTACTACGTTTCGTGAACTTAACTGCTGTCCTGTCAACCAATTATTGCAGTTTTGAATTGTATCCCCCTCCTACAAAAATAACCATAATTTTCAAGGTGGCTTTTTCACACGCTGATACATTACCTAGATTATGGCTATAACGTAAAATGTTGATCAACATATTCACATTTACCGTTATTTTGAAGACTTATCTTGCATCGAAGTGAATATTTTCGCCAAAATATAACCTTTGTAGATTAGAGATAAAAAAAGGTAGAAAAAATACGCATACATACAAACGTACAAATATACATTGATATATGGCATCGTTCTATAGCTTATAAGTTATATAAGGTTGCATACATATGCACACACACACATATGCATATATATATATATACATACGTATATATATATATATATATATATATATATATATATATATATGTACATACATGCATACGTTCATACATATAGAGATACACGCATGCTTATATACACGCACACACACAGACATTTATATGTATGTATGTATGTTATAACTCAAGTAGTAAATTTTTCAATTTCCCTAACACAGAATTCAGAGCGTATTTGTCCTTAACATTCAAAACGAGGTGGTGACTATGGGTGATTATTGGCGCGTTAGATTCATAACCTGGCCTTACTTACTGTGGTTCCTTGTGCTATGTGTTCAAATGAAACGAAAATCAGCTTCCTTCTTTATCTCTTTAGGGTTGAGATACAAAATGCTTCTCCACTACAGACACTGAATTGTTACAGCTAGAGAAGTATAGGTCAGTGCACGTTATGAAACACAAGGCCAGCTGTAAGCCAAGATGGTGCTGCTTTAACTCAATCTGGAACCAGTAGTGACGGAAGGAAAGCATATTTAAGTGTTCATGTTAAATTGCTGGAGATGTTTGACAATAATGAAATCAGCAAATATTATTTTTTTAAATCTGTTTGCAAGCCTATCAGATAAGATTTAATATTCCGCTGCCCAAAGAATAAGGATCTTTGCTTGAATCGTATCCTAGTGTCTCTGGGTGCGACAGAAATTGCTCGGCAGATAGGTTACGTGTTTGCAATCATATTCTTATCTAGCAGCTGCATTTGGAAGTTGGAATCTGTTTGGTATAATGTGAATAACAAAAACATAGTGCCCCATAGATCAACTGTTTGACATTTGTAGCTACTTAAGACTGTGGTTCAATATTTCCATTCCCTTCGATGCTAACATCTATTTCGCTACTTCGGTAAGAAAATTCTAGAATATAGTTTCGGCAATTATGCACAGCTGCATACGGAATGGCACTTGCAAAGCAGCATTCACATACAGAACTCAACAATAGATTTATATACATACTTATATATACAAGCTACTTATCACCAGCTCAACAAGGATAACAATACAAGTGAACCACCTGAAACAAGTGATGCTGTGTCAATATTCACACGACTTCAGAAGTGCCAGCAATTATTCTCTCTCTGTAATAAATACGCCTCCATATACTGAACAATATATGCTCAATACATACCTCTTGCCTATCTCTCACCAGAATGTCTCTTTATTCCTTCTCTCAGTATTTGAATCTGCTAGCATTCATTTTTCAATACTTTCCCTCTTCTCACCATGCTGTACCACTTAATTATTTTTTGGGTCCTGGATTTACCTAAAGAAGACTCGATCTTACTGGATTTAATTACACTTTCCGACCCTCCTCGACATAATAAGCAAAAATAAATATCACTGATGAGAAACATTCTTCCTCTGTCTCACCTAGACGGAATATCCAACATACTGGGTCTTCGCTAGATACGATGTTCCAAAATCAGGGTTATCACTGAAGCAGCTGTCAAAGACTATATTTATTATTTTGCAAAAATTAATCTCCCTACCCTATATTGCCTAACTGCCTAACTGCTTAGATTTCCTCGCTACTTTAGGCTATATACATATATACATACATATACATACATACATACATACATACATACATACATACATACATATATATACATATATATATATATATATATATATATATATATATATATATATATATATATATTACGGCACTCAGTCAGTTACAACAAAGAGGGTTCCAGTTGATCCGATCAACGGAGCACCCTGCACGAGTGACGTTAACGCTTTTCTCGGGGAGATTCAGCGTGACACAGAATTTGACAAGGCTGGCATTTTGAAGTACAGATACAACAGAAACAAGAAAAAAGAGTGAGAGGAAGTTGTGATGAGAGAGTATAACAGGGTTCGTCACCAACCCCTGCTGAAGCATTGTGGTGTTTTAAGTGCTTTCATTTAATAAACATACACAACGCCCGGTTTGGGGGTCGAAAACGCGAGTCCGCTGCCCTAACCACTGGACAATTACACTTCTCTCTCTCTCTCTAACTACACACAGACACACACCTATATATATCTGTATACACACACATACACACACACACACACATGCACACACACATATATATATATATATGTATATTTACATATACTTGTAATATAGGATAACATTTTTTTTGCAAAAACATTCCATCAAAGTGGCCATCATATTCAAATACCTTTAAAAGTTAAAATTATAACCAATTATAAGCAAGGACAAAAGAAAGAATGATTTCTATGTCAATATTCTGAGAATATATTTGAATCGTCAATCACCACATTACAATATACATTCACTATCAATACACCTCGTGCTGAAATCGAGGAAGGCAAGTTAAGAGACTTTTTTTTAAATTCTTTATCTCTCTATGTATGTATATATGAATGTATGTATATATGTATGTATGTTTGTATATACTTTACTATAATTTACAAGCATAGCTGAAGTGGCTGTGTGGTAAGTAGCTCGATTACCAACCACATGGTTCCGGGTTCAGTCCCACTGCGTGGCATCTTGGGCAAGTGTCTTCTGCTATAGCCTCGGGCCGACCAATGCCTTGTGAATAGATTTGGTAGACGGAAACTGAAAGAAGCCTGTGGTATATATGTACATATATATATGTATGTGTGTGTATAAGTTTGTGTGTCTGTGTTTGTCCCACCACCATCGCTTGACAACCGATGCTGGTGTGTTTACTTACCCGTCACTTAGCGGTTCGGCAAAAAGAGACCGATAGAATAAGTACTGGGCTTACAAAGAATAAAACCCGGGGTCGATTTGCTCGACTAAAGGTGGTGCTCCAGCATGGCCGCAGTCACAGGACTGAAACAAGTAAAAGAGTATAGCTATGTAATATAACTAGAATGTTTTCTTGATGTAAATGGAAGGGCGTTGTTTCTGCATTAAAATTTGGAATTTTATCTACCGTGAAAAAATTCAGCATATAAGGAAGAAAAAATGCGCATACATACGTAATCACACGCACACCAGTAATGTAAAGTAGGACAGATATTTGTTTACGTTTGCTGTCACTACCCTCCCTAATAACGTTTCTTGGCATTTTTACTCGCATTGGGAGGTGACATATAAAGAATTATCATACATATAATCACATAGATATATATTGACAGTAAACAATTATTTTCAGTTATTTTGAATATGATTAAATAATAATATGGCTGGAAATAGTAAATGTGAGGTTCGAAAATTAGTTGGCCTTATAAAATACAATAAAATAAAATAAAATACCTATCATTTCTTATTCACGAAAAAAATTCATATTTATAGAAAGCGAAATTATACCGGGACCTCAAAGAGCATTTCAAATATCTGCCCATAATGTAACTTATAATTATTTCATAAAAAACCTGTGAGATCAAAGACTCGACAGACTGAAATGTGATATTACAACCTGAAGGAACGAAATGCATTCATTGTGTTAATAAAATAGGAAAGTATCCAAAGGTATATGTATATGATCACATAGATATTTTCAAATTTGTCTTTCATTTTGTGTTTCTATGTGCGTTTGTGAGTAAATATATATTTCAGTATACATATACATATAAGTATATATATATGTGTGCGTGTGTATCTGTATGTGTGTGTGTGTATATATGTACATATATATATATATGCATGTGTGTGTGTGCATACACACTCGCATACACAAACACGCGCAGAACACACACACGCACACACCCTGAGATGCCTTCACTTGCTCTACTGAACTTACTTCTAAATATCTGGACCTCAACTTTCTTCCTTTCATTGCTTCCCTCCCGTTTGACATCTATGATACCACTTACGCCATTTGCGTATTTAATTCCTTTTACCTCCACTCCCGGCTCCTTCCCTTCCTCTGTACCACGGTTGTTAAATCCCTCTACGCCCTCTTCCCCCAAAATGACAGTCTCCTGTCCCTCCAATACTTCCTCAGAATTGCACCGTCCTTGAAGTCAGGGCATCTACACTTCTCTGTATCACTGAACCAGTTCTCGCCTATGACTGATTCCCGTTGACGGGCGCGGTTCACAACCCACCCTGTCCTTCTCTAACCACCACTCCCCTATTTTTTATGCACCCAAAACCTACTGATTCCTAGCCTCTTACCCTTCTCCGCTCTCACTCATCACATATCTTTTGTTGCTCTTGAACTCGATGCCACACCTGTCCATTTATCACCAACAGAGTTTCGCTCGCAGGTACAAACCAACACACTGTTCACATCCGATGACTTTTATCATGTATCTCATCTAACATCCGCGGTGATAGGCCCCACATGCTGTGACACCATTTCCAGCGGCAACTTGGTGTCGTCACCTACCAGCCAAGGCTCCACTACTTGTCAGGCTGATAAAAACAAGCTGTCAAATGAGTGGCTCTCCGACAGTTTTTATGTTCGAGTCTATGGCACAGGGGACATACGACGTTCCTCGAACACGGACTGTACCTCTACTAACATTTCACAGGGCGAAAATAGCTCTCTGCAAGTGCGAGCCCCGTCAGTCAGAGTAGCTGTTCCCGTGCAACTCCCTCGCTATCATCCGGGACAGCGTCTTTTCCATATAGTCTGCTGGTACCACAAGAAATGTTTCTATATTGTGAGAGGCAAGAATCTCTGTTATTCTGCTACTAATACTGACTTACTGCCTTAAATGTACTCTTTGCTGATCTGTAGAAGTCGGGTACACTGGGCACTACTGAACGTTTTGGAGATATCCACCTCAGAAAAGTATCTCGGCTACCCACACCTTTTGCTCGATTAACCACTACACAGAATACCTGACGGTGTCCTCCCTGTCCTTACACAATGACGATTCCGGCAGCAGACTTTGCAAGGAGCAACGATACATCTCTTTACGAACTCATATGCCGATTGGACTTAACACAGCCACTTCCTTCTTTGAAGAGCCTCTGACTTCATCTCTCTCAGCAATCTCAATCCACTTTCCTCTGATTTCCTGTTCCTTTACTCTCCACTTGTCTTCTACATAGTCATATACATAACTTTCACTTTCACCTAAGACAAACACGCGCGCGCACACAGCATAGCACACACACACACACACACGTTTAAAGATAATCATAAGCACATACAAAAAACACGTCAGAAACACCTCTACACTCATACGCACGCACACACATACACACAGAGAAAAGCACACACACGCAAACGTTTATAACCACAGAAACGTACATAGACAGACACAAAATCACATGCCTACAAACACGGTAGCCCACATGCTTTCACAGACACAACAGAGCCCCATCCCCCACCTCATATTGTACTACTGCTACTAACACAAACAAACATAAATACATATACTAATATCTTACGTAGCACCCCCTATTATACAAACCATATATTCACAAGAATGAATTTCGCTGCAGCCGTCGGCGGGCGCGAATTCTTTAAAATTAAAATGGAAGAAATACAAACCTATTTCGGATTGATCACCGACAAAGTCGAAGAATATAGGATAACACCACCAAACGAAATAAAAATTTAATTAAAGAAAACACTATTGTCTACAAAGTATACAATGTAGAGAAAAAAAAGATTTGAACACCTGGAGGAAAGCACCATCGAAAAGTGTCTTGGTGCGACTATGAAAGATATCAAGTATCTAACCAGAGGCGGTGAATTCGTCACAATAGAAGCAAGGTTCGAGCCAACGGAGCGTGCAAGGGAGTACTCGACTCGAACCTTGCAAAGTGGAAATATTTTCTTTTTACCTATATATCTGGGACGTAGGACGTCCCGGATAAACATTTAAAATATCCCCCCAGAATTAGAGGCAGGCTGGATTGTAGCCACACTTCTATACAAGAGGGAGGACAAGATACAATTGATCAAAATTGCAAGAGACGGGCCTACAATTCCAGTCTGTTATATATTTTGAGTATTGTTATCACTAGCGATATCAAGATATAACTTTGTATTTTGTATTTTATGTGTAGATATATATATATAACGGGAAGCTTTATGAAAATAAACAAAAGACGAAGGCAGGTGGAAAACAAACGAACAATTGTATTAGTTTGGCGCTCAGGAAATATAAATAAAACAAGTCTTTAACGTTTCGAGCCTACGCTCTTCAACAGAAAGATACACAGAGAGAGAAAAACACAGAAAGAAGGAGAGAAAAAAAATGCGTGCAGTAGCTAACGAATCAACATGGCGATCTGATTTCGGCCAGAGGTCAAAGATCAAACATGAGACGCGAGAGCGAAATAAGGGGAGATAATAGGGTTGATAAACGGGTGAGGGACCAGCTAAAAGTGCGTGGGAGGGGTCTGGATGTGTGTATGTATAGGGTTGGTGTATGTATTAGTATGTATAAGGGTGTGTGTGTGTGTGTGTGTATGAGAGAGTATTAGTGCGTAAGATTGGTCTGGACGTGCGTATGTATGGGGTTGGTGTATGTATTAGTATGTATTAGTATGTATTAGTACGTATTGGTATGTATAGGTGTGTGTGTGTGTGTGTGAGAGAGTATAAGTGCGTATGCGGGGTCTGGACGTGTGTATGTATAGGGTTGGTGTAAGTATTAGTATGTGCTAGTATGTATTAGTACGTGTTAGTATGTATTAGTTGGTGTGTGTATTAGTATGGCACATCATATGTGATGTGATGTGTAAAGTCATGTGTGTAGTGAGGAGAAGAGGGGGAGGGGGAGAAGAAGGGGAGGGGAGAGAAGGGGAGGGGAAGAAGAGGGGGAGGAGAAGGGGGGAGAGGAGAGGATGGGGGAGAAGGAAGGGTGAGGGGGATGAAGAGGAAAGAGGGAGACGGGGAGAGAGGGAGACAGAAGGGGGGAGAGAGGGAGTGAGGGAAGAGGGAAGGGGAAAGAGGAGGGAGAAAGAGGGAAGAAGGGAAGGGGAGTAGGGGTGAAAGGATGAAGGACTGAAGAAGTAGGGGTCGGGGGGAGAAAGGATAGGTGAGGATGGGGGTGAGGTTAGATGAGGAGGGGGGGAGAGTTGAGACCAAATGGCGTATAAGAGCGAAGAGAGAAGATTAATTCCTGTTCACGGCGCGCAACGGGAATCCGGATGGCCTCTGTGTAAGGACAAACCGAACACAGATAGGTGTTGCAAGGAGTGACCGTTGGAGCGGAAATGGCGTGAGACCGGTGTGTCGCTCGCAAGGTGGATGTCACGAAGGTGTTCCGCGAACCGGTCAGCCAAGCGGCGTCCCGTTTGTCCGATGTACAAGAATTGCAGAGAGAGCAAGAGATGCAATAGATAATATGCTGGAGGTGCAGGTGAAGGAGTGGATGATGGGATAGGGTCGATGGTGGGTGCTAGTGAGGCGGGTGGTGTTGGAGAGGTAAGGGCAAGTGCGGCAACGTGGGCGGGAGCAGGGGAACGAGCCGGGTTGGGAGGTAGGGTCAGGGAAGGAGCTATGTACCAAAAGGTCTCGAAGGTTGTGGGCTCGTTTGAAGAGGGGGAGGGGTCGGTTAGGGAAGAGGTGTGAAGTGGACGGGTCGGACTGGAGATGACGGAAAGCTCGAAGAATGGTGCGTTGGAGACGTAGGGTCGTGGGGTGGTAAGTGAGGGGAAAAGGGAGGCGGGAGACTACAGGGCGGGTTCGGGGAGAGAGAGCAGATACACGGTCCACGGACCGTGCTCTGGCAAGGGCGGTGTGGATAGTGGTGAGGGGGTATCCACGTAGGGTGAAGTGGTGAGCCATACGTTGAGACTGAGTCTCAAAGTCATGGTCGTCACTACAGAGCCTACGTAGACGGAGGAATTGGGAATAGGGGATGGAAAGCTTGGTGTGTTCTGGGTGGAGGAAGAGAAGTTGAGGTATGAGTGTGAGTCTGGTGTTTTGTAGTGAATGGAGGTGGTAAGAGTGGAGTGAAGAATGCTAACCGAAATGTCGAGGAAGGAGACAGAGGTGTTGGAGATAGTGGAAGTGAAGTGGAGGGCTGGATGGAAAGATTGGACGAAAGAGAGGAAGGAATCTAGATGTTCGCGGGAGAGTGAGGTTGGCACCGATAATGTCGTCAATATAACGACCATATAGTTCAGGAGTGGGACCAGTGAAATTAGAGAATATTTGGGCCTCAACATAGCCAACGAACAGGTTCACATAGTTGGGGCCCATTCGCGTTCCCATGGCCACTCCCGAGACCTGATATAGTAGAACTCGCCCGCGAACGAGAAGCAGTTCAGAGTAAGGACAAGTTCGGCCACACGAATGAGTGTGGAGGTGTCAGGTACAGGGTTAGAGCGGAGGTCAAGAAAGTGTCGAAGGGCCTGCAGTCCTTCGTGGTGAGGGATAACAGTATAGAGGCTTTGGATGTCCATAGTAAAAAGGATTTTGGAGGAGCCGGGAGGAAAGGAGAAAGAGTTGAAAAGCCGGAGAGCATGGTTGGTATCGTGGATGTGGGAGGGAAGAGATGCCACTAGGGGGGCAAGGACACGGTCGAGGTATTTAGAGATGAGCTCCGTGGGGCAGTTACAGGCGGAGAGACGATGGGGCGGCCAGGGTTGTTGGGTTTGTGGATTTTGGGGAGGAAGTAAATGGTGGGGGTACGTGGGGTTCGCACAATTAGGTTGGATGCGGTGCGGGGGAGACGGGAGGACGAGATGAGGTCTTGGACAGTAGAGGATACCGTCTGTTGGTAGCTACGTGTGGGGTTAGAGGGCAGAGGGGAATAGAAGGGTGTCATTGAGTTGGCGGAAAGCCTCCGCCCTATAGAGGTCCGCGCGCCACACCACTACAGCTCCACCCTTGTCAGCCGGTTTGATGATAATGTCAGCGCGCCGTTGGAGGGAACGAAGAGCCAAGAGCTCAGCCGGGGAGATGTTGAGGCGGCGTTGGCGCCTGGAGAAGTTGAACCGCTCCAATGCACGCTGACAAGCGCCCGCGAAAAGATCCACTGCTAGGATCTGGCCAGGGGCAGGCGTCCCTGGGGATGGTCGGCGGCCCAGGCTAGTGAAGCAGTCGTCCTCTTCGTTGGGTGTGGGTGGCGAGTCGTGGTAATGCGCACCCAACCGGACACGGCGCACAAAGCTGTGGACATCAACTCGCGTCTGGAATTCCTTGCAGGATGGAGTGAGGGGGATGAAACGCAGACCCCTACCAAGGACGGAGCGTTCAGCCGCAGAGAGGGGAAGATCGGGGATATATATATATATATATATATAGATGTACATGTAATATGTACACATATATATACACATATATACATGCACTAGCACTATGACTCGGCAACGACGGGTCATAATGCTTGTATATATATATGTGTGTGTGTGTGTGTATGTGTGTGTGTATTTATGTGTGCGCGTGCTCGTGACACATTGCATAGATAATGTTTATTACACATCTCTCTTTATTGTAGCGAATTTGAATTACAGCTGTTCCCATTGTTCATTATATTTTCATTCCTGATAGGTTTATTCTCACAGGAGGAAAGTAGCATTAATAGCCGATTGTGTAGACGTAGTAATAACAAACACATATTTACTCATGGAAACAACTGTAAGGCAAATTTACTACAATAAAGAAAAATAGGTAATGACCATTCTTTATAGCTTGTCTTCTATATCTCTCTGTGTAAAAGCCAATATGACTGGAGCACAACCATGGATTTACAATATAGAACAGTGATAAACTATAAAGTCAGACACTGCCGCAAGATTACACGCACATGTTGACTAATCTAAACTATATTGCTTGCTTTGTGTAGCAACACAGAGCTTATCAAGTATAAGCCCACACTGATAATCCATAAATAGACACACACACATACTCACTTACACACACACACACACACACACGCGCACACACACACACACACACACACACACACACACATATATATATATATATACATGCAGCCCTACGTCTGTGTAAGTATCTATATTTTTGCAAAGCGCTCATTTGCTTCTGATTCGGTGGTACAAAATAGCAAGTACGACATGCGATCAATAAAAATGAATACAATAAGGAAACTGCAATGTATCCCAGGCTCCATACGATCGACGAAAAGCAGTCAATGCGTTGCCATAGAATGAACACAGCGTTTTGGTAGCCGAGTGGCTGTGTGGTAAGTAGCTTTCTAACTAACCACCTGGTTCCGGGTTCAGTCCAAGTGCATGGCATCTTGGGCAAGTGTCTTCTGCTATAGCCCCGGGCCGACCAATGCCTTGTGAGTGGATTTGGTAGACGGAAACTGAAAGAAGCCTGTCGTATATATGTATATATATATATTATAAGTGTGTGTGTATATGTTTGTGTGTCTGTGTTTGTCTCCCTAGCATTGCTTGACAACCGATCCTGGTGTGTTTACGTCCCCGTAACTTAGCAGTTCGACAAAAGAGACCGATAGAATAAGTACTGGGCTTACAAAGAATAAGTCCCGGGGTCGATTTGCTCGACTAAAGGCGGTGCTCCAGCATGGCCGCAGTCAAATGACTGAAACAAGTAAAAGAATAAAAGAATATATATACAAAATATAAAGTTATATCTTGAGTGATAACAACGCTCAAGATATACAACGGACTAGAAATAGAAGTGCTCCAATGATCTGTATACACTTTTTTATTCAAGGGGAGGCAATGCGAGCAACAACCACGGGAACATCACAAAATTCAAAGATAGGCCAAACACATACAAATCTTATATACTAATTTATATTTAAACAGCCCGACATTTAAAATTGTTTTTTTATTTCAGTAATATCCTATACAAATAAAAATATAAATATAAATATACACTTTGCATATAACACGCTTAAAACTGTTAGAATAAGAGAAATAAATATAATGATAATAAAATAAAAATATGGCATATCAAAAGACGAACAAAATTCCGGCGAATAGTACATAGAATATAATACATATACAAGTTTACAAAAATATAAGATATACAGAAGTCCATCTACGGGCCGTTTCGGGGATGTGCCAATTAATATTAGACATATCAGTACTTAAAATAGTACTTAAAATTGGCACTCCCCTCATCAGGATGTCCTATACAACACATATAAAACATGAACAACAAACGGTTCGTCATGTCGTCTTTCATGTATGGAGTAACGGGATCCTACTGCTAGTGTATTTGGAATACCGTAAGTATAGTCCACATAGGTCCTCAGACAATTGCACGTGTGGCCAAAGGGATAGTTGGTAAATCTGCAGGGATGTCGCACAACATGGGCTGGTTTCGCTGATTGCCGGCATTTGTCGGATCGGTCATGAATGGACTTGCATTATGTCAAGTTCTTCGGTGTTCATGGAAATACAGATGGCAGTAGTTATCCTTACGTTGAAGTGAAATATTCTCAGGAGACAGATGCTAACACGATTCCTACCAGTTTCTATCTGCAAAGCTTGGGGTAGAAACGTCGGGCAGCTTTTCATTCCAAAGACTTTGTGGAACTGGATAATTCAGGAGACCCAGAAAACATTGTCACTTCTTGTGCTATGGATATGGACTTTTTTCTTTTCGTTGTTAGGTAATCTTGGTACTGATGGATTGGTGCGACTTTAAGTCACAACTTCAGCAATTTTAAAGAGAGGGGTTTCCTTGATAATATCCACCTCCTTTTTTAATGGTATTTTATTTTTATCGACTAAGAATGAATGAAAGGCAAAGTTAAATCAGTCGGATTCTGAACTCAGTACTTAAAGGCCCTGATGAGCTGGGAATAATAATAAAGATGATGCTGTTGTTGATGATGATGATGATGATGATGATTATGATGATGATGCTAAGGATAATAACGGTGACGATGAGGAACCAGAGTAGGAGGACGAAGATTACGACGATGATGATGACGATGATGATGATGATGATGATGATGATGATGATGATGATGATGATGATGATGGTGTGATGATGATGATGGTGATGATGATGATAATATTAATAATATTTATTTTTTGTTCCTATGAATATTAGTGGCTTTAGTATCATTATTAGTGGTAGTTGTTCTTGTTGCCCCATATTTCATTCATATACAGCCGGAGATGAATTACTTTTTTGTAATTAATATAATTACATTTAAGACTAGACAGCTACTAATAAATTAAATTAGATCTGGAGACTGTGGCATAATGCATGATGAAAGAAACAGTAATAGGAAAAAGAAGGGGAAATATATACACAAATAAACAAAAAGACAAGGAAAAAATTGTGATTGAAATATTCGATTAATAAGAGTACCAGAAATGTGGGAAAATTAAGTTAAAGTGTCTGAAATATTAGCATATTTGTTGAACAAGGTTTGAGGCGTAGTTTGAATAGCACCTCTGGAGATTCGGTATCAAGTGTCAATCCCTTATGGGACATGCTGAATGAGATTGAGACGTCTGAAATAGACACAAAATACTGCTACAATAGTTGATTAATGATTGTTGAAATACCTCCGAGCCCCGAAGATAAATCAATAAATTCGTACTTAGAGAAACATCATTTTACGTTCAGACAAATAGACATTTATACACGAATTTTCAGCGATATTATGTGCTTTAATATTAGTAATAATCTTCAAAATATTTTCGTCTCTCTCTTTGTCTGTTTGATTCTCGCTGTTTCACCCTCTCAGTTTTTTTTTATATATAGCTTTATCACATTTCCTCTATATCTGTTTTTATGTTCCTTACTTATAGGAACACTCATTTATTTATTAGAAAGAAGTATGAGAATATGTTATGCGCATAATGTTCTAAAAAGAAATAATTACAATGAGTACCTTTCAAATATGAAACGAAAAAATATATTTGTCAATACTTTACAAGAAATCTCCTCGAAGCTAGATTGCTGTAAATATTATTTTTACAACTGTGCTACTATATATAATTATCTATGTATGCATACATTAATGTGAGCATAAGTATGCATACATGACATGCTTGTATGCATATATTTATTCATGTGAGATATTAATTTAATTAATTAATATTATAAAGAAAGATTTAATTTTAAAAATTGCTTCATTACTGGATATTAGGAAATTATTGCAGTGACGTTTCAAAAGAGTTGCAGATTTTTACTGTTCTGACTGCTCACAATGTATAGTCGAGAAGCATTTGTTAACTGTACACTTGTTTTTCTGAGATTACTATATAGACATATAACACACCCAAGTCTGCAAATAAAGATATACAAAGGAGTGACTTTACAACTTGTGTAAGGAACTCGTATGTCTTAAAACAGTTATTCACTGAGTTCATGAGAAATATTCACGTGCTCTGCAGTTGAACTATGCATAGTATTGTTTTTGATATGTATCCATAAAAAAATTGTTACGGGCGTACTTAGTAGCACTGTCGGGGAGTATGTTCTTTCAACGTTCTTTGTCTTGCATACGTTTTCAGAAACAGGAATATTGTGTATATTTATACAAATTTATTTTTCCTAGTATACATCTAATCACAACTTAATTCAGCAATGGCATTAACAACACTAACAAGTGAATTTGATACACTTTAGTTTTTATCTAACAGCTACACGAAGCATGTAAAATATAACACATTGCGATTTCACGGTTTTTACGTTTTAGTTGCTATGGAGTTTGATAGTTTGTGCACGAATCCTAAAATATCAGCTTTTAAACTGACATCCTCAATGTCAATACATGCTTGAAGACATGTTAAAAATATGGATATGGAGCATAATTCTAATTATGTTCCTAGGAATTCCACAAAAATCATAAAGTCTTACTTCTAAACGTAGTATGCCTGTGGAAATCGAAATCAAAATTGATTCGTAACTAGTCTCTTTTTTCTCTGATTCTTTTTCTACCTGTTATTACCAGTTGCAATATAAAGAAATGTGTATCATTCATTTTGAGGATTCTATTTTTTATAAGTGTCTGTTACTGCAGTTGCTTTGGGCTTTTCGCTTTTTCAACTGCGTCTCATATGTCTGCACTTCCTTAAAAGTTGTCCTGTTGCAAACAACTACGGCACAGTTGTATTTAACTTTGTAGTTGGAATTCGAAAATCCGTGAAAGCAATGCGTTAATCGAGACAACCTACAACTACGAAGGATGGATTGGTGCGGCCAATTACTTCATATACATGCCAGTTCTGTACCATTCCACTTGAGCAATAATTAGTCAATAGAAATCGAATTGCATTTATTTTTTCAACATAGAGACATCCCTTTATTGAGTGAAGTAGTTTTAATGAAGCTGAGAGTACGTTTCAATCTATGGATTCAAAAATTTATTTTGGTAGTGAAGAAATTGATGCAAAGGATCCAGATTTTATGATTAGTCTAAAAAATGAAGACAGGACCCTGTTAAGTCTAACACAGAAACGTGGTCCCTTTCAATTTCAAAATCGATTGGATTGAGTCAAATTTACAATTGAAATTGTCAAACACCTTCGTGAGGTAGAAAGGAAAAGCTTTATTCATTGATGAGCCTGTTAGGAAAGGTGACATCACTTACAAAACAACATTTGAGAAACTTAGATTCATATCTTAAACTCAATATTTTTTAAACATTCTAATGCAAAAAAATAACATTCACATATTTATAGAATAAAGATATGAAGCCCATCTATATTTCGAAATTCAATAGAATATGGTCTATTAAAGTTACATTGAAGTAACATCCTCATCTCTATGCAGCTGCCAATATTTTAACTGTGACTTCCACCTTAAAAGAACGGCAAATAAAAGATGTATCTCTGTATAGTAAAAATATGCAGCTTCACGTCCCGTTGTGCTCCTAAAACATATATGCAGTTAGATACTCACGGCTGTGTACCTCCTAAATTTGGCATAATAATATCTTGCTATGGCGGAATACAAACCTCCAACCATCACTAAAGCCTGCCTGAAATTCAGCAGCAATATGAGTGTATAAAAAATCACCACTGATTTCTTGGAGCGGATAGCGTAATGCAAATCTTCCCAGGGTCAAAACATCTGATATCTTACTGGCTTTTGGTTCAATATGCTTGACCTGGCATATATTAATGCGCCATATTTATAACATGACGAGAAAAACTCACCCACGTTACAAAACAGCTTCTGCTGGAGTTATCAAAGATTTTGTTGCTGAATGCCAGTAAAGCGAAATGTGTCTGTTATCTCCAAAAGCGACAATGACCACATTACCAGTTAGGTAAATGTACGAATAAAATATTAAGCTTTATTTCATTTATAGGAGATGAATTGCGTTGTAGTAATGCTGCATGATCAACACAAGTCAAATAAAATGCATAGATAGAGGTTGTCTTAATACTTGCTTTGTTTGTAACGTGAGTTCAGAATACATTTCATGTTTGATTACGTGAGTAGATTTTTTTTCGTTGAAATGCTTGCTTAAATAAGTAGGAATGATGGAAACAGATAGCAAAATATAAAAGAAGTTAGAATAAATGCTTCTATGGTGCTGGTGGATTAAATGACATGTGGTTAATATTGTTACGCAGAAACTGATATAATCTATTGAATATAATTTTTTAAAAAAGATTCAATTTGCGTTTTGGAATTGTTAATTTATCTTCAAGAATTCGGAATGTAGAAACTTCAAAGGTTTTTGTAAAACATTTTCTTCAAATATTAATCTATATTGATCATATTATTCAAATCGTGTTCATTTATTAAGATGCATGTGGCTGATGTTCTCGTGTGTGACTTGTTAGACATCTGAACTATGAAAGTCGAGACATTGCATTACGACTTTTCCGTTACATTCCAGACAGCCGTATACACGTAAGACGTGATAATAAAATACCTGTTATTACATATTTTCCAATGTTTCCCAGAAATACCATTTATAAATTTTATACCAGAGTGGATGATTTGTTTAAAAATCAAAACTTTTCCAAGTGGGTTTATTATTTAATGATAGTTTAGGTAACTTTCAAACGAACGATTCAATTGCTTTCACTTTTTATATATTCTAAAATCTCTCTCTGGCCCGATTCCTAAGACGATATGTAAGGGTTGAGTGAAACATTCCTATAGTTATCGGAATTTGTTTCCATTTTTATTGCATTTTCCTCCATTCGTTTTTGACCTGTCTGGAGAATGCCGATTACCAAAATAGAGACTGGAATATTTATTACTATCTTTGGCAGATGCTATTAGGGCATCGGAGGATTCTTATTGTCGAAATTATATAGTGACATGGTTAAATGTGTAGCTAATGATCGGCTCAATAGATTTAAACGCTTCACATAACTGGCAGAATGACTGCCATGGAATTTATTGCTCTCATTGTTTTTTATGTTAGTCGTTAATCTGAAACAGAACTTTCCTGAGTAAAAAGTATTATTGTGTAAACAGGTATGAATAAGGTTAAATTATTGACCAAAATGTTTCTTTTTATTTGTAACAGTAAACATACAGATGTATGCTTAAGAACTTCAGCACGATTTCAGCGGAAAACTTGCATTTGTAATATGTACTAACCTTCCCACTATGCAACATTACAATTTTCTGTTATAAATAAGGGGAGAGACACATCCACAATATATATATACATATACAGTGGCGGCCAAAATGTTGAGAACGACATTGTTTTCATCATAAAAGTAGGTATAAGTTTTTATACCGTTAAAATATGTGTTTACTAGATAACCCAAGTGGGTGGAAGGGGAGAGAGCAGGAATCTTCGCTTGCGCATTTTGAATTTGTTAGTACTGGTAGTCTGAGCGTGTTCATCTGAGGTGATACGTCGCCGAAGGGTATGTTCTTCCTTTTTGTGCTTCCAAATCCAAATTAAGAAACGTTGAGCTGACGAAAGAAATGCTGAGCTTATTTGGCTAATCTAGAAACGTTAACGTTCTCAAATGATCTTTGTACTTGTGATATTTTTCTGTTTTTACCTCCATACCTTCGTGAGTTATTTATGAGTAAACATTATCTGACAGAAATGTTCTTAAAGTGGTGGAAATGGCTAAAAAACCTTTTGGCTGCTACTTCTAGAAAGTTCAGTATGTGGCAAAGTAATTTACTTTACTAAGCCCTAATTATATATAATATAATATTTTGAATTCGCCTTAAATGGTCCTTTTACATACTGAACACTACTTGGTGAAATTGATTAATAACTAATTAATTTTACCCTCAATTGTTGATATATATATATATATATATATATATATATATATATATATATATATATCAACGTCACCAGAAAGGCTTGACACCATCACGGCGTCCTCTATCCTGCTTCGGTGGATGATCTCCCTTTGCAGGATAAAGGACGCCGTGATGGTGTCAAGCCTTTCTAGTGACGTTGATGTTCGCCTGGGGCTAAATGCAACAGTAACACCCCCACCGCCCTGCCCTGTCCCTAGCCACATTCAAATGGCTAATGTCCCTTTTGTTATGGAGCAGTTACTGTCTATATCTCGTTTAGAGAATTATTATTGCTGTCGAACAGATTTTCGAAATCAGTAAATGTATTTACGTGAAAATATTTATATAAATATCCTGCACAGAGAGTCGTTCGTCGAAGGGCGGTGCCTACCATACGTTGACGAGAGGCAAACACCTCGAAACCTGGGTCCGTATGTGGCTTCCGCTTCTTCGGTGGGTGATCTCCCTTTGCAGGATAGAGGACGCCGTGATGGTATCAAGCCTTTCTGGTGACGTTGAATGTTCGCCTGGGGCTAAATGCAACAATAACACCCCCACCGCCCTGCCCTGTCCCTAGCCACATTCAAATGGCTAATGTCCCTTTTGTATATATATATATATATAATATATATATAATATATATATACATATATATATATATATACATATATATATTATATACATATATAATATATATATACATATATATATATATATATACATATATATAATATATATATACATATATATATATATATATATATATACATATATATATATATATATATAATTGATTAATTAATTAATTCTACCCTCAATTGTTAAAATTATATATATAATATATATATATATATATATATATATATATATATACATATATATATATATATACATATATATATATATATATATATATACACACATAGCCCCCGCATGCACACACATACCCTATGAATACCCACTGCCGAGAATGCAATTAACCAGAATGATGAAATGTATGTAAGAAACAAACTTATTACTGTTATTATATTTCTTTTATTTCTTCTGTATATCGCAAAATATTCATACTGATAATTAGGATAGTAACCATACCATTTTTTGTGAAAGGATGTTGGATGCAGATGCTCTAGGAGGAGTTGTATACTCACCAGCTGCAGTCTTATATTTTACAGTTCGGAAGAAGACATTAAGATCAGAAAAGACAAGCATTGACAGCCAGTCACAAACTGAGGAAGGTCTGGAGGTGAAAATTGCCAAGGAAATTCAATGCAGCTGTCGAATCAGTTTTATTATATGGCAGTGAAACACGAACAATGACACAAAAATTATCAAACGGTCTAAATCGATGCAACACAGGGATACTACAAAATGACTGCAACATATGAAAAATGCATGCTTTTATGGAAACTTACCGCAGGTTAGCGACTGTATGAGTCAAAGGCGGCGAACTGGCAGAAACATTAGCACGCCGGGCGAAATGCTTAGCGGTATTTCGTCTGCATTACATTGTGAGTTCAAATTCCGCCGAGGTCGACTTTGCCTTTCATCCTTTCGGGGTCGATAAATTAAGTACCAGTTACGCAGTGGGGTCGATGTAATCGACTTAATACCTATGTCTGTCCTTGTTTGTCCGCTCTGTGTTTAGTCCCTTGTGGGTAATAAAGAAATATGTATTTCGTCTGCCGTTACGTTCTGAGTTCAAATTCCGCCGAGGTCGACTTTGCCTTTCATCCATTCGGGGTCGATAAATTAGGTACCAGTTACGCACTGGGGTCGATGTAATCGACTTATCCGCTTGTCTGTCCTTGTTTGTACCCTCTATGTTTAGCCTCTTGTGGGTATTAAAGAAATAGACTGTATGAGTCAAAGAGAGCTGCGACTATCTGGTCTCTGCGTGCACCACACTGAGATGGAAGCAGCCAATTTAGTCTTGTGGAACCCAATTTAAAGTGCTGTAGGAAAACGTCGACACACGTACAACGAAAATTCCATGGCATATATTGGTCTAGAATATATCAAGAACATACAGGCAATGGCGATGAATTGTGAAATGTGGCAGGTGGTCATTGTTACTTCGGCGCGGTTTGGATGATAATAATAATAATGATAATAATAATAATAACAATAATGATAATAATAATAATAATAATAATAATAATAATAATATAATAATAATAATAACAATGATGCAGTACCAGGCAGTGGCGATGCCCTGATGCAGTACCAGGCAGTGGTTCTCGTGGCTTCTGATCTTAACAGATTGGAAGTGTTATCATGTACATTGTTTTGTCTTGGTATAAAAGATGGGCTACAGCAAATATTCTGCTCAATACCACAGCTTTGCTTGTCAGTTGTTTGACCTTAACCAGTTGAGCATGTCCCTTAGTGGCTGACGATATGTGCATCTCTGATCACGAGCAGAAGTAGTGGGGGAGTATCATAGCCATGTGTTGAGAGGGATTCTTTGGGGTTTCAATAATTCACTTCTGGAAACATGGGTGTTTCGTTCAACATCCTTAAACACCCCTTATTCAGAGACCTTTTGAGCGGGATGGGTTATTCGACCAGAAGAATATTCTAACTGGACCCCACTTGGAAGGTCATGTGCTGTTTATCTTGATATGAGATCACCATGTCACGCATATATGGTTGTGATGCATGTGCCTAGTGTACCCTTATCAGATGAGTTGTCACGATAGGTATACAGGGCTTCGTATACCTTATCCCAGTGTCACCTTGATGGCATGCGCTGCTCTGTCACTCAATGATAATAATAATAATAGATTTGTAGAAGACACATGAACATCTTATATGTGCATTCTTTTAAAATCTTGTTGTAATTATTTGGAACTCTGCTTCTCAGGAAATAAGTTTTATTTCTACAAAGAGAGAAAGGAAAAGAAGCGAAAAGAATCTTTAGTAGAATTGGAATTTAGATCACGACATATGCGAAGAATTACATGGTTAATTTCAAAATAAACTCGCATAATTTTATTGCTGCGCGTAGAAGTCTGATTGCTGGTCACATGCTCTGTCTGAAACCCACAGCTTTAAAAGATTATTCTCGAGACATTTAGCGACATAAACACAGGTATCAATAAATATGGATACTAAAGTATTTTTATAGTCTGGCTGCAGAAGCTAAAAGTTCGATACAGTTGTCGATAAATGTTGTCGTATTGATTTTGATACAAATCTTCATATGTCCATGAGAACAAACGAGTATAACTTTGCATACATTTCTCTTTCCCATCTCAAATAACATAAATAGAGCTTTTATGTTAATTTTGCATATATGCACTTATATCAATATCTATAACTGTCTATCTATCAATCTATCTATCTATCTATCTATCTATCTATCTATCTATCTATCTATCTATCTATCTATCTATCTATCTATCTATCTATCTATCTATCTATCTAACTATCTATCTATCTATTAGTCTATCTATCTATCTATCTATCTCTCTCTCTCTATCTAACTATCTATCTATCTATCTATCTATATATATATATATATATATCTATCTATCTATCTATCTATCTATCTATCTATCTATCTATCTATCTATCTACCTATCTATCTATCTATATATATATATATATATATATATGTATATATATATATATCTTCACACACACATACATTGATATATGTGTGTGTGTACACATATATTGGTTACCAAGTTTTCCAATGGTTTCAGGTAATTGAAATCTCATAACAAGTATCAAGCCTGCCTTACGAGAGCATTGGTCCTAATCTCACTATTGGATAAGGTTATTCCTAGTTACACTAGGTTCTACGGGATTTGAGGATGAATAAATAAATACATAAACCATGGCAGGACACTTTTAAGAAAATATCTCTCGTTGTCTCCTTGAAATAAACAATGGCATTTTTCAAGCGAAATGTGTTCATCATAGATTGATTTAATCCCTCATCATTTCATGTAAAAACGCTCGAGCACTTCAAAGTTTGTAACTATAAAGACGTATGTGCACATGCACATCCATAAAAAATAATGCTTACACACAAACGAACATAAGTACACACATTAACACATACACACAAGCAATCTCACGCACGCATATACATATATATATATATAAATGAATAAATAAATAAATGGTGTTGAACGAAGGTGTTAATAAATTTCTTTTACTTTCGACATATGTTTCGAAGACAACATGGTTTTATTCCAACGGAATAAACGGTGTAAAATGCAATCTTCTCATCAGGAAAGAAAGAGAGACTCTCTCAACAACAAGACATTATAACAATTACGATGACTACCTACATGATAAACAGAACGTTATTATGTATTTAAAAAAACGTTAGCAGAATTGACGTCAAAGGCAGATAGTAGGAAGATAAGGGTTAAAGGAATAATAAGTAGAGAACAAATAGAGAGTGATACGTTGATTAAAAAATGTTCAAAGGCTTAGAAATAGACTTCTCCCACTTATATGAGTAAAATGTATGTTTCTGTCAGTGTTTACGTTTGCACGATCGCTCTATATTTGTTCTCTACTTATCATTCCTTTAACCCTTCACTTCCTAATATCTAACGGGTTTTTTAAACTACTTAATAACGTTCTGTTTATCATGTAGGCAGTCATCGTAATTGTTATAATGTCTTGTTGTTGAGAGAGGCTCTCTTTCTTTTCTGATGAGAAGATTGCATTTTACACCGTTTATTCCTTTGGAATAAAACCATGTTGTCTTCGAAACATATGTCGAAAGTAAAAGAAATTTATTAACACCTTCGTTCAACTCCATTTATTTATTTATTTATTCATTTATAACGCAAAAATTACTGCATGTTAACCCGGAGTTTCTACCTTTGGATAGGTCGCTTCAACCGTGTTTCTGACGTGAATTTGCTATCCTGGTAACGCTTCATTGAATTTTCCTTGTTAACGGTAAACATAGGTTAATTCATTCACCCATTGAAATATATATATATATATATATAAAAGAAGTTTGAAAAAGCCACTATATAAAATAAATTTTAGGTTTCTTAGAAATTTTACATGTTTCGGTTCTTCTGGAAAAAACAAACCATATCAAAAATATTTTAAAAAGTGTACTAAAAAAGTTCATAATTGTTTCTTACTGGTCTCAACAAAATACACGTGGTGGGTTTTTGTGGGGAGTAAGCATAATAGCTGTCTTATGTGTTCGAATAGAACTAAGGTAATGATCAGTGGCTGAAATGACAGTTGCAGCAGTGACTGTGAAAACCGGTTAGAGTTAATATTAAAAAAAAAAAAGAAATTAGGTTCCATACGCGCATTTTCATTAAAATTTACCTTCAATTTAGCATTCTGCCTTTTTATAACTTTTCCTTGCCTATATATATATATATATATATCTATATATATATATATATATATATATTATATATATATATATATATATATATATATATATATAATATATAATATATATATATATATATATATATACATATATGTAATATATATATATATATATATATAATATATATATATATATATATATATATATATATATATATATATGTATATATATTAGTGAATGAAATAAATGGAGTTGAACGAAGATTGTACAGAATACCTTTTATTACATTCTACACATGTTTCGAAGGCCACAAATTTCCAAATTCTTTTTAAATAAGGGTACCATATTGCGGCTTTCTCTTCAGGAAAAAAACAGGAATTCCGTTGACAGGACAAAACAAAACAGAGGCACAGCGATTCGAACGAAGATGCTCCTTAGGAGCCCATGGCTGAACTGTTTATCAATGTACGTTGAAATCGGGGATGTGGTGCGTTGAAGATATCTACAGGTCAGGCGGCGGTCAGATCTAGTCGGTGGAAGCAAGGGGTGTGGGGATGCTCTGTGTGACCAACGCTAATGTTCTGAAAAATTTAAGAATACTGGGTGTATTTTTGGGGGCGAGACAAAAGCCTCCTATAAGCATGTATGCAACTCGTTAGTGCATGACCTCTCGAACAACGCTGACTGATGCTGCGCTTGCGCAGTGAATCTGAAAATTTATAATGTATAACGAAGAGATACGTGTTAATCGTCTCTTAGTTATATGTTCGTATTATGGCACGGTCACTGATGAAAAATTTCGCCTTTCAAATTATTCTATTTGCTAAAAAAATTTAGAAACCTATATCTGACCGGAATAAAATAACAAGGTTGCTCTTAAATATGATTTTGGTCGTTTTGACTACTTCTAGCGTGTAAAAACTGCCTGTTGGAGGCAGTTTTGTATTGTGTTTAAACGTACACTATGTTATATTGAGAATGTGTTGTCTATTGACTTTCTATTCATGCGAAGCTATTGGTGGTGACATTTCGAAAAAAACTCACTACCCTATATATATTTTACCTATATGTTTTTAACAAATTTTAAAAGATTATTTCACCAGTCATTCATTCAATGCCGACTGATACTGTACTTGTGCGGTGAATTTGAAAAATTATATCGTTTAGCGAAGAGACGCATGTTAATCGTCTCTTAATTATATATATATATATTATATATATATATATATATATATATATATATATATATAGCCACTATACACATTTTTTCTCTCCTTGTTTCTTCTGTGTTCCTTTCAGTGGAAGAGCATAGGCGCGAAACGTTAGAGACTTGTTCAATTCCCGAGCGCCTTATACTAGTACATCTGCTTGTTTTCTACACCATGTGGCTTCGTCCTTTGTTTTTTCGTGAATCCTCCCTATATATATATATATATATATATATATATATATATATATATATATATATATGACATATTTATGTAAGTAGATATAGACAGACAGATAGATAGATAGATAAACAGATAGACAGACAGACAGACAGATAGATAGATAGATAGATAGATAGATAGATAGATAGATAGATAGATAGATAGATAGATAGATAGATAGATAGATAGATAGATAGATAGATAGATAGATAGACAGACAGACAGACAGACAGATAGATAGATAGATAGATAGATAGATAGATAGATAGATAGATAGATAGATAGATAGATAGCCAGACAGGCAGATAGATAGATAGATAGATAGATAGATAGATAGATAGATAGATAGATAGATAGATAGATAGATAGATAGATGATAGATAGATAGATTTGTTATGTGTATGTATGGAAATGAAATGGGCACAAGATTTACTATTTTGTATTAGATTTTATCTTTAACCCCTATTTATAAGACGGTTTCCAATTCAGGAAAGTAATTTTGTACAGAGTAACAATCAGAGGCTAATGGGAAAGAGATTGATAGACTTTGGCCGATCACTTGTTTGTAGAAATCTGATGAATATGCGTTTTTTCCCTGCGCAACGTTTATCAGAACCATTCACAAATTCTATTCAAACATGAATCTGCCAACTTTTCTTCGTCTATATATGAGAATATTATTCTTCTGAAACATAACCTACGGTCATAGGGAAGTAATATCTTGTCTAAATGCTGTTACATTCGGTATTTATGTCACTAAAATTTAAGCCTGGGCTATAATTTTGCGAAAATGATTAAGGGATGCATTTTCTTTGCTATTTTATCAATTTTATTGCATATTGTCTATTTTCAGAAATGGTTATGTTTCTGAACAATAGTTTTGATTCCTGTCATTAGGTCCCTAGTTCCTTTTCTCAGGGAAACCTACTCAACATTACATTTGCGAAGGGGTTTCGTGTTTGTTGTCAGTACTATTCTCTTCTTTAGTTTTCTCGTTAACCTAATGTTAATAACTGCTGTTTTTAAAGAAAAAAAGTTATTCAAATCAGTAGCGTTTTAGAATCTTTTCTCTGCAGCAAATGTTATTTCATTTCTATAGTCAAGACTTCATATGATGTCACTAATTATGTAAGACCTGAAGCTGTTGTAATTACTCCGGAAATATAGCAGACCTTCAATTATGATATTATTATGTATTGTAATACTGAACAACATCCATTGTTACCTTACGTCCATAACATTGATATCACATAATGTCAAAGAAAGCACGTGGATATTATGTGTCGCATATGTTATAAGGTAAAAATACGTTGTTCGTTCAAATTCCACCGAGGTTGATTTGTCTTCTGTGTTTTCAGAGTTGATTGAATAAGTTTTACGGATATTTGTCTTCATCTTTTTTGTTGTTAACACAACGTTTCGGCTGATATACTCTCCAGCCTTCATCAGGTGTCTTGGGGAAATTTCGAACCTGAGGTATTTTTCGATGTTGTTATTAATATTATTATTATTATTAAGGAGTCGAACTCTAAATCTTGGGGTTAGACATGCTATACAGACATGCTATACAGCAGTGAAACATGGGCTGTGACTGCAGAGGACATGTCCTCTGCAGTCACAGCCCATGTTTATGGTGGATCCTTGTCCATTAGTACGTTATTGTCGCAACTGTAATATTCTTGTACCACTATTATGTTGCGCCGGTATTCCGCGTCTTATCTTTGACTCGTCTATCGTGCTATCACTGATAGCTCCGCAAGACTTTGATTTTGAACCGTTTACCCTGACGGTAACTTGAACTCGTCTATAACTCGTAACTGACACTTAACTCCTAGTGAGAACTCGTCTGATTCTATTTTAACTGACCTCCTACAACGACTGAATGGTTTTATAGTGGTATGAACGATTTTGTCATGTGGAAAGGGGAGTACAATTTTCACTAGAACGATTTCTTTATTGCTCCCAGGGGAAAAACATATAGGGGGCGATACAAATGAAGGAGGCGTCGATAAAACGAATGATCTTACAAAAGTTGAATAGTTAAACATTGAAGTTAGATTTTTTATAAATCGGATGATGATAACAAACCATAACACATACAATGAAGAGAAGGACAGGTTCCGCTTCCACCTCTCAAGCCCTATGCCACCACTGTGACCTTTTGTATAACCTTATGAATATACTATACGGGTTCATTCATTCTCAGCAAACTTGCTACAGCCTTCCATCTTTTCCCATATACATCAGGTGACAGGCATTTTCTCCCATCCCTTATTTTCTTCTAAAGGTGGTGAATGAGGAAATTAACAAGTCCAAGGCTGGAGATGGACCTGCACCTGCCCTTGCCAGTCTTGAAGTTCCGTTGCAGTGGCTTGGAGGATTGTTATTTTGTCCTCCAAGCTCGCAGTGAAAACACATACTAGCCAAGAATGGTCCACTTCAGGTCGTATATCTCACACCTAAATCTTTGAAGTCCGCCTTCCAAAATATGGGGGCAGGAGCACCACGTCTAATGTTCCGTCGACGCCTGCCTGATTTTTTCTTCGGTCTTAAAAAGCACTTCGATCGTGGCATATTTAGTTCCCCTTGTAAGGTCTGCTACGTCGTTCCACACTGGTCTCACAACCTGACTGCTTCTTTGCTGGCCATGTCCAATTTTTTCGGTATTAACAAAAACGATTAATAGATTAGTGTACATCGAAGAGCGTTATGCGTTGTCTCACTAGGACGGGTAATTTTAGTTTCGCTCCCCTCCCTTTTTATTATTCTTTTGCATTTATTCACACCTCTTCCAATTTTAGCGTTTTTGTTTTCAACTTGATATTTTTTCTTGTTAGCACCTACTTGTAGGAACTCTGTTTCCTTCCTTTTCTTTCAACTTGAAAGTGTGGGTTCAACTCCCTGTAACGGTGTTGGTACCTGGAATGTGTCATACAGCCATTTCATAGGTTCTTCCAATCTGTCAGGAATCTCTTCTTGAATTGGTTCCTGTGTCTTTTACAATACCTTTTGTGCTTTTAATTCTGTACATCATTTCTCCTATATACTTTGTACATTTCCCTTTTTCCTAGTACCTTTTCCCCGTTTTTATACATGTACACTTTATCACCAATTTTGAAAAAAATTGGATTGTCTTTCCTGGTACTTTTTCTTTCCTCGCCGGATAACAGCATATCAAAAACTGATTTCACCTTCTTCGCGAACTCTTCTTGAGTTTCCTGCTGGTGTACTGGTGTACTGGTGTTCGGTGTCACTCGGTATATCCTTAGAAATTGCTGCAGAGCGACTTCGTCTGTGACTTACTTGTTTACTTTTCTCAAAGCTCTTTTTAAAATGTCCATAAAACTCTCTGCCTGTCCATTTGATCTGAGACACAAATTCACTGGACACAAACTGTGTACCATTATGAGATAAATCACATCTGGGATGCCACATCTTGCGAATAATTCATGCCAAAAAGTTATTACCTTTTCGGAGGTTGGTAGTTTGCACTTAACAATTTCTGGCCATCGTAAAACTGTCAACTACTGCTAAGTAGTAATAACTATTTAACGGAACCTCAAAGTCGATATTTAGTCTTGACCATAGACATTTTTACTTCTGGCCAAAGCTCCCCTTTTAAGTAGGCAATTTTACTACCAGAGCACATCTTCTACAGCCTTTTACTAGGTTTTTCAACTTCCGTTCCATCTTCGACCAGTACACATAACTACGCATAAGAGCTTTCATCCTTGCGATCCCCCGATGTCCAATATTGAAGTCTTTCAACATACCTATTTGTAAAGTGTCAGGTATTACTACTCTTTGTCAATTCAGTACTAAGCCTTGAATATATGTTTACCTCTCTTGAATATATGTTTACCTATTGCTGTTTTTTTTCTTACCGAACATACTTTTGTTTTCTTTAGCTGACCAAACTTTTTTTCATTAATTAATGAACTTATCTTTTGACGCGTGACGCTTTATCTCCACCACTGTTATTTGTAACTCTCATATAGTGTTCCTCATTATGTGTTCAATTTCCCGTCCGGCTGTTAGGGCTGCTATTACTGTCTCCTCGAATGGTTCGCCATTTCTAGGTATTAATCTGGATAGGCCGTCAGCATGTCCTAGACTTTCGATGGTAAATATTCCATTGTGTAGTCGTAGTTTAGTTTTATGGTGCCCCAACGCTGCAGCCCTTTTTGCTTTATGTACTAGGAGTCCATTTTTAGATACATAAATCGTTAGCAACGGGCAATGGTCTGTTTGTAGTCTAAACCGTGCATTATGTATAAATACCTGGGGCCTTTTCTAAGTCAAATATAATCAGCAATATATCTTTTTCAATTTGGCTATATTTTTTTCCGCTGGCAATATTGTCCTTGACGTATGAACTATGACTTTTGGCTTCCATCTTCACACTTGTATAGGAGTACGGCAACAACTCCGTAATCACAAGCATCTGTAGCCAGTATCGTTTCAAACTTCGTATCGAAGTGTATAAGCGGCATCTCTGAAGTTAACATGGATTTTAGTTCCCCAAATGCCTTCGGAGGCATTTAGTGGAAGCCTTCTCTTAAGTATGTTTGGGATATATACTTGATAGTAGTTTACTAAACCTAAAAACATTTGCAATAATTTGACGTTCGCTGGGGGAGGCATATTCCGTTTTGCCGGCGCCCTTGATGGGTGTGGCCATCCCTTTCATCAATTACTTGACATAAATATTTGATTTTATTCATCGAAACTTCACACCTTTCATCTAAAACCTTCGTTTATTTTCTCTAATACTTTATGAATATGTTCCAAATGTTGCTCCACTGACTCGCTCTTTATCAAAATATCATCGTGATAAGCGATGCAATCATCAATTGTTGGAACATGGCAGGTACCATTTTTACTTCAAAACGAATTAATACAAAACGCGGTGTGTGTTGATTAGTAAAATTTGTGCGCAATCTTCCTCTACTTGTATCTGCAGATATGTCTGACCTGGAGAAAATATTTCCCTTTAAATTTGAGAACATTTCATGTAATCCATAACTCCATACACACTTAGATTTTTCTTTCTTTACATAAACTGCCGGAGCTGCCAGTTTGAATCGTAGACTTATTCAATTATATTTAGATTTTCTTGTCTTCTCAGTTCTTTATTGACGTGGTCTAACGTAGTAAATGGCATGTTTCATTTGGACCTAAAAATGGGTGTTTCCTTTTCTTTTACTCCCATCCTTGCTTTTGCTTTAGTGCTTTAGTGAATCCGTCCAAATAAACATTTGGAAACAATTTTTAATTTCTTTTCTCAGTTGTTCGACTTCATTCGAACATTTTACCGTGCCGACTACATTTTCACAGAGAACCCTAAACGAGTGTCCCACATTTTAAATAAATCCATGCGTTTTTTGGTGATTTTTTTCAATACATAAATGACTATAGTTTTCATTTCACTTCGAAAAGTTACATTGCAAATATATTCGCCGATGCAATGTAATTTCTTTCCTATAGCTTCTTAATTCAACTAAATAATTTCGGCTTATCGATTTGTTGCAATGTTTCTTCAATTATCATAGTGATGGCACTACCCGTGTCTAATTGCATTTTGACACTAAAAGTTTCGTTTCTCCTCTTTATGAACTTTCTGTTTTTTTTTCTCGTTGATCCAGTTTTGTCATCTTAGTTCTGCAGTGCGATGTAATGAGTTCTGAGTTCCACCAACAAAGACTCTTTCCTTTTTTTCAACGGTCATTCTTCTCTCAGGTGCCTACCACCCCATCCCATACAGGGTGTTTGTCGCCTGTGGTTCATCGTGTTTTTTTGTGAAACACTCTATCCTCCTCAGACTCTTCAACACTCGTTTTATCTGTAAAGTGTCTCTGCGTTAGATTTCTTCTGTGTCGTACTTTAATTTTAATATCATATCGCATTCTTATGATAGTTTCTGAAGAGATATATTCTGGTTCATTTTCAGCTTTGTGAGAATTTTTTTCTGACTTCTGCGTCATTTTTAGCAATAAGTCTCAGAGCAAAAATCAGGTACTTCAACGTGCCTGGAGTGAGTTTATACAGTTTAAATCTCTCACACTCTGTTCACTCTACCTGCATGTGGGAAAGTTTTCGTCATCACTTTTCTCAGTATACAAACACTTCTAGCCTGTGTTGAATAACGATGTTTTCTCACTAAACATCCAACATAAGATGTCAATTTCGTCCGTAAAATTTACGTCAGAAACTTTCTTTTGATAATATAAAGTTACAGTCTTTTACGTGATTTTTCGTCGCTAGTTTCCTCAGAAATAGACGCGTTTTCATTTTGTCGGTCCAGTTTTGGTACTCTTTCTCGAAAATTTGCTCAAATCTTCGGTGATATGCCTCGAAGGTGACTCCTTCTTCCGGGTTATATTTACAATTATTTATTGAATTTGCTACATGGTCTGGCGAAAAGACATTTTCCTGTTTTGTTACCAACTTCATTGGTCGTAGCATTTGTTGCTGTAACATTTCTTGTTGTTTTATGAATTGTTGTTGTTGCTGTTCTTCTAACTCAACTAGACCCCCTAAAAAGTTTTCCATAATTTTACAGATTCTTCTTAAAATGTGTGCAACAAAAATATTTCTTACTCATGTATCGAGTTTTTATTTTCCTCACATGAAAAATATTTCAACTTCGTCTGCGTGAATTGTTTATTTTCTCGTGATACGTTGTTTTTTTCTTTTCAGCGTTGTCTGCATGAATTGTTTATAGCTTCCTTGCCACTGTTATGATGTGGATCTTCGTCTATTTGTATGTTGTTGTCGGCACAGTAATATTCTTGTCACCACTATTATGTTTTGACTGTATTCCGCGTCTTACTATCATTGACTCGTCTATCTT
>NC_042997.1:36863225-36875725 GCF_006345805.1 Octopus sinensis
CAACGAATTTCTCTCACAACAGTATATGTCTTGTACGAGTTTGGTGGCCGCTCGCATGGATATTTTCTATTGCTTTTCTATACGAAATCTATGGGATTCAAATTTATTGCAGGTTTATCCGGTGCCGACAATATCTAAGGAGTTTGAGATACATTCTTCGCTTCAAAGATGTGCTCTGAATTGACATTTTGCGTTTTATATCCTGTTGCAATTGTGAGCATTTTTTTTTTATGTCAAACTACATTGAGAATTGCTTTCTTCGGGTCAAATGTGCTTGAAATTTATTGCACTAATTTAATAAATTGGCTGTTTTACTGCGATGTATTTTGCAAGTCCCGTAGACTTAAAATTTCCGGTAGTTCGCATTTTTTAACTATCTTAAGTAAAGACATAACTATCGCTACATTTACTTCTTTTCTAATTGCCAACTTAATCAAATAATGCATGACAAACTTTCTACGGATATCAGTAGGTATCTTTAGAATAATTCATGTGGCTCATCCTATTATTTTTCTCTCTGAAATGTCTGACGACATCATCTTCGCATTTGTTTATACCTCAATAAATACTGAATCCCTTACCTCTATGTGTCTTCCTACATTTTAATGAAACCGAAATATCTGCTCCTTCTCTCCGCGTTTCCCCTCTGTGTTTAAGGGCTTCCTATACGTGATATATGATGATCTCTCACACCAAAGCAGAGCGGTGGATCATCTCTATTCATTAAATCCTCTCTATCATGCCTCACTATTATGTTAGTTACGACATCTACGTTTCCCGTATCATTTCCCCATAGACCAACATGTATCGGATACTCACTCAGGCCCTGCCGATGCGTATGAGGAATTTAGTGGTGTTTCACCTCACTTAAGATCAAACATGATGATCTACCTATATGGTCAAATAAATTCTTACTGTAACCATCCAATTGACGAACAATTGTAATCTGAAAGGAGCATGCAAGCTATATCTAGCATGTATAGCAACAACGTAGGCGGCTCACTTCTTGCATGCATTTTTAGTAGTTGCGTTTGCAGATTATTATATGCGTCAATTATTAATTAGGTAAGATGGTGAAATGTATAGAATAGAAACTACAAGCAAAATAATTTGACATCAACCATTTACACGTTTACATAAATTTCAGTTATAGAATTTTTGTCTTAAATATTGTTGAATACTGCGTCTGATAATCATTTACATTGTTGCAATCGTATTGATAGCTATGACAAACTAAGCATAGTTTTAAGATTAATCAATTAACAATAGACCAAATCTTCCATCGAATGGTGATATGAAATGTTACTATCAACTTAAACGCGGTTGACAACAGCACAGTGAATATACTTTTATGGAATCAAATACAGACGTTTATTGATACAGCAATGTTTATTTATTTCGGAAGTGTGTACTGAACGAATGCAATACGAATTTTTGTGTATAAATATCTCAAAAATAATCGTAAAGCTGTTTGCGTTCATGATAGAAAATTCAATGTCTTCCTTAAACATCTTGACATATGAAATTTGTCATACACTGCCATGACAAAATAAATTAATGTGTGTTTTATTGTTTTTCTATCGTGGCTTTGAATGGAGCGTTATTAAAATCCCAGTGAGAAGTTGCAACATTGAAAGAAGATAAACAATTTCGTAATACATATTGTACTCTCTACTCCCAGTAATTCTTTAAGCTATATTTTCTTCGTTAATTGGAAACGTAGTGTTACTGCCATACACACATTCTCATAATGTGATGGATTGAAATTCCGAGTAGGAGTCAAAGAGTTCAATAATATTTATAAGTTCCTACACGTTCACACATGCATAGCTGCACTATTACATATATACAAACATACATACATAATATCTTCGACATTATTATCGCCAGCTATCTTATGATCAGGTTCACTGAGGAAACTATTCGTTTATGGCAGCATCGTTGATTCAATGAAATAAAATTTCAGGATGTTACGGGTCACAAGAAAAAACAGCTGGCGAAAACAATAAGGGCAAATTTTGGAAAACTGAATATAGGAAAGTATGAAAGTGTCATGAAATTTCATTTCGTTTACGAGTATTCTATATTATAAAATATATTATTCTTGGAGTTATGAATGCCAAAACGATATTGGCAATTCTGCTGTTGGATAATTGAATATAAGGAATATATTGTGGGACGAACATCATTGTAAACTAAATTATCTTACAGGGTAACCTTCTCGTTGACAAAGGTTTACATTAATTGTGTTCTAAAATATGACAGCAGAATACAAGTATGAAATAATGAATAACATATTCTGGCAATTATAAATAACCAGCAACAAGGACTAGCACACACTAACTTTCTTTTTTAAGCACTCCGTCGGTTACGACGACGAGGGTTCCGGTTGATCCGAATCAACGGAACAGCCTGCTCGTGAAATTAACGTGTAAGTGGCTGAGCACTCCACAGACACGTGTACCCTTAACATAGTTCTCGGGGATATTCAGCGTGACACAGAGTGTGACAAGGCCGGCCCTTTGAAGTACAGGTACAACAGAAACAGGAAGTAAGAGTGAGAGAAAGTTGTGGTGAAAGAGTACAGCAGGGATCACCACCATCCCCTGCCGGAGCCTCGTGGAGCTTTTTAGGTGTTTTCGCTCAATAAACACTCACAACGCCCGGTCTGGGAATCGAAACCGGGATCCTATGACTGCGAGTCCGCTGCCCTAACCACTGGGCCATTGCGCCTCCAGCACACACTATATCAACTCGGAGAAAACCTATACATGCAGAAGCAGTTGCCAGTCACCATAGTAGCAAACGCAAGAATATATACTTAGTGAGCAAGGAGTGGAAGTATATAAACAAACGCAAGTTGTTTTTGTATTAAATATGGATTTCATGAAAACATTAATTTGCTCCTTAGGTACGACCGCAAGACAGAGCTTATTTAAGTACCAATCATACGGTAGCGAGAAAGTTCAGTTTAATTCTGATTAACGATATCAGCAAGGGATATCGAAAAAAAGTAATGAACTATTTAAGCAGTATCATGAAGATAGAAAGAATGTAAACAAATGCAAATCAATCCGGAAACATACTATTATGGATTTGTAAAACCGAATAGAATCAGATCTCTGGTATATGGCTATAGTGTGATACATATCAAATGTAAATAATGATTTAACTACAATTCTCACTAGAAAGCTATTTGATGATAAGAAAACAATTGTGAACAGCATAAATGAGACGTGTCATTAAGCAAGTCCGTCAATAGCTAAAAAGAAAAATAAAGTCAGAAGTCAGCGCAGAAAAATGTCAGAAAATCAGTAACATCAAAGACAATTTTTTTTCTTTAGCGGAGTGGATTTTGATTCATTCTAGTGAAATATTTTCTCTTAAACAAATATTCTTGCATCGCATCAAAATTTTGCCAATGGTGATAATTTCATGATATTAATATTGATTTCAAATTTTGGCACAAGGCCAGCAATTACATGGGTGGGATTAAGTTGACTACATCGAATCCAGTGCCCAGCTGCTAGTTATTTTATCGGACCCAAAAGCATAAAAGGCAGTCTAACCGGTCGTATCTTGAACGTAACGACGGGCGAAATGTCGCTTAGAATTCTGCCCGGTTTGCTAATGATTCTGTCTGTTCGTTGCCTTTATCGTGAAATTAATATCAATAAAGAAATATAAAAAAAAAAGAAACCTCAAGGTTTGAAAAGTATCAGAAAAATTGACTTGATGGTTGGCTAAGTCTATATTTTACAGGTTCCCAAAATGGCTCACTGAAAGCAGACGCTGAAATGTATGTGAAATACTTAATAAAGAATAGAAATTTGCTTTCACTCCTCTTCGGGTGGTATGCAAACAAGCAAAGCTGGCAAGCTCTTCAATCTGTGGTTTTAGACAGGGAAGAGAAAACCATCGATTGCATTGACATGAAAACAAATGACGATGTAATATGTCATTAATGAAATGAACTATGCAACAGGCCGCAGTGATTCATGTAATGTCACTAGCAAATTTTCAAAACCAATGCAGATATATTTCCAAAGCTTTCAGAAAGTTGAAAGTAGTTGTAATATGCTCTAAAAATAAACGTGAAAGCAGAGTAGACGTTAAAAATAGCAGCTCTAACTTTCTGACTTAACACATCGACAAAAGTGAGGAATTCATTCTCACAAGGAGCCATTTGACGTCCCTAGAAGTAAATTATTTCTTCATTGAAACACAGCACGACTTCTGTCCAGGACGGTGCTCCCTCACACAGCTAATACAGCATTACGATTATTTGCTGACATAGCATCCATATATGTCAAACGTGGTTGTGATATATCACCACATTCCAAAGGTTTTACATAAAACTAGATGACGGAAAGATATGGTGCCATAAACTGCGTGACCTCGACAGAATTGGAGAACGAAAATGTGCCTGCATACATATACATACGAACACACATACCCACGCGCACAAACGCTTAAGGTAACCCTAGAAATGGATGATACTATCTACTAGATATAACAGGCAAACTTTTCTCAAATTCTCTCCTATCAACATAAACAAGGAAATGACAGATTCAATACTGGTGTTCCTGGACATCCACTGAAAAATAATGCAAACACAAAGAAAGATGTTCGATACTGGAATGCTTTTACTCCGAAACATACAAGTGCCGTTGTTTTTATAATCTATATCTAAAACATTGTTGCCTATTCTCTAAAATTGTCCATGAAAGTATTTCGTAATGAAGTGGAGGGCGGAGATATATAATTGCCGGAAAATTCCTTCTAGTTTATTGCAGCATATTTTTGTTTTTTAAGCATTCTCTGGATTCTATTATACTGTTCTTAGCTGTAAATATAGGACTTAGAAACTAGATACCAAAATTGTACGTATATTACTATATAAACTTGGAAAATACTAAGCATCGGGTATAGATTACATATCACTTAGGATTGTCAGTCAGGGAGGGTATATGTTCAACTGCATGAAAATAATTTCATATCTTTATAGAATAAATGAAACGCTAGTAAACGAGTATTTAGGAATAATTTTAAATTTAGAAATATTTTGGAAATCTTTGAGATTTGGTGATAAATGTATAAAATGAACACTCTGTAAGAGAGAAACATATACTGCGTTCCTCACGGTGGTGATATACATCTCAAGACCTTATTATAAAATGAACGTGCATGTGTGCATGGAAGCCAATTCGTTTAGTACAATAGCTGACGAGTAAAAATAGAAAATAGAAGCTCACATAATTTGAAAAGCGGAATGGACAAAATTTATCCTTACTGCCCAAAAGACAAATATATTAAGGTCCTCACGGTGAGGATATTCATCTCAAGCTACTATCCTAAAGAGATACACGTGTCCGTGATGCTTGCATGGAATGTTGGCAGTACGGATAACTTTTGTCTTCTTCGTCTTCCGAATTCAGTGGCCTTTTGAATTCAATGGCCGGTATCCATCCTATCAGTAAATATCACTGCATTTCATTGCTTTATCTCTAATGTTCGTTTCATTCACATCTACGATAAAAATGTCATACTTAAATGACTGCCTTAAAAAATCAAGCTATAGGAATGCAAACATTGTGTACCAGATGCCTAAGCTGCACATTCAATACCGGCTACAATGATAACAATATTTGCTTTCAATTAGTTGCATTCCTTACTTATTCACACGTTAAAATGAAACACTATTTTCTTTGATGAAAATTCCAATGCTTTGTACAACGTTTCCAGTATAAAGTTAGGCTCACAGACTAATAGGGACTAACAAGTATCGCAAAGTCCATCAATGTTTTCTTTAGAAAACAGCTGTTTTTTTTTGTTTTATCTCCCAGTGCGACAAGGACTCTAAGTCCGAATCTTTTCTGTTTTCTGTTACCAAACATTTACATATACCATATTATGAACAGACATAATGGAGACGAGCCATGCTTGATTTACTGTATACATCCGTGAAGACCTCGCACCCCAGGTCTTACTGTCATACTCAAATTCAAAGAAGACAACACAACATAGTCATAAGCAGTAAGTATCGCCCACCAGATGCTCCAAACCACATAGGCAAGGATTAATGACATCCTCATGAAACTGGAACACCATGTGAGCGTATTTCTCATAGATGATTTCAACTTCTCCAACGTCAAATGGCCCGAGGTTGCATGCTCTCATGAATGACTCATTGAAAACAAGCACAGATGGAGTCCTTGACCAACCCCACCAATGCCCTATTCATGGGGCAAGTTGTTCTCAGACCAACTAGGTCGAATAACATTTTGGATTTCTGCTTCACAAACAATCTGGACACCGTTTAAATGTGGACGTAATAGCCCTTGACTTTGCAAAAGCTTTTGATAAAATGGATCATGGTATGATATGACACAACCTGCATGTTCTAGGTAGTGGCTACATGATTTTCTGAAAGATAGAAATCAGTTAGTAATGGCCAATGGAGCCTTTAGCTTTAACCACAGCTTCGAGACGATTCTGGGATCTCCGGCAAATCTTCTTGTTGGTCTCCTTATTTAAGTTGGTGAATGCCTCCATAATCTTTGCCATCAGTTCATCTTTGGTACTACAGTTCATCTTTGTTGGTGCCTCGATCAACTTCACCCCACACATAGGCGTTTTTGTGGACTCCGTGGCCATGTGGGACGAATCGAGTCATAGCGTTGCTATCGCTAGTAATCACGCCAAACAATATGATGTTGACTGGATGTTTGACTTTTATCACTCTGGGTACAAGTTTTGGGGATGCGGAAGTCATTCAGAGTGACTCACAAGAATTCTGAAATGCTCGTATTGGTGCTTGCGGCGCGAATGCCAAGCAGTAGAGCATGTCGATTGAATTGCGTCATGGTGCTGTTTTTCTCCCAGACGGTGCCCATCAAACCCTACTATATTGTGTAATCACCAAACAAAAAGAAAACAATGCGCATGCACGAAATTAAAAATATAAAATGGCGACGATTTACTTATCGCACACTGTATATGTATAACAAAAGCAAACATGATAACGACTAGCAATTTACATGTAAAGTAAATTGGTGTATGCTAATTTTTTCATGCTGTTTTCTTCGTATATATTCTCCACCTATGTGTTCTTACATTTCTTCCACTCTCATCAATTCAGTTTGCTTGTCAATATTTCTCTCATTTACTTGTTGATATTTCATATTTATTCGTAATTGAACACCTGTTGCCTCCTTTAAAGTGAGAATGAGACAATAGTGTTTCAATATATAAATATATTCGGTGATTAGTAGTTGTTTACTATCTGATGAAACTGTACAGAATGAAACATTAGAATTAATCAAGTATATAATATTCTCTTTTGTTTTTATCTCTCTTTCTCTCCGTTCCTATATATGTGTGTGTGGGGGGGGTGTCTGTGAGTGTGTGTATTTTTTGATGTATACTCTCTTTTACTCTCATTTACTTGATTCAGTCATTTGACTGTGGCCATGCTGGAGCACCGCCTTTAGTCGAGCAAATCGACCCCGGGACTTATTCTTTGTAAGCCCAGTACTATCGGTCTCTTTTGCCGAACTGCTAGGTGACGGGGACGTAAACACACCAGCATCGGTTGTCAAGCAATTCTAGGGGGACATAGACACACAAACACACACACATACATATATACATATATACACATATACGACAGGCTTCTTTTAGTTTCCGTCTACCAAATCCACTCACAAGGCATTGGTCGGCCCGGGGCTATAGCAGAAGACACTTGCCCAAGATGCCACGCAGTGGGACTGAACCTGGAACCATGTGGTTGGTTAGCAAGCTACTTACCACACAGCCACTTCTGCACCTATGTATAATATGTATATATACATATTACACACATACATATTGTTTACATACATACATATATAGATATGCATTTATAGATGTAGATATAGATATATGAGATTGTACTGTATAGTTCACATGTTGTATATGGAGGAATGATATCAGAGCTGCGAAATCTTACATGTATTAATTTCAAGCCTTCTTACTAATAAATGTAACTAGTTGCTTCTTCTCTTGAAATTGGACAAAATTTGGCAGTGTGGTCATGTCAAGCACAGGATCTATAATGGTCTAACACAAAAGAAATTCATGCTGGCATAGGTACATGGGTTCTACATTTGTGGATGACACGCCAGTATTATTTATAGTGCAAATGTCGGCAGCTAAATTTTGAAAGGGAAAAGTGTGTCTTGAAGATGAGCCATGGTTTGGACGTCCTGCAAATGCCACGGTATAGGAAAACGCTTATCATTTTCACCACATGCTGATGGACGACTGACGCTTGACTATGATCATATAGCCAATGATATTGGAATATCTCCAGAGAGAGTTTACAACACTCTGTACAATGAACTGAGAATGGCGGAGATTTCTGCACGGTGGATGTCTGTCACACATCAAAAGTGCACCAAGTTGATCAAATCACAGAAAAATCTGAGGCCGATCCAGCTGGCTTCCTTGAACGTTTCCTAACCCAGAATGAGTGTTGGGTCCATCAATTTGAGCCAAAGACAAAGAAAAGATCCTTGCACTAGAGATATCCCACTTCATCTAGTCTAAAGAAGGCGAAGGGAAGGCGATGACCTCAGTTCCTTGAGAATGCAAAAGGCATTGTCTTTATTAACTATCTCCAAATGTCTACACCCTCAAAGGAAAGTACTATGCTAAACTGTTGCGGCAGTCACGAAAGTCTTTCAAGATCAGACGTCCAGGAAAACAGACGGAAGATGTCTTGAATTATCAGGACAAAACTGCAACACAGCCCTTGGTTTCAACGTTTGCTGTGCATGACTGTCGCTTTGAACTCGTTGATCAATCCCTACTACCAAAATCTCCTGTTAAAAAACACTTGATTGGTGACCAGTATCGCTGCGATGATGATACATATCTGCTGTTGTTGACGTTTTTTGCAAAACAGAATGAACGCTTCTTCATCAAAGACATCCAACACAGCAACACCGATAAAGCAAGTGTGTGGACCTCAAGGGAGACTATGTTGAAAAAGAAACTTTCCCTAGGCAGATTCCATCAGCGTAACTTGATCAGCCTACACACACATACGTACACACAGACACATACACACACTCACAAACACACACACACACACACACACACACACACACACACATACCTATATATACATGGATATGTGTATGTGTTCATAAATGTGAGCCTGTGTGTCTAAGTGTTTGCGTAGGTGCCAATACATCATTTACATGAGTGTAGGTGTATAGTGACTGTAAATCTTCATATGTGGTCATTTATATATATATATATATATATATATAGAGAGAGAGAGAGAGAAAGAAAGAGAGGAGGAAAAAGAGAGAGAGAGAGTTCTCTTTGTATTTATAGGCGAATAATACACCTGTGTCTACGTATGGGCATATATATATATATATATATATATATATATATATACCAATGCGTATACGACCATGTGCGCATACACTTCCATGCGTAGCTGATTGTATGTGAGAATGTGCGTCTACGCGTATATGTGTATATATCTGGGAAAGAAATGTACTTGCAAGAAATACCACCACAGATTTCTTCAAACAACTCTGGTATTTGGCAACTTTAATTCTATGATCTAATATCAATGTACAATACTTAAGTGGAAAACCCAAGTGTTAAATACCTCTTCATTGAAACAATGGGAGGGTATTGATGTGGTTTTTAGAACGACTAAAAATACCAACCACATATTTCTCCAATCACACAATTCTTTCCTTACAAGGACAGATACGTTGAAAATTTAGTCCACTACCAGATCAGACATGAATTTCATGGTTGGAAAGCATTTTATGAGATGTTAATTTAATTAGGGTGACCTGCGGTTAAACTAGACTATCACAATAACAATCCTATCACCAAATAATTATCAGAGACCAAAGTCAAAGAATATGGTGATTGCTGAATTAATTTTAATATCATCATCAAAATATCTAATCGATAAAGAGGGAAAACCAGACTTTATTCGGAAAATCTTTCTTCCTCAACAAACCACAATTAACAACCACCGATAAAATCATTTCGTACCTGTGATAAAAACCGGAACGACCTGAAAGGTCGATACGCTGCAGAGATGTATTGTTCTTGTAATAGCGAATTACAGAAATAAATTTCAGTAGTCACTAAATGGTGAATTGGTACAACGTTATTGTGTTGCCGTTTTTCTTGACCAAGATATCTTTAATAAACAAGCAATTCCAACTTTAAATCTACGACCCCGGTTGATCTGAAGGATCGGAATGGTAACTTACATATTAAGTAATTTCCACTTTTTATCTCAAGACATTTTATAAGGCTTAATGTCATGCGTTTGTAGGCAAATTTACTAGGGTACAAATACTAAAATTTCACATGAAGTCGATATTAAGTTATCAAAGAGCAAGATAACAAAATGAATCCATTAATACTCAGAAAGCTAATTAGGGGATAAAAATCACAAGACATAAATTAAATTGATTATGGCTAGTATCGCACCAGCCACGTTTTGCATATCATCGATTGAAAGTGTTTAATAGTTTATCTTTCATATTATCTAACAGCAGAACAATATAATGCCTGCTAAGGTGATGAGCAATGTGAGAATAAAAATCCAACATGGCAAACGTTTCGAAAGTCTTAGTTTACGGTTTGAACACAGTTCTCAAGCTTAGCGTTTTCAGACAATCTGCGTAGCAATCAACATCGAATGCCGTGTAGTAAACTTCTCAAATTTACAAGAAATAAACTACATTTATGTTGTTGGATACATTTGTTTTGGGCGGATTTTCAAAGGCAAGATTTTCTGAAGAACTACCGAAATTTTATTAGTAGCTTATTTTGCCATCAATTTTCTCGAAAACTTTTCCTGTGCGCTCAATATATTTTCCTTTCCATGGTCTAAATATTTTGGGTTAATGATAACATTTATTTCGTCAGTTGCATTGGCAAGTGATTGATATGTTGGACATGGTTTTACTACCAAATTGATATCAGATGGTATTTATGGCTTTTTGATCGGTAGAAGTAGAAGTAGCAGCATCTATGATTCATTTATATCATTTCTGCCATACCACAATAAACTTCATGTATTTCTATCAAACTTCTATATTGTAAAATTTGAGAAATAATTATTCTTGAAAAAATTGAGTGCAAAATTATCTTCGTCTTCATGATATAGATTTTTTTTCAGCCAATTCTTATCGACGAATTGTCTAATACGAATAAAATCGATATCAGACTTCATGGCCAATTCATTATTCTTTATTTTTTGGTTTTTTTTTCACCGTTTACTAGCAGTTCATCAAAACTTCTGTTAATGGTTTGATGTATTTCGAATCCAGACAGTATATGCTTTTGTCATTATTGCAATCAGGCCTAGTTGAGGAACTTATACACCGGCATTTTCGTGAATATTTATATAGTGTGACATTTGAATGATTTCAACGATTTAGTCCAACACTGTTGTCGTAGGGATGCAAGTAACAGTATAATGGTTTTTATTGTACACATATGTATTAGGGGCATGTGATCGGTAATTAATTCGAAATATCGTATGTATCAGAACTGACTGTCACGGAGATTTCCGAATCTAATGAATAATCAGTATTCAAATGTTTATGAATATCGCCGTTGATATTCATGTATCTGATACTTGAGCCCATCAATGTTCATAACCATTTTCAAGTTGTGATATAACCCGGCCGAAAATAACTGGGGAAGTATCTTCTGTCAAAATTAATGACACATTTTCATAGTAATTACTAAAGTGTGAGGCCTCAGTTAATTTTATTGTCGACTCCTTAAAACATTGTTCAATAATCTCTCTATTTGAATGCTATTCCATCTTTATGTATATCGCAGCAAGACTTGCCATGTTCTTAATAAATGTACAATGATATTTGACTTTCGAAATAAAACATGCTAATAGCCAATTCCCATATTTTAATTAGTAATGATTTAATTGCTGTATGTTTCCTGAAGAAGACATTTTGCAAAATATGCTAATGGTATGCGAAAAAGTCACAAATCTCTTAATTTTATTTTGAGCTGCAGTCTAGTAAATTTTAAATATTAATTTAGATTGTTCAAATGTTATTCAACTGCCGTTTTGATAATAAGGCATCAATATATTTTATGCCTTATTACAGTATTGTTTATTTATCCGACTACAATAAAAGATATCATCTATATATTTAGCTTCTTATTTTAGTGCTTCTTATTTTAGTACTTTTCACTTCTGTTATTTCGATCCCTAAATGCTTGCCTTTTATTCTACTCACGCTGAAGTTCTATCCTGTAGATCACGGAGTAGTTCAACACAGTCGGCGAATGGCGTGGTTGTCTCGAAGATATGCTTACTCTTTTACTCTTTTACTTGTTTCAGTCATTTTGACTGCGGCCATGCTGGAGCAATGCCTTTAGTCGAGCAAATCGACCCCAGGACTTGTTCTTTGTAAGCCTAGTACTTATTCTATCGG
>NC_042997.1:36878225-36955725 GCF_006345805.1 Octopus sinensis
CCATGTAAATTTGGATTTATTCCCTAATATTTATTATATTATATATATATATATATATATATATATATATATATATATATATATATATATATATATAGTTCTTATATCGGAAAAGAACGAACACCCTAAAGCATTAGATCCCTGGCATATTTAGAAGATTGACTGTTATTGCCCGTTAACGCACACTCCGTTTGCAGAGTGTAGGCTACAACGTTGTTTGTGTTCTGCACGCATATAAATATTGGCACTCCTTCTCTTACAACGACGAGTATTCAAGTTGATCTGATAAATGAAAAGGCTTGCCCACGAAATTAATGTGCAAGTGGCTGAGCACGCCACAAACACACACACTCTTAACTTAATTTTCAGAGAGAATAAGCGTAACACTAGTTGTCACAAGGTTTGCCCTTCAAAATACTACTCAGGCTGAGATTCTGTAAGTCCTATAGCAACTTCCAGAGAGAAATCGTTTCTGATTTACGGTTGCTAAGGTCTTCCGACAGGGCAAATATGTATACAGAGTACGCTCATGCTCATATGATATATTTTATAAGATAGCATCTCATAGAACTGTAGACGCATTAACCTATATGCATACAATAGTGAAGCAAGCAATTAGCCATCGTTCTAGGTATAGCCGATCGAAGACCACAATCCAAGTTTTGCCTCTACCTCCAAACGCCACCTAATTATGTGTGTAATTGCGTGTGCGTAAGAGAGAGAGAGAGAGAGAGAGAGGGGAGGAGAGAGAGAATGAGTGAAGCTGTGTGGTATCATATATATATTTTTGCACGTATGTATGTATAGTGGCACGCATTCGATCTCTCTCTCTTTCTCTCACACACATTATCTTTCATATACTATTATATAAATAGATGTGCATAGATCTTTTGTTTTTATGTGTGCGTGTGCATATGAGAGAGAATGTGAGTGACTATAATTCGTTATAGCCTATATAGTAATGGATGTCTTTTAAGGTACACACACATATAGGAAATGTGACGTCATCGTCCCCGAGCTACAAACTGTCGCTTAGGATAGTTTAATTATACAAAGATTATAACGTTAATTTTTTGCTATGTAAATATATAAAGGAAACTAATTTTTAATTTTTTTGCTGAACGATTGCTGAAACTTTTAATATCCTATACGTCAAAATCAGCCACTCACCTTTGGAATCTATTCGTTATTTTCAGTAATTTTCTTCATGCTTTGAAGAGAGCAGAAACTGGAAAATACGAGAAAGTGAAAAATGTATATACGTGTAAAATGAAATGGACGCGTGTGTGTTTCTGTTTGTGTGCGTGTGCGTGAGAGTGAGGGACGGAAAGAGATCGTGAGTGAGTGGATGTGTGAGCGAGTGAAGGTGTGTTACCATGTATGTGTAAGTGATACTCGGTCTCTCTCTCACACATCTTTCATATACACATACGTAAATACATATGCATACATCTTTTTTGTATATATGTGTTCATGTGCTTGTGAGATGAGAATGGGTGACTGTATTTAGTCTTAGCGCATAGGGAAACAGTTGTCCTTTAAGGTACACACACATAAAGAAAGTGTGACGTGGCCGTCGTTGTTGTGGTATAAAATGGTTACGATAGCTGAATTATAAAAAGAAATTATATTAAATTTTTGTAATGTAAATATGTAAATGAAAATAAAGAGTATTTGATAGTCGTAAGATTACTCAACCTTTTGTTATCTCATGCTTCAAAATCGGCAACTGAGTTTTCGAATGCATAAGGAAGATACACACACAGACACAAACTCTCTTTTATAGAAAATTTTATAGAAACATAGAAACTCTCCTTTATATATATGGAAGTGTCCCGGTATGTCGTTCTCTCTAGCTGTCTCTCATATATCCCTGTGCGTCTATCTCTTCCTGTCCCCCCCCCCTTCACACTATCATTATTCCACATTTCCGTAGTCGGTCCATTATCGGTTTCTTTTGAAATTCAAGTAGCCTATAACTGAACTAGACGTTAGTTCAACATGTGAAGCTTGGTACCCTGGTTTGGGCAGCAAGATAGTAACAGACAGACGGAAAGACAGAAATTGCAATATAAGATACATGTGTGTGTGTATTGCACTGTAACGTGTCAATGTTTATGTTTTTGGGTATTCGGTATAACGACGATCTTTGTGTTGTGGAATGTGGTTATATTCTTAGAGAGAGCTAACCAGTTTAAATTTGCAGTCCATTTGGAATACGAAATTTTTCAAAGTTGTGTAGTTTAAAGTAATTTTCTGTGGCGTGGGCAGGGAGAGAATATTTCTTCTGTTATTTATAGCTTGTTGTGTGGTTCAAAGTTTAGATTTGATACCTCTTTCGCCAAACTCACAGTTTTTGCGAGTACTTGTGTTTCTAACAAACTATATCACAGCATGACCAATTAACCTCCATAGAAATTTCAAAGATAATACCACATAGATGTTAAATCAACGCAACAGTTGTTTGAGTACACCAACTTATTCGTGAGACAATTATTTAGAGAAAAATGTTCTGCCATCATACCCATGGCAGGTAAACGAAAGACACAGGCAGGAAGATTAGTGATGTGTACAGGAAAACTCTGTTACAGATCGAATGTGCCAGAAATGGTTTTCAAGAATTCCGGAAATTTTTCTTTTCAAACTGAACTTCACATTGGATGGCCAACTGAGGTGAAGGAGTTAGTCGAGATCAATACCACTTATAATAGACGACGATGGTCGCAGATAGTCTCCAAAAATCGAGGCTGAGTGTTGAAAACCATCAACATCAGGCTTGATGATTTGGTCCCACATCCACTGAATGTGAAGGGCATGGCCCAAAGTACGTCTGACTTCGGTTCATTGCAGATGCGTGAATAGAACCGATCCTTTTATGAAACAAATGGTAAAAGGAATCGAAAAATGGATTGTCTATGTCAATGTGAAGCTCAAATCCATAACGTTGAAAGCGCTGTGAATCACCATATAGAACCTCGAAAGCACGACTTGCATCCATTGAAGCTGTTGCGAGTTGTCTTATGAAGATTCGTCTATGCTGTTGTGATAGCTGGTTGAGTTAATGAATGTAAATATATACTTTTGGTTGCGTAATGTAGTAACCGAACAAGACCCTGGAACATTTAACTGAATATAAACTGTTTTGACATTTTACAGTTAACAGCAGACTGAGAGAGAGACACATATCTCAGGTTAGAAAAATATATTATTACAGCAACCTACGGCTTGCCGAACATTCTACAATGTTCGACAAAACAATATTCATTGACATCATCGCTTCCCAATGACTAAGTAAGTAACAGACCGACCACGTGAAACTATTATTGTTTTCTGGCGATGTCTGAGCGCGTATCCAGGGATTCGGTTTCGAATCACTACTACAAAGATTATGATTTCAATTGGGCGAATTGAAAGAGTTTTCTTTTTTACTCGCTTCTCCCCACAAGATTAGCATTTGTGATGCTTACTGTAACCAGCTGGAGCGATCCACCAGAAGCTTCCAGAACTTGCTAATCGTACGTACATTGTCTTTCATCCCAATAATGCCAAACACCTCCATGTTTTACGGACACAGGAGGCGTTGTCGTGTCTTGGTTGCGAATTTTTGCTTCACCTTCTATATTCGCCCGAACTTGCGTCTTAATTCTCTTCAAAATTCATTGAATGGACAGATTTTCAGCTCTGGAGAGATTGTAGATATTCACCTGGAATACTTCTTGACCACTGAATTGAGGATGTTCCAATAAAATAGAACAAGATACTGAAAATAAATGGCAATGCTATCATTGATTGAATAATTCGTTTCTGGGTTTAAAACTTCTGACTTATTATCCTTCAAATACGCGAACGGACATTCCAGCCAACACAATATAATGTTCATATAACTACAACAGTGAGTACATACAATAATTACAATAAATTCTAAATATATAAATCTTTATATCTTGATTTAGTTTATCCTAATTCACACTATTTTCATCATTATATTTATCATTATTTTCACCTTAATTATTATATTTTCCCTACTCATACGTTTTTAAAATCCGATCGGTAAAAATTAATTTGGAAATGTTTTTTCGGCCATGGTATAGAAGGAGGAGCAGAACAAACATTACTGTATCTGGTGATGTTTGATCATTATGCATTCAAGTGTGTATTATTATATCCGTGACTATAAAGCTTCCTTCAATAATTATTCACTTTGCACGTTAGGCCGATCAATGATGGATCTATACAAGACACATTATAAATGTTCGTACAAAATGCGGTGATTTCAGTCAAAATTAAAACTTCGTTACCAAAGAGAAAACGGGTATTATCCATACACACAAACACACACACACATATATATATATGGCGTGTGTGTGTGCGTGTAACATACACATATACACAAACACACATATATGTCAATGTGTGTCCTTCAAATAACTAGAAAACCTGGGTAGAACCCAGTGTTGCGTTTCAATTTTTAACGTATTTCAATCTCTACCTGTAGAAATACATTGGGATGCAAGGAAATACTGACGTCTTAGTTCTTTGTGACTAGAGTTTAGTTAAATATGAAATATGTTGATTGAAGCATTATGTGAGGTAAGGAGAAAAGCTATACCTTGCATTTACGTCAGGCGTGGAATTTCACGCAAATTACAACAGGTTTTGCAGATATTTATGCATTTGAGACAGCAAATTCATTCATAATTTATAAAGAATCAGTATTGATGTATTGTATCAGCAGCTGAAGATTAGAAATGAACTTAATCATGTAATTTTTATAAAGTGCATAATGTTTTGCGTAAAAAAGAGCACCAGATATATGAACGGGGGTGCTGATATGGTCGTTATAGGGGTTAGATATTATCAACGCTGAGCATTTTTTTCTAATCTCGGAGAAAATGCTTTCTATTTGAACCAGTTTCTACAAGAGTAATCATCAGAAATTAAGACACGTAAAATTTGTAGATTTGCAAGATTATTCTCCTAAGTGTTTAGCGACTGTAAATTGATGCATTTGAAAGATTAGCATTTTTGTACTGGAAGATCCTTTTGCGTTTTATGTTCATTAAACGTAGGAATTTGTATGTTTGTATGTTTACAAAATGAATATATGTGTCGAATGTTAGATAGAGCACGATAGAGAAGGATATCCAATGCTTTGATATATATTATAGACATTACATAAATGTGTACAAATTGAAGCTTAATTGGTTGTGAGAAGAGGGTAGAAAATATGCTATGGAGTTTCTGTTTAGATTGAACAGCAGACTTTTAAAGGGGTAGGCTGAAGATTTTATAGAGAACCTGCAACGCAACAGTCTCATAGAAAATTTATAATCTAATACATGGAAACAGATGAAGCACATATCAAGTAAACGAACTCAGTTATTGATGATGTCATAAATAACAGTATTGCTTCAATCGAAGGTTTGAATACGAAGTATGACAAGTGCGTAGGCAAAGTGGGAAAGCATTAAACATAGTATACGCTGCTGAGAAGAAAGAGTGAACTGAGCGAGATGAATGAGGTGGTTGCTAAGAGTTTCAAATGTTGAAATGTTGATGACAGCTGAGTACTTCAGAGATTGATATTTGTGTGCTTAAGATACAATGCCAAGCGTTTCTATAGCTTGTGATAGATACATAATGGGATAAATTTAGTTTTGTGACTATAGCTCTGGAGCTCAATGATTAATAGTCCAGGCAGTAAAACGTCGTAACTACTTACCTTGCTCGCTTGACGACCTCATCAATAAATTGTCCCAATAGGTTATTGTTTGTACATAAGTAAGAGGCAATACGTATTGAAATAATTTCATTTTAGTTGGAATTGTCATGTGTAATGTTGAATAACAATCAGATTTGCATTAAAGATGATGATTTTGTTATATGACAGCTACATACAAAAGTATAAATACTAGAAACAAGACTGTTTTCAATAAGATGTAGCTTTACCATACTATGAATATGTATGGTAAGGCCTTGATTGACAGAGCTAGAGAGAAACACAGATGGGTTGCAAGAAAGAAAGCCATGTATGCTAGAAATAGGAATTAAGCACACAAGTGAATGAGGTTAGTAACTGGTAATGTCTCTCTGAAATCGCATCGTATGTGTATGATGAATGAAGCATCTAGTAATATTCGTATTCATTTAAGACTTCTAATTTTTGCAACGTGCACAGGTAAGAGATGTAAGGTTTATGCTGGAATAATTATCTATATTGTGATGTATCTGGATGTAACTGTAAGGGAAATTATTTGATAAAAGTTGTTGTTGTTTGAAGTCTATCAAACACAAAACAACCAAGGTCAATTAAGTATGATATATACGCCATTCGATCATTATTTACGTTATTTAAAATTGACAGATATTTATCCTCATCTTTGTTGTTAACACATTTCGGATGATATACCCTCCAGCCTTGAGGAAATTTCGAACCTGGGTTCTCATTCCTAAGTAATTTTTCGATGTTAATTATTATTATTATTATTGTTGTTACTATTATCATTATTATTATTATTATTATTATTATTACTTTTTTTTTCTTCTTTCAAATTTCTTCCATTTCTTGCCGAGTGTCTTCCCGACTCCTAGGGCAAAGAAACTCATAGTGTATATTGGTAGGCCATTAAACCAAACTCAGTAGTTCGTTCGTTTTTTTTTTTTTTTTTTGTAAAGTTAAATTAAAATACATGAGCAGCAACAGTTCTCACATCGACAATGCTCTTCTCAATACGTGTGATGTACCAGTTAAGACAATCTTTTGCACTTCTTGCAGGGATGGTAAGCCAGGGATCATTCTCATATAATTTTCGGTTCCTTCTTGATCATTCCTAGTGCTCCTACGATCACTGGTATTGTAACCGCCTTGAGATGCCACATTTTCTCAATTTCAATGAGTAGGTCTTTATATTTTCTGAGCTTGTCAAACTCTTTCGCTGAGATATTATGATCACAGGGGATGCTCATGTTGATCAATAAGCAAACTTTATTGTTTTGGTCTTTCACAACAATATCTGGTTTATTGGCCTTGATGGTTCGGTCTGTATGTACTGGAAAGTCCCACAGAATGGTTACATTTTCTCCTTCAGTTACAGCCTCAGGGTGGTGATTATACCACTTGTCGGCAGTTTTGATATTGTAATGCCGACTTATTAGCCAGTGGAGATATTGGCCAACTCTGTCATGTCTTAATTTATACTCCACTGGTGCTAAGACTTTACATCCAGAGATTAGATGGTCCACTGTTTCAATCATGTCGTTGCAGAATCGGCATTTTGGGTCTGCTTCATTTTTCATCACATTGGCCTGGTAGTTCCGGGTTGATAGGCTTTGGTCTTGAGCAGCCTGGATGAAACCTTCGCTCTCTGCTTTTAGCCCTGAGCTCCGCAGCCACTGATGGGTTTGCTTCTGGTCAACATCAGCTTGTTTGCTGCGGGTCACATATTTGCCGTGCAGAGGTTTCTCCTCCCACCTATCAGCCAATTGCTCGTGCGCTTTTTTCATTGCCATCATTTTCACCTTCTTTGCAACAATAGTTGCCGTACTTCCCTCGGGTTGTTCAGTTTGGGTATCCTGCACGAGATCAATAGCAAATTTTTTGCTTTCCGTGATGATAGAATGAAGCTTCTTTCGTCTCTCGTGATTTTCCACGAGCTTTAGCATCCAGTCATTCGATATTTCGAGATATTTGGCCAGTCCAATTGTGGTTGTTTTGTAAGCTAGTTCAAATTGGATCAGGCCTCGACCTCCTTGGGCTCTGGGAAGGTAAAGGCGATCTACGTCTGCCTTTGGGTGGTGCATCCTATTACAACTCAGCAGCTTGCGTATTTTTCTATCTATATTCTTTACTTCACTCATATTCCAGTTCAACACATTGTAGCTATAAGTAACAACTGGAACTGCTAGGGAATTTATAGCTAACACCTTGTTACGTGCATTTAGTTCAGAGTTCAGGACTGCACGAACTCTCCTATAACATTCCTTCCTGATTTTCTCTTTCATGCTTGCATGCTGAATACCAGAGCCTTCATTTATCCCTAAATATTTGTATGTTTGTTCTTGCTCAAGCTCTCTTATGACTGTGTCAACATCTAACACGACTGAATTTGTGGTCTTCACTTTCCCTTTCTGGAAAGTGGCCTTGGCACACTTCTCAAGTCCAAACTCCATCCCGATGTCATCGCTGAATGATTTCACGGTGCGCAATAGGCCTTCAAGTTCATTATTTACCATAAAGTTTTAAGTCATCCATATAAAATAGATGGCTTATTTTTTTATTGGCAATTTTATACCCATACCCTGTTCTCTTTAATTCACTTGTAAGGGGTATTAGGGCTATGCAGAATATTAAAGGTGAAAGTGAGACACCTTGAAAAATTCCACAGTTGATGTTTATATTTTCTGAGGCAAGTACTCCATTAGAGTGGTATAATTGGAGATTCGTATTCCACAACGACATATTGTGCTTCAGGAAGTTTGAAATCACAGGGGAAATTTTGAAGATGTCCAGCGATCTCAAGATCCATGGATGCGGTATACTGTCGAAGGCCTTTTTATAGTCAATCCATGCGGTGCTGAGATTTCTGCGCTTGTTGTGACAGTTCTCAAGGATCATACGATTGATTAGCAGTTGATCTTTGCATCCGTAAGAGCCTCGGCGGCACCCTTTTTGTTCGATGGGGAAAATATCGTTCTTCTCCATGAATGCATATGTTTTCTCCGCCAGGATAGATGTTAGGATTTTATACGTGGTGGATAGACAGGTTATAGGCCGATAGTTTTTTGGAAGGTTGGTTTCGTTATTCTTTGGGAGTAGGTAAGTAATGCCACTTGCTAACCATTCAGGTGTTTTCTTTGGGTCTCTCATAATTCCATTGAGCAGCTGAACTAGCTTACCGTGTGCGCACGGGAGCGATGCGAGCCAGAAATTCGGCACCCTATCTTTACCGGGGGATTTCCAATTATGGGCCTTCGTGAGTGCCTTTCTTAGGTCTGCTATTGTGATGTCTTCCCATGCTTGTTGTTGTAAATTTTGGTAGGATCCTTCAGTTTGTATAATCCAGTCTGCATTTATGTTGTACATCTTCTTGTCACTCCAAATCCTTTTCCAAAAGTTTTGAACTTCTTCCATGGGAGGGGGGTCTTTAACGGTTACTTTCTCCTTCCCTATTTCTCTGTAGAATTTTTTGGCATTGGATGTGAACAGCTTATTTTGCTTGTAAAACTTGTTTCTCTTCTCAAATCTTCGTATTCTTTGGGCTTTTGCTTGGACTTTTTGTTTCAGCGTTTCTTTTATTGATATCAGTTCTTCTCTTGGTGAGGATCCAAATTTTCTCTTCATCTTTCTTCCTGTTCTGGATCTTACATCATTTCCACATATTAGTTCATTTAATATTGATATTTCCCCTCTCATAAATTCAATCTCTTTTTCAATTTTACTTCTCCAGGTTTGATTTCTTCCCAGGTTTTGTTTTCTTTGTTTTTTCGGGGGCATACAGCTGGTTTCAATTGCCCTAGCAGAAGCGTAAATAATTTCATTTAACTCAGTAAAATCAGGTTTTAATTCTCGTATTATTTCATTTGTTACATAGTTGCCAATTTGGATTTGTTTTTTATTTTGGTTTGTATTTGAGAGTTTATGAAGCGGTTCTCTATCATTCATACTTGTATGTCTTACAACTTCAAGCGTATTCAGGATTTTCTGCCTCATTTCTGCTATAGACTCTCTGTGTTCTTCAGCAAATGCGAGATCTTCAGTTACTGTTGTTTTTTCGTTTTCCTGGCTATCTTTAACAGGTACAATAGAATTTCTTGTATCTTCAGGCCTTTGCGTACTTTGGTCAGATGGCAGTGTTTCAATTAAGCCTCGTGGCGGGCTATACTGTTCATCTGATTCTTCATTTCCTCTGTGTCTTATATTTATGTCATTGATCGCGCTTATTTCACTGTCTGTGAGTCTGTTATTTCTAAAGATATCCCTCCTCACATTTGCTAATTTGTTCTCGTCCAAATAGGGCCTACTGTCTTGATTCCGTGTTCTCCATATAGTGTAAGAGTTTGCGGTGTGTCTCTCTTGAGATGGCCTACCTAATGCATAGTAATAAGCGTATATTACTTCTTTATACTCTTCTCGGGTCCATTTGTTCCGCTTACATTTTTCTTTCTGTGGTGGTTGTGGTGGTGAACTTGGAGGGCTCGAGTTGGGGGATTTCCCGTTGAAGTGACCATCCATGTCCGTATTCGGAGAAGAGTTTGTGCCAGTTGATGACTTTTCGATCCCAGGCTGGCTCTTCCCTGGGGGACGCGCTTCCAGATTAACCATAGGACAAGCGATTTGGTATACTGATTTAGTTTTCCTTTTAGTTTCCAAAAACATTTTGGTGCTACGACAATGTTATCATTTTTTAGCTTTGATTGGCTCGTGGGGAGACGGCCATCATTGCCGTTACAATTATAATCGTACCATTATAGCAGCCGTAGTCGGCTTATTATTGCTATTATCATCACCATTACCATCACTATCATCATTATCACCACCATTACCATCATCATTATCATCATCACCATCACCATCACCACCATCATCATCAATGATATTGTTTTATGTGTAGTCACAGCAGTATCTTATTATTGTTATTTTTGTTTTTTTATCATTATCACCATCACAGTAGTGTCTGTCTGTCTCGTTGGCTGGCTTGGTGGTTGGCTGGCTGACTGTCTTTTTTTTTTTTTTTTGGGTGAGGTCGTATTGGTCAAAAAAAAAAAAAATTTCAGATGTTTACTACTATTAGGCTTAAGAAAAATTAAGGAAGGGCTGTTCTGTATTGTTTGTGAATAGAGAAGTTGTGTTCGACCAGAGAGAATCGTAGCATCATCATTTTTTTTTTCCACGTGCGTTTGTGTTATTGCAATTAAAAGTGTTTGTATATTTCCTGTAAGGTAATATTGTGGAGGTTGAAGTTGACTTTTCTAGAGATGTTTGTATGTCCAGTTAGAAGAACAGGTGTGTTTTTACAATAAAAAGTATATGTTTACATTTAATTTTGAATATTCAGGGAGGAAGCAAAGAAAAGTCAGATTTTCATAGAAAGTTTTAGGGTTTTGTAAGTCCACAAAAAGAAAAAAAAGAAAAGCGTGATGTTTTTAGAGAGAAGAAAAAAAAAGGATGTTTACAGAGGCAATTGTGGGTATCAAAGTTTTTAAAGCTGGTCGAATGTATGATTGAAAACTGTAGATATGTAAATTTGTAAATTTTCTTAACTTATTTTGAAGGGCTGTTCTGTATTATTTGTGAATAGAGAAGTTGTGTTCGACCAGAGAGAATCTTAGCATCATTATTTTTTCCATGTGCGTTTGTGTTATTGCAATAAAAAATGTTTGTATATTTCGTGCTTATTTTGAAGGGCTATTCTGTATTATTTGTGAATAGAGAAGCTGTGTTCGACCAGAGAGAATCTTAGCATCATTATTTTTTCCATGTGCGTTTGTGTTATTGCAATAAAAAGTGTTAGTATATTTCGTGCAAGGTAATATTGTGGAGGTTGAAGTTGACCCCTCTAGAGATGTTTGTATGTCCAGTTAGAGGAACAGGTGTGTTTTGCAATAAAAAGTATATGTTTACATTTAATTTTGAATATTCAGGGAGGAAGCAAAGAAAAGTCAGATTTTCATAGAAAGTTTTAGGGTTTTGTAAGTCCACAAAAAGAAAAAAAAGAAAAGCGTGATGTTTTTAGAGAGAAGAAAAAAAAAGGATGTTTACAGAGGCAATTGTGGGTATCAAAGTTTTTAAAGCTGGTCGAATGTATGATTGAAAACTGTAGATATGTAAATTTGTAAATTTCTTAACTTATTTTGAAGGGCTGTTCTGTATTATTTGTGAATAGAGAAGTTGTGTTCGACCAGAGAGAATCTTAGCATCATTATTTTTTCCATGTGCGTTTGTGTTATTGCAATAAAAAATGTTTGTATATTTCGTGCTTATTTTGAAGGGCTATTCTGTATTATTTGTGAATAGAGAAGCTGTGTTCGACCAGAGAGAATCTTAGCATCATTATTTTTTCCATGTGCGTTTGTGTTATTGCAATAAAAAGTGTTAGTATATTTCGTGCAAGGTAATATTGTGGAGGTTGAAGTTGACCCCTCTAGAGATGTTTGTATGTCCAGTTAGAGGAACAGGTGTGTTTTGCAATAAAGAGTATATGTTTACATTTATATTTGAATATTCTGGGAGGAAGCAAGAAAAGTCAGATTTTCATAGAAAGTTTTAGGGTTTTGTAAGTCCACAAAAAGAAAAAAAAGAAAAGCGTGATGTTTTTAGAGAGAAGAAAAAAAAAGGATGTTTACAGAGGCAATTGTGGGTATCAAAGTTTTTAAAGCTGGTCGAATGTATGATTGAAAACTGTAGATATGTAAATTTGTAAATTTCTTAACTTATTTTGAAGGGCTGTTCTGTATTATTTGTGAATAGAGAAGTTGTGTTCGACCAGAGAGAATCTTAGCATCATTATTTTTTCCATGTGCGTTTGTGTTATTGCAATAAAAAATGTTTGTATATTTCGTGCTTATTTTGAAGGGCTATTCTGTATTATTTGTGAATAGAGAAGCTGTGTTCGACCAGAGAGAATCTTAGCATCATTATTTTTTCCATGTGCGTTTGTGTTATTGCAATAAAAAGTGTTAGTATATTTCGTGCAAGGTAATATTGTGGAGGTTGAAGTTGACCCCTCTAGAGATGTTTGTATGTCCAGTTAGAGGAACAGGTGTGTTTTGCAATAAAGAGTATATGTTTACATTTATATTTGAATATTCTGGGAGGAAGCAAAGAAAAGTCAGATTTTCATAGAAAGTTTTAGGGTTTTGCAAGTCCACAAAAAGAAAAGCGTGATGATTTTAGAGAGAAGAAAAAAAAGGGTGCTTACAGAGGCAGTTGTGGGTATTAAAGTTTTTAAAGCCGATCGGATGTATGTTTGAAAGCTGCAGATATGTAAATTTGTAAATTTCTTAACCCACTTTGAAGAGAATTTCAAATACTCACGAGGTATTGTAGATGTTCCAGTCTTTGAGAGTTATTTTTCCCCGTTGCTAAACTGGCCCATATTAGTGTTTCTATGACTTTCAGCCACCGAACTGTCAGAGCAGTGAGTAACACGTCCAGCCGCTGTCAAGGCTGGCGCTATTATTATTATTATTATTATTATTATTATTATTCAGTAGTTTTATTTTTATAGCGTGCTTTCACTTCACTACCGAGCGCAGCTCTGTGTGCCTTGGGTATGTGCTGTGATTTGTTGTGATGCTCTGATGGTTATTGTATGGAAAGTGTTCTGCGTAGGATGTGTGCAGTGCCTAGTAGTGCAATTTTCTGTATAATATATGTGTTTGTAAGTCCTGGTGTTTTTGTTATGTATTTGTCTGAATATTTTTTTATCATGCCTAATGCACCTACTATGATAGGAATTGTTTCTGTTTTCAGATTCCACATTCTAGTTACCTCTATTTCCAGGTCTTTGTATTTTGAGAGTTTCTCCATTTCTTTTAGAGACACGTTGTCATCTGCCGGTATTGATACATCAATAAGAAAGCATTTTTTTTCTTCATGATCTCTGTCAACTATATCTGGTCTGTTGGCCTTAATTTCTCTATCTGTGTGTATCGGCATATCCCAGAGTATGGTTGCTTTCTCGTTTTCTGTAACCTTTTCTGGTGTGTGCCTATACCATCTTTTTTCTGTTGTTATTCCATTATTATTATTATTATTATTATTATTATTATTATTATTATTATTATTATTATTATTATTATTTTTCAGGTCACTGTATGGAATCCTCGAACTCGGAATCTTGGGGTTAGTGGCCATATGCCCGTGGGCAATTATGGAGTGAAATTTAGGGCAGATCAATCTAATATTCTCCTATCTTTCCTTAATACCTCTTCGCATATGCTGTTCATATCTGCACTCGGTCTGCTTAGTAGATTGCTGTCCTAGCATATGTGCTGATTCTTTCAGTTTTCGTATTTTCCAGTGGTGTTCTCTGCCTATTATTTTAACTTAATCCCACAAGGGGATGTGGTCTCCATTTTCCCATACATGATCAGCTTTACCAGATTTATCAATTTCACAGCTTTGCGATGTTCCTCTACACTTATTTTGAGGGGGTAGCATGTTTCACCTTTGTATAACCAACCATAGCTTCATGGGATGGAGTACACGCAGTTCTTAGTCATATTCTCTTCTATTGGTGGTTTTACTCGAAGGAGATATTTGCTAAGTGTAGTATTACTTTTGGATACTGTCCTAATGTCATATGGGCAGCATATCTTTTGTATCTTTTCGGAGCGGCCTTTCACATAGGGTAGACAGACTGTGGACAGTTTACCGGTTTCATCCCATCTTTTCTTCCTATTGGAGTGGAGAGTATGTTTTTGGGATAGTTGCTGCTTAATAGATTGTTACTGAACTTGATCGTTTCTTCGTGGTGGGTATCACAATCTCTACTTATATTCATTGTTCAATGTATTAGGCACTGAGCAATCCCTCTCTTTACACAGTACGGATGGTAGGAGATGGAGTTGAGGTATTGTCCTGTGAAGGTCGGCTTGTGGTATACGTAAGTCCTGAATCCATACTTGGTGCGTGTTATTAATACGTACAGGAATACTAGATGATTGTCTTTTTCGTTTTCATTGTGAAATGTATGGATGGCTTTATTGAGTTCAAATGATCTAGCCGAATGAAAGACATAAGTCAATCTAATTGTCATATAACTGCGCGAGAGATTTCATATATGTTAAATGAATCTCAGAAAACAATTGAAAATCATTTAAAATATCTCGTGCCTGTTAAGAAGCTCGATATTTGGGTTCCATATAAATTGAAAGAGATTCACTGAACACAACAAATCAATATGTGCCATATGCATCTCACACGCAATGAAATCAATCTTTGTTTGAAACGAATCATCACTGGTGATACAAAAGTGGATTGTTTGCAATAAAATCACTCGAAAACAATCACGGTTCAAGCGTAATGAACCAGCACAAACCACATCGAAAGCTGAATTGCATCAAAACGATCTCATGCTGTCAATTTGGTGGGATTACGAAGTGCTGCTTCAGATATGCAATTAGTATCTGTCACTACACTACACCCGTAAAGTACATTTTCGGTCAAGTACTGACATAAGTTTTTATTTGAGCAGTTGCACCCATTATTTAACATCACATAATTTTTATTGCGAGTGGGCCTTCCTATAATATTAGAACAGGATCTGTTCAAGTTGGCTCATAAGTACTTTTTAACCAGTAAGTTTTAAACTTCGTATACCGGTGGAATTTGTCACCCAGAACACTGTTTACTCTGCAAATGTTTGACAAAATTTCGTATTTTAGAATTTATTTCGTGTTAAAGTTGTCGTATTTGGGTAATTTTTGCCAATCATCGATGTATATTCAGTCGAAGAAAGCTACTTCCGGGTCATCTCTACTAAATGTCACCACGCTGTTCTGTTTTATTTTTTTGTTTACTTGCTATGTTGGATACCAAACGCTTTTTGGGGTTTTTTTAGGTTCTCGCGTCAGGGTAACCAGTCCGCAGCTAGCTTTTTGGTTGTTGACGTGCATTTAGTTTCAAGATGATTTATTTTACAATTATGAGAGGAATTGTTATCGCAAACAGCAGTAGCTTTCTTTAAATGAATGCAAGTCGTTGATTGGCTAAAATTGCCCAAATACGACATCTTTAACACGATATAACTTCTAAAATACGAATTTTTCAAAAATATTCAGAGTAAACAGTGCTCTTAGTGAGAATTTCCACCAGTATACGAAGTTACAAACTTTTTAGTTAAAAAGAATTAATTTAAAAATCTGTGCTCCGCACTGTACAGATCCTTAGGATATATAGAACCATGACATGATCTTGTGAGTTAATATTGCTGGTATAGGTGCTACCAGGAGTAATATTACTAGTACTGGGATCATTACCATTAAAATTCGTTGCTAAGCCCGGTGTAAGGGAATGTGGATAATCAGCATAGCCGTAAGAGAATACAGCCTCAGATTTTGACACTAAGGGTTTGTGGGTGGGCGATATAACAGAATGGTAGTTGGCGTTATATTCATTGAGCGTAGCAACGACAGCTATATTTGCGTCCAGATTAGGGAATGTTCAATAGGATACCCTAACATTTTTACGGGAGAGTAAACGGTTGTATCTATGTTACGAAGGGATGCTTTGCTACGTAATTTGCGAAATAATTCATGTGACGGAAGGAAGTATGTTAAATAATTTGCTGCATGAATTAGTATCTATTACGTAATTGAAGGGAGGTTTATAACAAATTACGCTACTTTTTTTCTCATATTTTTCCTTTGTATCATCTATGCTTCTTATAATTAGTTGCTGATCCATGTTATTGCTTGTATTATTGCCGAAATGTTCACTGACCCTATTGATAGCATACTTACTATTCTCCCTGTTAGTAACCACCCAGATCCCCCTATCAGTATACCTAATATTTATTCCCTGGACCACATCAACACGTTTATTAAAATTATTATTTTAATTTTTACCGCCTTTATTATTAACGAATATTTTTGGCCTTCTAATTTCACAACTTCAACTTAAAGGGTTAGTGATAATCTTCATGCGATTTCTCTGTACTTCATTTTCAAGTATGGGCGATTTAATCAGGCCTTTGGGTATACCAGAATTAGTAGAGTCTGTATAACATCATCCAAACTTCTCTTAATTGCATTGGTATATATTATAACGTAATTATCACCATCGGCATCTTCAATTCGCATATCATTACTTCTCCAGTCTCTCAAATAAACCAGTCTATCTGTTTCCAGTTTACTTCATCTAACCCCAGTCACAAATTATAAATATCATATTACAACTTCTTGCAAATTCTTAACCTAATCCCACCCGCTAATGCACATAAGAGCCAATTTTTTACGTGTGTGTTTCTCGCCTTTCACGGTCAGCTTTGGCTGACTTTACGCATCTTCCCACTGTATTCATTAGTTATTCTATTGTTTTGACATGTTTCATCTCATAATTATGGCTTTTTTGAAGTGATGTATTGTACACATTCTTCGATTAAAATGCGTTATAGGAGATATAATGAACAGATATTTATGCATTGTCTGATATTCTTTATTTGCTTGTAATGCACCATATGTATACACGACACATGGCACACCCTGGAGTATACAGAAGAACATATGAACAACACAACGTGTATTTTGGACCGGCCCCTAAGCGCTTAAAACTCACAGGGTTGGTATCCTCAACGTGCAAAACCTAACTATTTTGCTGGATATTTAATCGAACATATGTGGTGACCACAGTTTTATCCAATCCTACTCGGCGTATATCCTTTTAAGCACCTAATTCTATGAAGAATACATACATGTATGTAATGTAACTTTTCTGAAACTTCAGATTTTTAAATATGCTAGACCACTGGTTTTAAATTGATATTACTTAAATTAATATTCAATTGTTCACCCTTATTATTTTAAATTATATATATATATATATATATATATATATATATATATATATATACACACAACATTAATGTGGTTTTAGTGTCAAGCATGGTGGTATCTTTTTGATACGCTTAATCGTGTGTATATATATATATATACTCTTTTACTCTTTTACTCTTTTACTTGTTTCAGTCATTTGACTGCGGCCATGCTGGAGCATCGCCTTTAGTCGAGCAAATCGACCCTGGGACTTATTCTTTGTAAGACCAGTACGGTCTCCTTTTGCCGCACCGCTAAGTGACGAACACAGGCACACAAACACACACACACATATATATATACATATATACGACAGGCTTCTTTCAGTTTCCAAATCCACTCACAAGGCATTGGTCGGAAGACATTTGCCCAAGATGCCACGCAGTGGGACTAAACCCGGAGCCATGTGGTTGATTAGCAAGCTACTTACCACACAGCCACTCCTGCACCTATACATATATATATATATAATCTAAAATAATAAGGGTGAAAAATTGAATATTCATTTGATTAATATCAATTTAAAACCAGTAGTCTAGTATATTTAAAAATCTATAGTTTCAGAAAAGTTATGTTACATACATATAAAAGTGATGACCTGTAAGTAGACATCAATTATGCCAGAAGAAGATCCGCTTTGGTCTAACCACTAAGAAAAGAATGTGCTCAAGAAAATTTAGCAAAACGCCAGAAAGTAAGCAAGCGAGACAAATGAAAAGATACAAAATATAGATTAATCACAAACCATGTTAGACCATAGCGGATCTTCTTCTAGCATAATGGATATCCACTTACAGGTCATATATATTCTTAATGAGGATGTAAGATACGAGATTTTTTATTACTCACTGCCTTTGTTTCAACCATCCATCATCGATCACTTACGTGTGTGGACCCCTTACTGAGTAGGATACTTAACAAGTGGTTCAGTAACATCCGACGGTGCAGAGGATTTTCTTCGGCTGATGAATTGATATAACTCGTTAAAATAACCGTTACACAATTTATCACCTCAATACATGGGAAAAAAGCAGCAAGTTAAAGGAAATAACCTCATTATATAAAAGAAAACAATAATAAAATAACAGATGCAAAAAAGTGACGAAGAGGTAATGCAGGGTAAAAAAAGTATTAAATATAAACGTTAACGGATTTTGATATATAAACACCCTCTTGTAGGTTTCCTGAGGCAGGCCCCTCGCTCATACAAACATCTACGAAGACAGAAGCATACGCAGACATGTGATTTAGCACACGTGCGTTGACATAGCGAGTTCACTAGCTACTTAGTTTTTATAAGAATGGGGAGGTTGGAGCTAAATTTAATTCATCCATACCTTAAAGTGAATTATGTTAACAGTTACTCAAATTCAATCCCGCTGCAATGTGTGACATTGCCCTTACATGCATGTAAGTATCCTGAGAGTCTTACAGAAATTGTATTAATGATCTTTTCATTGGTACGCAGAATTGAAAGGAATTCATTGCAGCAGAATCGGCATCTCCTTGTAATGATATAACACGGTTTTCCATGCATTGCTATAGACAAAGTTGAATGTTTTTATTGATTTTCTTGAAGCTGGTGACGTGGTCCCGATAACAGTTCTTGACTGAATCAGCCGTTACCCCAATGTAAACATATGATAATACCCTTGCGGGTACAGTATATTCATTCATAAGATTTGTTATCGAGATTCATCAAAGGACACTTTGATTTCTCTCTGTATGGGCATTTATTATATCTATTTGTATATATAGTAGTGCTGACTTCATTTTTCGATGTTATTACCCTGTTAGATACATCACAATCATTTCTACTCTCACGATTTATTCGTATCAAGTACTTTCCATCGCGGTTTACATCTCTAGTCTTGGTATTCTCATGTATATGATTGCTAGTTCCAGTAGGTGAGTTATTAAACTGTTGTTTCATTTTGCTGTTGGTAATGAGGTTCATAAGGCGGCGAGCTGGCAGAAACGTTAGCACGCCGGGCGAAATGCGTAGCCGTATTTCGTCTGCTGTTATGTTCTGAGTTCAAATTCCGCCGAGGTTGACTTTGCCTTTCATCCTTTCGGGGTCGATTAAATAAGTACCAGCTACGCACTGGGGTCGATATAATCGACTTAATCCGTTTGTCCTTGTTTGTCCTCTCTGTGTTTAGCCCCTTGTGGGTAGTAATGAGGTTCATATGCCGTTTTATATAAATAAAGTTAGCGTATGGTAACTTCACGATTTCTCTAGTAAAAATAGCAAGGTATGTATTTGATTTGGAGAAATATGTGTCTAAAGCAGCAAAATATTTCCTTTGTTGAAACATGTGAATCAAAGACTGGGTTGTAACAGAGAACATCAGGATTCCAATTTTTACTATTTGGCTTATTTATTCTAGTGTGTTGTATAACGTTGGGACAATTTATTGTGTCATAAGCAGTAGAGTTATTGTGTTGTGTATTTTGAAGTTTTGTTATTAACTTATTGCCTTGACCGATTCTTTCTGGCCTGTACTCTCGCTCGGAGTCAGATCACCCACCGTAACGATGTGTTTGCGTACAATGTATATTATTATTGGAGGAATTGGCAAGATTATGTATGTATGTCTGTGTCTTGTATGTATTGAATTTTCTCACAGTTTCCAGCCGTCGCTAAAGTTGTATGGTAATATCGTGCATGTGATTCGAAAATTTATGTATGTGTGTTTGTGTCTGTTGTTTGTGTCTGTTGTTTGTCCCCCACCACCATCGTTGCTTGACAACCAAGGTTGGTTTGTTTAGGTCCCCGTAACTTAGCGTTTTGGCAAAAGTGACCGATAGAATAAGTACCAGGACTTTCTTTATAATCCTGGTCTTTTTTGCTGAACTGCTAATGTTACCGTGACGTAAATACACCTACATCGGTTGTCAAGCGATGGTGGAGGGAAAAACATAGACGCAATGACACATTCACATAAATATATATATACATACATACATACATACATACATACATATATATATATATATATATATATATATATATATATATATATATATATATTTATAAATAAGGATAATATCGATATTTAAATATCGATATTATCAAGTGGCCAGCATGGGAAAAAATACCATACAAAGGTAATAATTTTTTACAACTAAAGATAAGGGTGTCTCTCAGACACCCTTATTTTTAGTTATATATATATATATACGATGGGTTTCTTTCAATTTCCGTCTCTCTCTCTGTCTTTCACTCTCTGTATACATATATATATATATATATATATATATATATATATATATATATATATATATATATATGTATAGACATCGAATTATATACACACACAGAATTAATCTTAGATTGTACAGTGACCCTACAGTGACATTGATATGCCTATCTATCTCGGACGAAGGTCGTATTAGTAAAACAATTAAAGATAGGATTATACTAACCCTCAGATCCATATTTAAACTTACGCTATGGTCAACCACACTGGATATTATTGGTCGATTCAATTTCCCTCGAAAATAGAAGCAGCAATAAATATTTACTGCTGTATTATCTCTAATCACTATTGTAGAATTTATATAATACTTCTGAAAAAGGCAATTGTATTAATTCAGCAGAATTGTAATTTAACAAACCATGTGTTATTGTAATAGCTAATCGGTTTAAAATGAAAATAATAAAAAAACGAAAAATGTCAGAGGGTGATATGCTAGCTTAAAGAAAGAGATTATGAAACTTGGAGTTAGCAATGCGGAAGAGAAAGGCCAAAACTTAAAATCAGTGTTTAGTTATGGAATAATAAATTATAAATACGAATAATAATCACTTTCTAATGGAGGATATTAGAAATAGACATTTAAAAAAAAACTACTTTAATTTCTACCCGGAACAATAACAATTTCACTAAACCTAATAGTATATATTCTAATATGATAATGAGTGCACTGTTTTTATATATTTGTATATAGGAGAGAAAATAGTAATTCTGTGAAGGTGAAGTAGCGAGAATAATAGCCCTGACTTAGAGAGAGAGGAAAAGAGAGATACTGAGAGACACTAACAGAAATGGAGAAAGGAAGGGGTGAAAAAATAAGCATTTCAATTCTGTTGAGTATATGTGTGTGTACGTAAAAAAGGAGGCATGTGAATGTTTGTGTGTGTGTATGATTATTTTAATGATTTCGAGGCGACACACACGCACATATATACATATATATATATATATATATATATATATATATATATATATATATATATATATATATATATATATATATATATATATATAAATGCACACTACATAGATACTTCGTACATATTTTTCAAGTGTATGCTTGTCTATATGCATAGCGTAATTTTTCTGCTTCTATTTTGGCTATTTTGACACAAGTGGAATAGGAAAGTTTATCAGCACAGAAACTATTCTCTTCAAGTAGATTTTAGCTCCCTCGAAGAATATAAATATATATGCATATAATTTTTATTTATGCATGTATATAAATATGCTCAAATATAAATATTTACTAGTACCGATCTTTGAGGAAATCAAATGCAGCTATTTTTATTTCAACCAAAGATTCAGTACGCATAAATTGAATGACAAAAGGACACTCATTTCGACAATATTCACATGCTATGTTACAGAATGTTTGTGCAAAATGTGACGATATTTATGTATCATTTTCTTTTCTCTGTGAGCAGCGTTGGAGAACATAAAGTTTAAATTTGTATATGAGAAAAAGTTAGCTGGCAATGAGGACTGGAACTTATCTGCATACTGGAAATGAATTACCATCATCGTGATAATTTGTGTTTGGTATGAAAATGACGGATGCGCAAAGTTTTATGAATATTGTAAAGACTGTAAGATATGACCTGGGAAGCGGAAACAGAGACCACGAAGTAGTAGCCAGAAAGAAAGAACACAGCAGGCGTTGATTCCACATCTGCTGGACGAGTTGATAAAACGTCCGTGGAAAGGAATCCGTTGTTTGGAGAGAGGGATGGACGTCGGGGTGTCGCTATGACACTTTTCTTTTAACAAGGACTTTTGATATCTCTTGTTCAAGAGTGCAAGGGAGTAATTCTGAGAGCCATGTCCAAGGATAACCGCTTGTCGAAGGCTAAAATGCTGCTGACCATACTTTTATGTTGGGGGTGACCTACGTTTTCTCCTATCAAACTAACTTCTACTAGAACAAGTTGTACATCACAGAACGATAGGTGGTTTCCCTACAACATATATGATGACCCACATATCATCACAATCAGGTTCAACCAAAGTGAAATGGCCTTTGGCTGTGTCGCTAGCAACGGTGATATCATGCCGCTCCACACACCCGAAAGGGGACTTAGGCGCAAATTCAAATATCTAGGTGAAGATGCTTCAGATTTTGTTAAATTTCTGGCTGGATAAGGTTGCTACTGGAAGTTCATGCGTTTGGCAGCAGGATCCATCTGTTTACTAAACTCCCAGATAAGTCTCATAGTGTAGTTGGAGTATTTCGAATATTTCACGTGACTCAAATCCGCAGTTGGTAATTCCACCGATTTTAATCCCATGGATTACTAAATCTGGGGCGCTTTTGAAAAAGAAGTCAACCACTCTGCCCGAAACGCCAAGTCCAAGCGTAGGACAAAGATGAAAGAGGTGTTAAAAACTTTTCCGAGGGACACAGTCAAGAATGCTTGCGCTAGTTTATTTTTTTTCTACTGTGTTGAGGCTGTGGTGCACGCTTTAGAAAGAGCTAGAGAGAGCGAGAGAGAGAGAGAGAGAGCGAGAGAGAGGTAGAGAGAGAGGATGCAGTCCATGTGTGGGAAATAGAATCGAATGATCTTAATATCTTACATACAATGACCTTGGATATTCTTTCACTTCCCTGATACGCGGTTTGAATTAAGTTTAGTTGGGGTTTATATACATGCGTGCATGCATACATATATACATACATACGTATGTATATATCTCTCTGTATATATATATATATATATATATATATATATATATATATATATATATATATATATCATGCTAAATATGTATCATAGGCGCAGGAGTGGCTATGTGGTAAGTAGCTTGCTTACCAACCACTTAATCATGGGTTCAGTCCCACTGCGTGGCGTCTTGGGCAAGTGTCTTCTACTATAGCCTCAGGCCTTGTGAGTGGATTTGGTAGACGGATTTAGAAGCCCGTCGTATATATATATATATATATATATATATATATATATACGTGTGTGTGTGTGTGTGTGTGTGTGTGTCATTGTGTTTCTGGATTTGTCCCCCCAACATCGCTTGACAACCGATCCTGGTGTGTTTATGTCCCCGTAACTTAGCGGTTCGGCAAAAGAGACCGATATAATAAGTACTCGGATTACAAAGAATAAGTCCAGGGGTCGATTTGCTCGACTAGAGGCGGTGCTCCAGCATGGCCACGGTCAAATAACTGAAACAAGTAAAAGAATAAAAAAAAATTATAAATTCCTAATACTAGAAGAATATATTCATGCTTGCTGCATCTACTCACCTACGGTACATATGAGATTCTGCCATGAACGTGTGTTTAATTTTCCACGGAGAGCTTACTCTTAGTAGACCATAAAATACGTCTGACAGATTATCAGGTTTTCTATAAATTTGAGGTAATCAGGTCTCTTCCTTATCTTCCCTTATCTACCCCGAAGTTTCTGAATCGTAATTTGAAGAGTTTCACTATTGATCTTCTATGCGATAGAGGGCTATCACGTCTTCCAAATTTCATTTCCTCACTCCATATGTCCTCCACAATAGATAAGAATATTTGGTCAGTAGAAGAACATAAAGTATTTATTTTATTCTTAGATTTCTGTAATTTCTCGACTGGTTTTGATTGAATATCTTAATTATTTTTCTTTCGGATACTCTCATTTTAAATTGGCTTACACGGAAAAAAAGTTAATATCTGTTACAGTATCATTAATTTTTACACAAGTGTTCTTTCTTTATTATCTCTAAATATTATGCCTATTTTCCCTTTATGCTAGTATCAAGTGTTGTTCACTTTCATGTGATAAACACCGCCACATAGCTAACAGTTTTGCCTAGACTAAGGATGCTTTTCCAATTTCCCAAATCCATAATATCAATTTTCTCTATCCATATCTATGTGGTATGTATATGTAATGTTTTGAGTTCTCTTTTATATAATTTGAACCACAGAAAATTCGTATACATTCAGCTATTCAGTTGCTTATGTTTGACTATTATTTTCATGTCTTCTATTCAAAATGTATGTTGGAACATTATATTGAGCTCGATAATAATGTCTTCTTTACATTTTCGTAGTGTACGAAAAATATGATGCATAAAATTGAGATATTCAAAATTGAATAAGAATATAATTAAATAAGTTATATATTATATGTAACAGACTCTACGACTAGTTCGAGCTAGTCATATAATAGGTTTATGAAAATGCAACAAATTCGTTGATGAATAGCAAAAGAAAGTATTTACAGATTAACTGACGCTTATCAATAATGATAAAATAGAATAGAAGAAAGATTGAGTGAAACCACATGATACAGTCAAGGTTAAATTTGTGTGAATATGCAATGTGCTAAAACAGTATATCATTCACCTCTTTGTCATTGCTATCAATCTATGAGACCTAACATGTCAGACAAAGTTATCGGAAGGAGAAAATGTCGAAGCACCTACCGTGAGTAAGTAGAAGTAATATCTCATGAAGAACTGATAGCTGTCAACAAGAAATAAGATATATTATTGAGACGAAATTCAATATTTCTCTGATTGATGAGGGAATAGCAAGGTGTAAATATAGGCAAATAGTGTCTCCTAGAAGTGTGCCTCGATAATTATGTGCGCTTAGATGTTAAATGTTTAATTTACTGAATAGATATTTGAAATCGCACTGATTCAACTATATATCATTGTTTATTGATTGCTTCTTATTGCCAACTATTAACCTATTCGACTCATCATTTTTCGTTTACCTGAGACATTGGTGAATAAAATAAATCAAGTACCCTACCGTGAAAAGAATTGTTACACCATAGGTTAGGTATTCAGTTAAACCTATTTTCTTGTATCAACAACAACGGGTTTTATGATTATTTGTCATATATGATCTGTGAACTCACATTCACTGTCTGAAAGCGAACTGTGTATTCTGAAGAGATAACGATCACTAAACGATAAATAATGTCTAACATACAAGATAATTGCTCAAAGTTATATTTGAACAGAGTTACATACTGTTTATATTGATCTTATTCCTGTCATGAGAACGATAGGAACGGAAAGGAGACTTGGGCTACATTGCTCAGCGTACATTGTTTTAGATACTTTTCAGTTCAGATTAAGTTGTTTTCAAATTTGTCTTTCACAATGGAGATGTTGAATGTCTGTTGGGTTTATATCGTAAATTAGCTCCATGTGAAACCTGATAAGTATCTTTATGCATAAAGGTATGCTATTTATGACCCTCTCGTCAATTTGTAAGCACGAATATATCATCCAATCTACAATTATATTTCTAATTAGCTTCAATTTAATCTGAACGAAATGAGTTTGTTATTCCTAGCAAGGCAAATGATTGCATATATTCTACCTCTGGGGAGACCATAGATTTTCCTAATGATTTATCATTACGTGTTATAATTCGCCCTTAATTAACACCTTATCTACTCTTTCATTTTGGAATGAACAATGTCTGGATGTTTTGCTTTCTTTCAAAGACAAACAGCTTGATATTGTAAAAGAATTTTTGTTCGGAGTTAAATTTACATGTTTCAGTCTACTATTGGTTGAAATGCGTTAAACATGCTTTTCACATGGATGATTAAAAAATGATATTTCCCCCTCTGCTCTATGAATTTGTGCTTTGGTATTTTCCATCCGGTATGCATAACTTCAGAAACATTACAGAAATTGAGCAGATCCAAATAATGTATTCTAAAGCACATACACACTGTCACTATTAAATCGATATAGGATTTCAATAAAGAATATTCTTTGAAAAGGAACATGAACTAAGAACACAATTAGCATGGAATCTCCTTCTCTCTCTCTCTCTCTCTCTTTCTCTCTCTCTCTCTCTCTCTCTCTCTCTCTCTCTCTTATCAAGAGCTCTAAAGGTGACGTGTGCTATGGTATATTGATTGTAATATAGAACCTTTCGTTGTGCTGTTTCCTGTGGATTAGTGCCCTTGGGTATAATTGATATCATTACAGAAAGCCACGAAACTCTCATTTTCCATAACTTCCGCACTGCTTCCAAAGTTATTCTCTAAGCCCTCAAGGAATGCTGAATGTTTTGGTGGACGTGATAGTTTAACAGGTAATTAGCTTGATCATGAAACATTTATGACCTCATTATAATGTGGCATGATCAATCCACATATCAGTTGAGATGCGTTGGTGAACTGACAGGCGCGACTGTATTCAGCATAGGTAAAAAGAATCATCCCCACTGATACTTTCACCATATTCTAAGATAGTAGAATCTTTGGGGCGTCGTATAAAATGTCTCACATTATTCATACTATCCCTTTACATTCACCCTTCAGATACCCCTGAGGGCAAATTGCCTTTTATTCTTATGAGTTCAACAACAAAATGGTTACCAAGTTCTAGTGTCAATGTAGATGACTAACTCTTTCTCCTTAAAATTGCTGGTTTTGTTACCCGGATTCGAAACTATTATTTTGCATATTGTAGATATACTTGTTTTCATATTCTAGATATGCATGCTTTTCTTTCAAATTGCATTTAATGGAATAATAATTTGATGGAATAATAATTTTCCTGCATTTTAATTATACCTATAAAAATGACTCATACAACATCTTGTCTTTTCTTCTGGTAGTACTCCCTCATTTATAGTTTATGCTTCCTAACTCGTGTTCCCATTCGTTGTTTACTGCTATTTATATAAATTAGTCCATTCTCTTGTAAAACGTCTGTTTGAACACTAAAAATAAGCATCCATTATTTTTAAAAAATTAAATTCAACTTCAGAACATGGAGCGAACCGTTTTCTTTTTCACTCACATTCATATTCTTCAGTATCGTGAACATTGATATATCGAAGAGGAATTTATCGATAAGTCTTTAACTATTGAATTATAAACCAATGGGAGAAAGGCACCACATACTTCGATATATCCTTAAGATTATTCATCAACAATCTTGTTTGGGTGGGACCTGGAAAAAATCCAGTGGCCATAAAGTTTGTGATAGGATCGAAAATATCTCCCTAGTGTATATAACCGTTTGCATGCCTTTCTGCAACGTAAATATTTCTGCTGTCGTCTAGAGTCTATCTCTTCCACAAATCTGCATGCGTTCCGTCAACAATTATATTTTATTGAAATACTGAGGTAGAAATGTTAGATTCAACCAGGATATTTGCTAAGTGTTGAAAATGAATACTTGACAATACCGATTATAGCATTGACTCGCTCAATTCCTAGCAATATAAGAAGAAGGAGTTTCCATTATATCAAACTATGAATAATTAAATCATAATAGTTATTATAGTCCATTCTGCACTGTTGTGCCATTCAAGACACGTTATATTTCGCATTCCTCTAGTGATTGTAGTAATTTCCTATTGTTTCCTGTGCCTCTTAGACGATTCATAGCTCCTTTATTTAGCAGCTTCAGGTCATATTTCATTTAAACAAATCGAAACTGCCTTGGAAAAGACTATCAATTCATCAACGTTAATATTCCTAGAAACTTTCGAAAACTTGAATTTTCATCTCATACTACTGATAATAGAAAGGAAGTTGTGAAAGTGATTAAAGTCAATGCGGTCAGAAATCACAGAAATTCACGTTAATGGGTCTATACTAAAGCATATATGACTTTACAAACAAAATCTAAAGCAAAGTGTAAATGTTGATATTGGTAACGAACATTCATAACGAAATATCCGTGAGTATGAAACTTGATTCCTATATAAAGGTATTTTCTTTCTGATATTATTTTCTACTGAATCTAGATTCTTAATAAAACATTGTGGTTGCTTCGGTCCTGGCCTCCATATGTATAACAAATGTTCCAGTCTCATATGACACAAAATGGCTCTAGTTACTGGCGTGATCAGGACAACAAAGTATAAAAGGCGCCCAATGTGATGGAGAGACTATGCCTGAGCAACAGATATCTATTCTTGATACGATTTCTTCGCTCTAATCCACATGTTGCAACTATGTGTACACCACTAACGCAGACGTAGGGGCTGCTTCTTTGGGGTCGCGTCACTAAAGAAATAAACCTGTTGTTAACAGTGTGTGTGTTATCAAACACACGGCGGTATCCATTTTGGAAAAGTTGTAGAAGCGAACGTAATTGTAAGGCATAGGGCAATGACAACAAATGACATAAAAAGCCTTCCTTCAAATAATTGTATAGAAATTATATTACACTTTAATCATCGAATATTACTTCAGATCGCATGAAACCTACTTTTGGAAATAGTAATATTTAGCTCCATAGGAAAGAGATGAACTCTACCAGTTAATCAAGCGGGCACTCTACCAAAATCCCTTGGTGTGTTCTGGGGCTGATGCGTCCGTATTCATTTCCAAGCATTGGGCAAATAGAGTTTAGGATTGTCATTCCTCAAGCCGTCTATTTGTCAGTACAGCGTTTGTATGCCTTTCTGCAACGTAAATATTTCTGCTGTCGTCTAGAGTCTATCTCTTCCACAATTCTCCATGCGTTCCGTCAACAATTAAATTTTATTGAAATACTGAGGTAGAAATGCTCGATTCAACCAGGATATTTGCTAAGTGTTGAAAATGAATACTTGACCAATATCCCACTGAAGCTAGCTTTGCCACCGAAATGCTTTGTGGCGTATCATCTGAATTTGAAACAGAGAAGAGAAATTTCTGGTGGTATTGTATTCTCGAGTTTCGCGAACGACGTAACCATTGACAAGCTTCAATATGTTTACTAAATCTCAGGCAAAAATATTTAACTCTGCTTTCATAAAGGGTCATGTTTCTGAAGGTGTATTTTATGAACTCTTTGTGCGACTCCGTTTGCAATAGAGGTGTCACTGACTTGTTTACACTATAGGTTTTGTTCTCCGTCTGTTCCCGTTGCAACGAGCGATAAGCCAGAATTCACCAAGTCTAGCATATGAACATAGAACTCATAGTGCATTTCTTAAAAATGCGACTATTTCTCCCTTACACAACGGCTCAATTCATTCGATTCTTCGTTCATGTAACATGAAGTTTCATATTATTTTCCCTTGGTTCGAGATTGGGTGACGTATACATCTGAACTCATCGTCTCCAGTCTAGAGTTGACTGAGATCAGGTTGGAATGTGTTGCTGGATAAACACCCAAGTTTGTTTGGAAGTGGTGCACACTTTTCAGCTGCAATACTTTGGGAATGTAATTGTACTCCTCTGCTTCATGTTTCAGTATTGGCCTTTCATAGACTTCATGTTTCAAGTGATCGGGAGCCATTTTCGTTGATAGAAATACGTTCATGAAACCCTCGATATATGCATGTTCTAAACTTCTCACCAATTTTGTCTCTTCTCTGATATCATGTGGCTCTGATATCATGTGGATATCATTCACTGTATATAAACGTATACTGAAATGTGAATTTCAAAGTATCGAACACACGCTGTGTGCTGCTTCAGTAATAAAAGTATCTTCTGTAATAGTTTACTGGTTGAAAACTAGTATAATTATAACTAGTTTGGCTTTTATCTCACTGATGTAATTTTGCTGCAGAGTTATATCTGTAAGTGACACTGGAAGCAAATCTCTTTAGCGGAATCATGGTCAGCTTCTGCTGACTGCTGCTGTCATTTGTTGCTTATCCAGTTAGCTAATGTTATTCCTTAAATCGTCTCACTTTCAAAGGGAACCTATCTGATTCAAGCTGTTGGTCCATGGCTTTACGAAGTTGGTAGTAGAGATAAAAATAAAAACTGCGGTTGCTTGTTGACAAATATCTGAAAGTGACAATAATGTACTCATAAACTCTACTAAAATGAGGAATATCCTATGCCCAGAAAAAATGATTCATCATATATATATTCATATTGGTACATATGGGAGATTAAATTAGCTAAATGGACCCCAAGAACATTTGTTAGTCATTTGCACGCACACTCATTTTGGTGAATCCCACACAAACACTACGAGTGGTGAAAATGCCTTTCAGATCGCTCATATAACCACTGATCCAGCTTTTCGCTCAAGGCGACTAAAGGAATATGTTTTCCCAGCTTGATTCGAGTTATAACCTTGCTGAAGTATGCGGGTAATGGCACCGGGCTCACCATTCATAATGTCTAAGAAGTAAGTAAAGTAGCCTAGGGGTCTACATGTAATACCATCTGTCTCACAGTTCTTCATGTCAACGAAATAACTGCAGTGGCTAAAATTATTGCTCTAATCAAAAGTGTTACCAGTAGAGATGTGGAGAGGGCCTGCACACCAACACTTGTGCTGCTGTTAATATATTGCATTTGCTTATTTCAGCCAACCCAAGAAACGCATCCAAACTTTGAAGACATTTGTAGGTGGTGCGTTTACCATTGAAATATTTAAAACATATTCCATGTGTAATTCTTATTTTGCTGTCAGTTTTCTGTTGCTTCACTTCTTGTACTTCCTACTGTTGATTTGTTTTTATTGTTACATTCGTTATAGGGTACTTTTTCCTTGATTTTGCTGTTTCTTTATATAGTTGATGTTGTGATTTTGGATTTTGCCATCTTTTGTTACCTCTTTTGTACTGCTAAGATAAGTTTTTTTATCTCAATATACTTCACGTAGACGTTAAAAAAATATTTGGGTTTTAGGGATCAGGGTACTGAAATCACCTATGTGTGTGTGTGCGCGCGTGTGTTTGTTTGTTTGTGTGTGTGTGTACATTTAAAAGCATATATGTGTGTTTATGTTTCTGTTTGTCACCCACCGTCACTTGACAACCGATGTTGATCTGTTTACATCCCCGTTCGGTAGAAACAAGTAGTATGAATACCACACTTAAAAATAAGTGCTTTAACGCAGTGCCCCAGCATGGCCGGAACTTAATGACTGAAACAAAAAGAAAATGACCGATAAGTAAATTATAGTAAATTTTAACGTAGGTCTTTTTCTTCCTTGGGAATATGACTGACATAGAGAAAATTCTCAATAACTCAGACACCTCATTCTGTATAACGTTTGCTGTCATACGAATCAACATACGCCCCCCCACCATAAACACGCGCATGCGTGTGACTGCCAACACAAATTCAGACGCATTTCAATATAGGACTTGATAGCCTAATGCGTTAGCTTTACCGTGCGTTGCAGGTAGCATTTCTAAACCAATCGTCAACAGCAGGAGTGGCTGTGTGGTAAGTAGCTTGCTAACCAACCACATGGTTCCGGGTTCAGTCCCACTGCGTGGCATTTTGGGCAAGTGTCTTCTGCTATAGTCCCGGGCCGACCGATGCCTTGTGAGCGGATTTGGTAGACGGAAACTGAAAGAAGCCTGTCATATATATGTATATGTATATATATGTATGTGTGTGTGTTTGTGTGTCTGTGTTTGTCCCCCTAGCATTGCTTAACAGCCGATGCTGGTGTGTGTTTCCGCCCCCGTCACTTAGCGGTTCGGCAAAAGAGACCGATAGAATAAGTACTGGGCTTACAAAGAATAAGTCCCAGGGTCGATTTGGTCGACTAAAGGCGGTGCTCCAGCGTGGCCGCAGTCAAATGACTGAAGCAAGTAAAAGAGTAAAGAGAGCTCAATAAGAGAGATGTGAAACACCATAGGTAACGCGCAAATTTAGATATATGAATGTCTCCATAGTCACCGCAGTGTATATAGAAATTCGTAAGCAAATTTCGGGGAGCTGGGATACTTAAATATCTGAAAGATATATTTCTCGGTACAGAGATAAGTTTTTTTTTTGCGCGGTCACTAAAGTAATCCGAAATAATATAAATAAACTCGGGCAACACATTTTTTTTTATCAAAGACGATATGAAAGAGACATTTGCTCATTCTGGGCATGCGTATTCAATTACACATCAACTCGAGTGGAGGCACAATGGCCTAGTGGTTAGGGCAGCGGACTCGCGGTCGTAAGAACGCAGATTCGATTCCCAGACCATGCATTTTGAGTGTTTATTGAGCAAAAACACCTCAGATCCACGAGGCTCCGGCGGTGGGGAGGCTGTGTTGAACCCCGCTGTACTCTTTCACCACAACTTTCTCTCACTCTTTCTTCCTACATCTGCCAAAAAGCAGAGGAACCATGGTGTAACCCACTATGGTGTGGTAAACTTTCAGACCCTAGTCTAGATTACGAATCATCTGTATCCGAGGATGGTTCAGCTCTCCACCCGTTAAACGCCACCGTTTACGGAATGAGGATAACAGCGTAACTTTCACGCCCATGCAACCGCCAGTCTCTCGCGTGTGGGAAGTGGATCTTTAAGTTGCCACACGCATTCTTAGTAGCTTAGAGTAGGCTCGAATTAGAGATTATTCTTTGTGGCTAATGGCATGAGTCCTGATTGGAAGAAGAAGAAGAAGAAATCAACGCGAAAACGTTAAACATTTACTGTATATAAATGTATACGGAAATCTGAATTTCAAAGTATCGAACACACGCTGTGTGCTGCTTCAGTAATAAAAGTATCTTTGTAATAGTTTGCTGGTTGAAAACTCGTATAATCATAACTAGTTTGGCTTTTATCTCACTGATGTAATTTTGCTGCAGAGTTATATCTGTAAGTGACACTGGAAATGATTTTATGAGAATTTGACATGTCTTATGCGTTTATCACATGTTATCATTAACAGTATTATGGATGCTTGATCTAGGATTTTAATACTAAAGAATCATTTACATAACAGAAATAAATCTCGTAGTTAGTTTTGATTTTCTTCAACATCAATTTCTTTTCAGCTACGGTTAAAACTAACTTCCTTTAGTGTAGGCAGAAAATGTGAAATCGTTGTTGATAAATTTAGCTAACACATTAATGACGTAGGCGAAATAGAATTAAAACGGTATTACTTTCTTTTTCATTTACCAGAAAGTTACCTAAACGTCTATTGTTTTTCAGAGATTGTTAAACAAAAATAAATACTAATTCATCCAAAATGTTTATAATCGTATCAACCACTTAATATATGCAAGTGGGAACCCTTAGAAAGTTAGAAGCCAAAATTCTAATTATAAGTGTTATTTGAAATTTGCCATATAATCTATTTTATTTTAAAATTGTATGACATTTCATAATATACTGATTAATTAGATGATTGGTTTTCAAAGTAATTATTGTTGCACATTTATGGCAAAAATTTAATAGATATTTTACTGCTCGTTTAAGAAAAAATGAGATTGCATTTTTTATTAGCGAATAAGGTAGAATAGTTATTCGATAAAATCTACGAAATGTGTAAGAATATTTTTAAATCATTGATACCAATGAAAAAGACTTGATCTAACAAGTTTTTCTCACGGAAAAGTGTTTTTAAAATTGTTTTTCCGAACAGAATTATATGAATATTGGTTACAGACTTTGTCTTATAGACACATTAACGTCGGTTTAAGAGTTACTACGAATTTAGTGTTTCTTCTTACACCATTATTGGCACCGAGTGAGGAAATTACATTTTAGGCCATTAACACATATCAAATGAATATAAAACTCTTGCATAAAATACACTGTTTTAGTGACTTAGTGTCTTTTGTTTTATATATATATTTGGTTATTGTATTTTACATGAAATCATAAGTGGTTTTTGCTCATGCATTTGTCCAATATAAATTTGTGCGAACATATATTGTGTGAATATATTTTCACACATTACTATATATTAATTTGTTTTGTATTGTATCGCCTCTTTTATTTCTTAAGTTCACAAAACGTTTGCAAGTCGAAAGTTAGGATATTTCCAAATCAATCGGACAATCACTAAATTTGGTGGCTTTATACTTTTTGTATGATTGTTTCAATAAAATTTTCTTTCGTAGATTTGTGTTATCAATTTTACGAACAGCTTTACTCCGAGTTGATTTACGTTTCAGTTCTCGTAATTTCTCACGAGTTAATTTTAAAAACATCTGCCTTTGATGCTTTTGCAGCTGGCGTAATTTTCTGATAAATCGTCGCTCTCGTGTGAGAAATTTTAGATTTAAATGCGCCTTTTTCATTTCCCTTTGAAAACACAAACAAAGTTTCTTCCATAATGTTACCTGAAAATAAATATAAACAAATAATATATACATTAAGTTTAGTGATAATTCAAATCAGATTTTATACATAAAGAAGTCATATAGTGTGTATAAAATGACTGCTGAGTTTGCGATTCCTCGTGCGATCAAATATATCTTCGTCTGTGTAATTATATCTGCACGTTAATGACTCTTTACCTGTTTTGATTATGGAAATTTTATGCATACGTACAGACGCACATATACAAACGTAACCAAAAATCTCTACTACCTTGTATTGAGGGGAGATACATGACGGGAGATTTCTCTGGCTCTTTTACGTTTCATCTCTCGAAACTCAAATTTCTATGGGAATACATTTGCTACAACTACAAACTTATTTCCACCTAGCATTAGTATTTCAAAAAATATCACTTTAAAATAAATTTCCTATTCAGGATTAGTGAAATAATTAGAGAATAAATATCAGCGTTATGTCTCATACTTAACTGGTAAATTCTAGTTAACTGTTCTACATGATGTTGTCATCAAGAATGACGTTTTAGTTCGTATGTAGCATTAGTATTGCTCAACATTTAATGTCATTAGCATAAAAAGACATATTTTGCATGCTTATTTATTTTAGATACTCTATGACATTTTATAATTATTATACGACCATGAGTTTGCAGTTGGCACTAACACTGAACATTTGATCATAACATATTCTTGAAGCATACTATCAATGTTCATATCTAATGTTTGTGGATTTTAAGATATATGTATGACATAATACTGGTGCTCTCTCAATACATACATTTTAGTATGTTGCTAAATACTTCTGTACAACATGGTACGCAAAAAAACAGCTCTCTATATGTGTGTGTGTGTGTACGTCTGAATGGGAACCTGAAGAATCTTTCTGTGTACAATCATGTAATATACGTTGTACTTATAGACACATCTGTCTGCAGACATAAATAATACCTCACTGTGGATTTGCATTATACATCCTGGAAGATACCACACCAGCAACTCAGATAATACATACGCATAGTGCATTTAAAGCAATTTAATGACAGCGACAAATCCCTCGTGAAAGAGATGGAAAATATATTCAGACTCTTTAATAAAAAGTCAAACGTAAGGGTACAAATAATAACCGGGGCGGTGGAAAGTAATAAAAACGAATCTTAGAGCATTCTACAGGTTTAAAAAGGAATGGCCTGTGGTTAAATACATGGTAAGTTCATTGTTTGAAGAAGAGAGTTCACTAACTGCAGATCCCAGGAAGATATTGGAGTGTTAAATAAATCATTTCAAAATGTATTCACTTCTCCATTAGGACATATGATAAGTTTGGAACACCGTATATCTCTATGGAAAAGAGCCAACCATAGATTAAATTGATTTAAATTTGAAGATGAACCCGGAATTAGCAACGGGTCCAGAGCTATTTCTGGCTGGTTGTGTAAAGCCATGCAGGAAGGCCAACGCAAAATCAATTCGGATACATTTTTCAGAATTTCTTTACATGTGGAAAACGATCGAAAACCGTGAAAAGAAGGTATAATATGCCCTGGCCATAAAGGAAAAAGCAGAGCAGATACCAAAGACGTCTGGTTGACTGCTCTGACATCAAATGCTAGCAAGGTCACGAAATGCACTTTCAGACGGAGATGGATCTTGGAAGAAAATAACTTGCTCACAAATATGCAACATAAATTACGTCCAGGGAGGAGCTGCTTCACACAGCATCTACAGCATTATGATTAGGTACTCAAACAGCAGCTCAACCACTCAAATGCAGATGTGAGGTATCTCGACTTTGCTAAGGACTTCGGCAATGTTGATCATAGGATGATATAACTGAAACTGTAAGACCTTGGTATCACTGTTAACCAAGATCAATGGCTGCATCACATTGTTAAAGGCAAAAATCAGACAGTGTTTCTCTAGGGGTGTATCAACTCTCAGCAGATTCTTTCAAGGAGATCTATAGGGAAAGCTGCTGTTCGTCGTGTCTCTCTCAGACATGCTGTCAATCGTGCAGTCAGCTATTCTTAATAGTTATGCTGGTGATGCAAACCTTTCACATGCAGTCAAGAAACCCAATGACTTATAAAAAAAAAAGACACAACAGCAAAAAGACCTGAATGCAGTATAGATGTAGGCTGGTGAAAACTTACAAGCATTTCAATGATGATAATTTCCAAGCTCTGCAAAACACAGACCACAAATGTAATACACTGTACGAGGGTGTTTTGCAAAACCAGACGAAGTCTCGGTGTGTGACAAAGGAACCCACATGAGTAATGCAATATTTCATGTGCATATTTATTTCTTTATTGTTTATAAGGGACTAAAAAAAGAGGTGACAAACAGGAACAAACAGAGGGATTGAGTCGATTACATCGACTCCAGTGCATAATTGGTACTTATTTAATCTACTCCGAAATGATGAAAGGCAAAGTCAACCTCGGCGGTATTTGAGCTTAAAACGTAAAGACGACGTAATACCGCTAAACATTTTGCCGGTGTGCTAACGTTTCTGCCACCTCACCTTATTTCATGTGCACATTACCAGGATGACAACACTGTACAGGCAAGGAGCTGGATGCATTCTGAGATAATTCTGAACTCAGAAAAAGGATACCATGTGACTAATTTGGACAATTATGTTCTCAGACTTCTGGATTATTAATCCCAACTGCAGTACACACAGAGCGTTAAATTGGTGGAGGAACTTAAGGCAATCGAGATACACTACATAAAAAGACAATTGACTCGGTAAAACAGATACGCAACCGAGAGTGGATAAAGGAACTGAATCTCTACTCACTAGAGAGAAGACGTTAAGAATAAGAAATGATAAAGCATATGAAAGATCCTGGAGGTTCTACCTCAAGGCATCGAAAATGTAAGCTATAACAACCAACGAACGGGAGCTTACTGCATATAACCAAAGTGCCTGACCTCTCAATGTAGATAAGGGACAATTACTGTAATATTTAAGCACAACTATTGAAAATTCAGCCAAGCAGCATGAGAGTTTTACGCGGTGCACTGTCATGGTCTCAACCTCTTGGGAAACAGACCAGTAACTTAATGTCTATAGGTATTTTTCTCTAACTTTCTCTCCCTCACCCCCTAACTATATATATACATACATACATATATATATATATATATGTATATATATGTATATATATATATATATATATATATATATATATATATATATATATATATATATATATATATATATATATATATATATATCACGTGACCGACCAGACAATCAGATGTTGTTAGCCTTCGAATGACGCCACCCCGCTGGCTAAGCGAGCAGGCCAACAGAAGAAAGAGTGGTGGAAGAGTACAACAGGGATCACCACCCCCTGCCGGAGCGTCGTGGATCTTTTTAGGTGTTTTTCGGTCTGGGAATCGAAACCACGATCCTGCGACAAGTCCGCTGCTCTAACCACTATGCCATTGCGCCTCCACTCCATATATATATATATTATATATATATATATATATATATATATATATATATATATATATATATAATATATATATATATATATATATATAACGACAGAGTAAGAGCGACAGACAGACAGACAGACAACAGAAAGCTGTTTTCTTAAGAAGCGGTGCTCAGTAGCAGTCTTTGAGCCCAGTTAAATGTAACAAACTACTTCAACTCGTTGTTTGTATATTCACATAAATGGACAGAAAACAGGCTATTCAGTACTAGCATTGAGTAGTAATAACTGCTATAATGTACTTATAAATGCATACAGATATATGTATGTACATCCGTACATACATTCACATATATATATATATACATATATATATATATATATATATATATATATATATATATATATACAGAGAGAGAGAGAGATAGATAGATAGATACACACACACACACACACACACACATATATATATATATATATATATATATAATATATATATATATATATATATATATATCGTCGGCGATTTTTTACTCTGTCTTCCCTTCTTTGGATCTTTCCTTTTCCTATGTTTCTGTCGAAGGGCTCCGCTCGAAACGTTAAACCCTCCTTCTTCCCCTCGTTCCTGAGCGTCCAATAATACTGTATTTGTTCCACGTCCACGCGTTGCTGTGTTTTCTCTTTGTGTTTTTATGTTTGGATTAACTATATATATATATATAAAAGACCCCCTTCGGTCATGAATGACCATGGGATTGCACCTAGAAAGTTACCCTCCTAGAAACAAGTCCGGGCAAGGTTGCTTATGGAAGACCAGCAGTCGCCCATGCATACCAGCCTCCCCTCTCCACGCCACCAGTGTTATCCAAAGGGAAAGACAAAGGTCGATACAGCTTGGCACCAGTGACGTCGCAACTCATTTCTACAGCTGAGTGAACTGGAGCAACGTGAAATAAAGTGTCTTGCTCAAGAACACAACACGCAGCCCGGTCCGGGATTCGAGCTCACAACCTCACGATCGTAAGCTCGACGCTCTAACCACTGAGCCATGCACCTATATATATATATATATATATATATATATATATATATGTATATATATATACATATATATATATATACATATATATACATATATATATATATATATATATATATATATCACATGATCACGTGACCGACCAGACCATCACATGTTGTTACACATCGCTGGTCACAATGCGTTCGCATTGTTTTAGCCTTCGAATGACGCCACCCCGCTGGCTAAGCGAGCAGGCCAGCAGAAGAAAAAGTGGGCGAAAGAGTGGTGAAAGAGTACAACAGAGATCACCACCCCCTGCCGGAGCCTCGTGGAGCTTTTTAGGTGTTTTCGCTCAATAAACTCTCACAACGCCCGGTCTGGGAATCGAAACCGCGATCCGCTACCCTAACCACTGGGCCATTGCGCATCCACTATACATATACACACACACACACACACACACATGTATATGCAACCACACACCCACACTTCATCTATATGCATAGTCTGAGACACCTTGCCAAACGGACAACTCATTTTCCTTTTCTTCCTAAAAGTATATTTAAAAGTGTATATTAAAAAGTATACATGTATCTAATATTGATTACTGGAATGTATTTCACTTTGTAATCTCTTACAATGAAAAAAATTATTAGGTAAAATTTACATGAATGCAGCACAGAATAAAATCAATTTTTAATTCTTTTATTGGAATTCTTCTTCAAATCAGCATATAGCTTTTCAGTTATTGATTACGAAGAGACTAATTGCTACTTACGTTACACAAAATTGTAAATTGAAAGATTAAAACCCTTGCAACGATTGAAAAATATTATTTGAGCAAATAAAATTTGAGATACGAGAAGCATATTACTGTAAAAAGTATACGTAATATTTCCACTGCCATAAAAATTATCAGCATTTATCCCAACACATGCGTACATACATAGATAGATACATACATATAAAGATAAGCTTACATATACATATTCATACGTATATACACAAACATAGTTTATATGCTTATACTCACACACACACACACATATACACACATTTATATATATATTATTAAGGTGGCTTGTTCGCAATTTACAACCAAAGGGTTCAAACATCGCCGTGTCTAATGTGACTGAGAGCGGTAGTCAGCACCAGCATTGCTAGAGATAAGAGTCAGAACAATCCTTAGTCACGAGGAAGTACTTATCTAATGACTACCGCTCTCAGTCACATTAGACACGGCGATGTTTGAACCCTTTGGTTGTAAATTGCGAACAAGCCACCTTAATAATATATATATAAATGTGTGTATATGTGTGTGTGTGTGTGAGTATAAGCATATAAACTATGTTTGTGTATATACGTATGAATATGTATATGTAAGCTTATCTTTATATGTATGTATATATATATATATATATATATATATATATAGAGAGAGAGAGAGAGGAGAGAGAGAGAGAGAGAGAGAGATACATACATATATATACATACATACATATCAGTCATTAGATAAGTACTTCCTCGTGGCTAAGGGTTGTTCTGACTCTTATATAAATCTATATATACATATGTGTGTGTTTGTGTTCTTCAGTAGCTAACTTGGAAATTTACTTCTAGTCTCAGAACTCATCATAAAAGTCCACATATTATAGTATGTATTCCCAAGATATGCGCGATTCTTTTTAATTGATTTATTTTGGCAATGTATTCTTGAAAATTATATTCTATATCTGTTTCTAATCATTGGAGGTGATAGCAATCTACTATATTATTTATTCTAACACAAATAGCTTCTAGCATATAATTTTTCTACCGTAGGTATTGTTAGAAAAATTCTCTTTACCTTACTCATTCCATTGTTTGTCAGCAATTCTATGAACTCTTTGAGAATGATTTCATATCGCTTCTACACTAATTTGATTACTATATGCAGGTTTTCATAGTTCATTGTTATAAATTTAACTGACGGTTGTGTATTGTCATTATTTGCAGGTACACCTCGGAAAATATTACTACACATGATATTGTACATCATTAGGAGAGAAAGAAAATTGGTAATGCTGAGGAACATTTTAAGCCTATATAAATCTAAGTCTAAAGGGAAACATATGAGAGAGTAGGGAAGTCTAGAAATGTGTATTCCCAATTAAAGGAGATCGGCTTTAATGCCAATAAACGCGAGTCCTTCCGCAAGTCCGCGGGCGAATCATAGTATCGCTCATTATAATTTGGTACGCCTATATGTCGTGTTAGTATAGGCGGAGATTCAATGCTATGAGTTCTTTACGATTGGCAAATGCATTTCTCTATCACTTTGTCGTACACGCTTGTTTCCCGAAATTCTATAAATTATAACTATTGTACTCCAGAAATATATTATGTCATTATTTGCCTCTGAAGACTTTAATAGGGAACATACTTCAAGTATCTTTTATTTTATTCTTTTCTTGTTTGTGGAATACCATTAATACATAACTGATAAAATTCACATTATTTATGTTTGTCAAACATTTGGAAATTCGCATGTCTGAGAATGACTTTATGCAAACCATTTAGATGGTAGTTGCGGAGGAGCTCAGTGATGTATCTAAGTGCAGCTGATGCCTAGACCTAGACAGTAATACTCATGAGTGTAGGTTACCTGTTTTTTGTACAATTTCAATAATAGCTGACAGCTAAAGTATCCCCTGGCTCTCAAAAGAAGGACCAGTCGCTAGGATGCAATCTTAGCTTATGAGGAATGTTGTTTCCTCAGGAGAGATATTCAGCAGTATTAACGCACAACTCATAGATCAATTATATATGCCATCACTGGGTTTTATTCAGGAAAATTGAAAATATATTTCCTTTGAAGCAATGTTTACTACAACGCATTATCGTACAAATAACACCTCCTGAACTTGGAGGTTATCATACATGGCAAAAAATTTCTATGACAATTCCATATAATTTGAGATCGACGAACTATCACGGAAAGCAATATAATATTTTAGGATATTATATATATTAAAATGTAGTGAAGATAAATGAAGGAAAAAATAATTGCATGGAATTGATAGTAAATTTCCATTACAGATTATTTACGACTTTCACCACAATTTTACTTATATTAACACAATACTAGAATAACTTTCAGCATTGTGCATTACATTTTATATAGTAATACTTATGACCCCTTGTTGATCATATGTTCTGTTATATATTTGCTGTTTTTAGGATAAAGAAAATTCTAAAATATTTAACGACATTGTCTTAACAGCACACTATATCTCATGTCACTTTATGCCTAACACTTCACGGAAAATAGAAACCTTTAGTCTGCTTTTATAATAAATAAGGACAATTTATTTATCTCACGTATTTTTCTCCTTTCATAAAGTACATTGTCTAACATTTCGAATTAAAGTGTTTGTCTCCCATGGAGAGCCTTGCTTGCAAGGTTGCAAAATCTCTTCGGAAGTAGAGGCAGATGAAGTGGAAGAGGTTACATTAAATGTACAATTCGGAATCAAGTAAATTATTGCAATATATTTACACGCACGATGTATCTGAAAGAACTTCTAAACATCTACTCATTTATTCCGTTTTTCCTTCATCTGTTAACCGACTATTATGTTTCCAATATAATACGCAAATACACGCATTAGCTAATTGCTGTTTCTTCAATCTTAAATCAATAGGATCGATGACTTCAATACAAAGAATTTCAAAATAATACTTAGCTATTCAGTAGATTTTTATTTCTCCTTTCTTCACTATTAAAATGAAAATTGTTTTCCACTGCCATTTTGTAAGACGCTTCAATCTCATGATTTGTATACTATTTTCAATATCATTTGTATCTGATTTAATTAATGTATACTGTTCAAATAATACGCCACAGATCAAGCATAAAATTCGACATACTCATGAAATGCACTTTATTTGTTAGGTCATCTAAGTATAAATCTATGTGAAACTTACTTTAGTTATATGACACAAATACTGTTCAGTTGCTTTCTCTTAAATCTGATAATTCTGGATAATGATGATAAAAACTAAGCGTTCTTTATAATGGTCAGTCGAAAAGGAAAGGCAGATCTGGAGCCAATGAGGAATTTGTCCCAAAACATTAATGGTATAAGTGAGAAGACATGTCATAGAGTACCATAAAATCTAAACTTTCGACTTTCGATTCCCAGTATCTTACGTAATATTCACAGTCATTATGAATAACATATTAGTTTAATTACGGTGAAGAAATGTTGAAGATGTCTTTTGTGCCTATTATTGTGCTACTAAGAAGCTATGTCTGATCCATTATGTTTAAATTTTATGTAACCATTGTATGTATGGAAGCACTCCGTCGGTTACGACGATGAGGGTTCCGGTTGATCCGAATCAACGGAACAGCCTGCTCGTGAAATTAACGTGTAAGTGGCTGAGCACTCCACAGACACGTGCACCCTTAACGTAGTTCTCGGGGATATTCAGCGTGACACAGAGAGTGACAAGGCCGGCCCCTTGAAATACAGGTACAACAGAAACAGGAAGTAAGAGTGAGAGAAAGTTGTGGTGAAAGCGTACAGCGGGGATCACCACCATCCCCTGCCGGAGCCTCGTGGAGCTTTAGGTGTTTTCGCTCAATAAACACTCACAACGCCCGGTCTGGGAATCGAAACCGCGATCCTATGACCGCGAGTCCGCTGCCCTAACCACTGGGCCATTGCGCCTCCACTGTAACCATTAACCATAGACAAAGGTGTATATTTTTCGGAATTATCTTCTGCAGAATAATTTAAGGTATGTTTAAAACAAACTATATGAAATAACAAAAAAAAAAAAAAAAAATTGTATTTTATTACATTACTCTTTTACTCTTTTACTCTTTTTTACTCTCTTACTTGTTTTAGTCATTTGACTGCGGCCATGCTGGAGCACCGCCTTTAATCGAGCAACTCGACCCCCGGACTTATTCTTTTGTAAGCCCAGTACTTATTCTATCGGTCTCTTTTGCCGAACTGCTAAGTAACGGGTACATAAACACACCAGCATCGGTTGTCAAGCAATGCTAGGGGGACAAACACAGACATGCAAACGCACACATGCATATATGTATATACATATATACGATGGGCTTCTTTCAGTTTCCGTCTACCAAATGCACTCACAAAGCTTTGGTCGGCCCGAGGCTATAGTAGAAGACACTTGCCCAAGGTGCCACGCAGTGGGACTGAACCCGGAACCATGTGGTTGGTAAACAAGCTACTTACCACACAGCCACTCCTGGTAAAATGCCTGATAAAATGCAAAGTCGACTTCGCTAAGCATTTTGCAGAGCCTGCTAACGATACTGCCAGCTCGCAGCTTTTCATTAAATTATAATATTAGTCGAACCTTATCCTGCATATACATGGGAGTGATTAATATGCACTTACTCCCTCTTTCTCTCTTAATATCTCTCTCTCTACCCCACCCCTCTCTCTCTCTTAATCATAAAGCGGCTTTGCTATCATGAATGTGGTCGGAAACAATATTGGTTCCAGGCTTCCAACGGTACTGACGCGATGCGCTATGAAACGCTTCCAAGTGGTTTATTCTCATAGAAAGCATCAGATCTTTGAAGGGAAATGGTTTTGAGCACCATATCTCTTTTACTCTTTTACTTGCTTCAGTCATTTGACTATAGCTATGCTGGAGCACCACCTTTAGTCGAGCAAATCGACCCCAGGGGTTCTTCTCTGTAAGCCTAGTACTTATTCTATCGGTCTCTTTCGCCGAACCGCTAAGTTACGGGGACGTAAACACACCAGCGTCAGTTGTCAAGCGATGTTGGGGGTACAAACACAGACACACAAACGTATACACACACACACACACATATATATATATATACATATAAACGACCTGCTTCTTTCGGTTTCCGTCTACCAAATCCACTCGCAAGGCTTTAGTCGGCCCGAGACGATAGTGCAAGACACTTTCCCAAGGTGCCACGCAGTTTGAACTGAACCCGGAACCATGTGGTTCGTAAGCAAGCTACTTACCACACATCCACTCTTACTTGTTAGTGTGAGACAACGCCTGCACGACTACGTAAGATATTATCCTTAAAAGTTAAAGAGTACTGAGGAATGAAAAATATATCAGTGACAGCTCTCTGGTACATATGGTTGTACATTGACAGTAGTGAGAGTAAATACCCGAATAGATGACAAATTGTGTGCTTGCTAACGTTTTTTCTTTCTGTAATAGTTCAACAATTTGAAGTGAGAATAATAGGTCAGTATTTTGAAAGATGAGAGGAAATAATAATGATTAAGACTGTATGATATATTCCTCTAGAGCAAGATAAAGACAATAAACTATCAAAGTGAGGAAAGGTATTTGGGTCAGTCTTAGACGGAAACAGAAGACATAATCTGAAAGCCAGCTGTGGGACATACTGTTGCTCTTGTCCAAGCAACCACATCATTTCAGCCAAACATGATTTAACTGCTATCTATACCAACACGAGTCATTGAGGTTGAACGTTATATCGGCCATATGCCTGGCCGAATATATATTTCTTTACTACCCACAAGGGGCTAAACACAGAGGGGACAAACAAGGACAGACAAAGCAATTAAGTCGTTTCCATCGACCCCAGTGCGTAACTGGTACTTAATTTATCGACCCCGAAAGGATGAAAGGCAAAGTCAACCTCGGCGGAATTTGAACTCAGAACGTAACGGCAGACAAAATACGGCTACACATTTCGCCCGGCGTGCTACCGTTTCTGCCAGCTCGCCGCCTTCATTCATGCCTGGCCGAACATAGTCAATATGACTGTTAATGTACTGAGAACAATGGCAAAGATGTTTGGGAGCAAGTTATACATCTTGGTAGTAGGTGAAATTTTACTGAGAGTTTTTTTTTTTAATGCACACTAGCAGCATATTTTCCACCTAATATATCTATATATGCCAGCGAAAAATGTTTGATAGAAACATATTTACGTTTCAGAAGAAATGTTCGTCAAGACTCACATGAAATATGATAAAAAAACATTTAGTGAAATTTTCTCAGTATCTTAGATAACACTCTTTATCAATCACACATGCTATTTCTATTGAAAGTGATATTTTAAAGAAACGGCATTTGGCTTTCATTTCACACTCAAATATTCATCTCCCTTAAACTAAAAATTAGTTGAAACGAATCTCTAACCTTTGCCCGGTGCTTTTGTAGTTCTAGCAATGATTTAAACCTGAAAGGGCTGGTTATGTTCCTTTTAGTCATTATCTGAAATAAGATTACCAGCAATTTTGACAGCGGTATATTTGTAATTTTACGGTCATAAAAAATCCGCTTACAGTAATAAACAAGGATTAATACTTGATAAAAATAAATGATATGATGTCATAAACGAAATAGGAATTCGACGTTTACGTCAAGTTCATTTATGAATGCGAAGAACATGCAGTTGTAAAATATGACGTTCGCGCAGTAGAGTTCGTGGTCTTATCTATAAATATATAGATTATATTTCTCTATATACAAATCTAATTATATTTCGAGAATAGTTCAATATTTTCATAATAATCTCAAAACACTTCAGACTCTTCTAGTTCAGATTATTTCAAATCTATCTAGTTTGCTTGATATATTTTGCAATATCAAGTGTGACAGTTGATATATACAATATATATATATGCACATACGTAAGGAGAGAGAGAGGCGATTACATTATGAAATCGTGCCATTGCATTAATAAATAAGACAAAAGGGTAACTGAATGAGCAAGTATTTGCTACTATTTATATTACCTACATTGTCTAAGGTCGGAATGAATCTCGACCGACATAATCCAATACTCATCAATACGGCTTAATCACTAAATTCTAAAAAACCGGCGGAATGAAAACGGATTTTACACACAATGATGTGGTAAACTACGCAGAGTTGCGGTTTCCACGCGCGAATATTCCCAAAGAAATAATATGGAATGTTATTGACAAATAGGTCGGCAAATTGTTTTCGCGCTAAGCTTTGAGCCTTGCATTTTCTGTAATTGTAGATAATACCGACCATCTTGTGTGGGCCAACTGCTCTTTTAGCACGATCAACAGTATTACATCTGAGAAGGTTTTCGATGAACTCCCTAAAACATTCTAAATGCCTATCACCAAAATCATATTCGATTTTACAGACGAAAGGAATCGGGTCATGGGTGGAAGAAATTTCGTGGCTCCTAGAAGGAGAAACTCGATTTAGACTATGTACTCAAAAGCGACGCGAGCCTTTGGACATTCTCTAGTTTCGCAGCATATTTACATGTATAGGTCATCGGATCCCAAGAAAGTATCTGTATTTACACATATGTACCGGATTGACCAGAACTGAGGTAATACATATTGTAAGTTTTACATCCACGTAGTTTTAACAACATCTAAATACACCTTTTTACACAAAGTTAGACGTACCCCGAGAGTTTATATATACATACATGCATACATGTACATACACACACACATATATATATATATATATATATATATATGATTCGTACTTTCGTGGTGCGTCGGATTTCAGATCTTGAACAGAGTCGTGCATTGAGTCGACTCTGGTCAAGATCTGAGATCTGACGCACCACCAAATTACGAATCATATATATATATATTTCTGTGTTGGCTGGGTCATGCCCTCCGTCGTCAACCAGGAGAATTCATCTACGAAGCAATTTCCCCAGCTCCCCTACAGGGTTGGCGAAAGCGATGTGGTGGACAAGGAAAAACCTGGCTGATGACAGCCAAGGCTGACCTGGAAACCAACCTAGGCCCCCATATCTATGGCTTTCGCCACTGCAATAAGGAGTGGTTGGAGATCACGCGGTCGTTATCCACAAATCGCCAGGTTTAGTCGGCGTTTGTGAGAGATACAGCATTGAGGATGAATGAAGCCATCTCAACCTACCCCGGGTGAATGCGGTCTCAAGTCAAGCCAAGTCATATATATATATAAGCATCTTTCATCTACTATTTGTTTCACTAAATAGACTGCGGCAATGATGGATCATCATTTTAAAGACTATTTTGTCGAATGAATCAACCAGAGCATATGTAATTTTATTAAGGCCCGATGCTTATTCTAAGGGTCAACTTACGGGAAATTAAACGCGTCAACAGGGAGTGACAAGCGATGATGGGGGAAAATCTCACACACAAAGACACATACAGATGGCCACACATATATATTCATACATGTATACACGTTTGCCATGCTGCAGTTTCCGTTTCCCAAACCCACTCACGACACTTTGCTGAGACGGAGACTTTAGCAGATGAGACAAGTCGAAGGTGCAATGCTGTGAGAATGGAACCGGAGCATTGTGGTTGGGATGCACATTTCTCACCACACACAAACTACTTCCTCTATAGTTACACCTCTGACTCTGTATACAAACACACACATACACACACGCGTGCACACACACACATACATACATACACACACACACACACACACACATATATATATATATATAATGAAGGGTGAAATTAATTAATTTGGAATAATTATCAATTACACCAAGTAGTCTTCGGCATGTAAAAGCCTCATTCGAGGAAAATTTAAGTAATACTAAGCAATAAAGGGTTTAGCAACGAATTGCCTTACCACATACCGAATTTAGAAATAGCAGTCAAAGAGTTATAGCTATTTCTTCTACTAAAAAGTGAGATCTCAGTAAAAACAGCAATTGGAAGGCAGACACAAACAGGTAAGAGAGAATGAATTGACGGCAATCTATCATACAATTTTAAGTTATCTACGGACGCACGTTTCGAAATCAAGATTTTAGGAAAGCATAAGAATTAAATATTAAATAATTCTACCTTACCAAAACTTCTTTTCTCTTCAGCGTAGAATACTATAATCATAAATGATTATATATTGAATTTTGAGATACTAGAAGGCACCAACTCAACTCAGTATCAGAGCGAGCTAGAATCCGCAACTAGTATCACCAAATTCAACGTGTGAATGAAAAGATTGTGTCACAAGCCCCTTCCCCCCCGCGTGTAGCCAAAACAAGATGCTGTGGTCATCTACTGAGATAAAATATGGTTATCCGTAATAATGAAGGGTGAAATTAATTAATTTGGAATAATTATCAATTACGCCAAGTAGTCTTCGGCATGTAAAAGCCTCATTCGAGGAAAATTTAAGTAATACTAAGCAATAAAGGGTTTAGCAACGAATTGCCTTACCACATACCGAATTTAGAAATAGCAGTCAAAGAGTTATAGCTATTTCTTCTACTAAAAAGTGAGATCTCAGTAAAAACAGCAATTGGAATGCAGACACAAACAGGTAAGAGAGAATGAATTGACGGCAATCTATCATACAATTTTAAGTTATCTACGGACGCACGTTTCGAAATCAAGATTTTAGGAAAGCATAAGAATTAACTATTAAATAATTCTACCTTACCAAAACTTCTGTCCTCTTCAGCGTAGAATACTATAATCATAAATGATTATATATTGAATTTTGAGATACTAGAAGGCACCAACTCAACTCAGTATCAGAGCGAGCTAGAATCCGCAACTAGTATCACCAAATTCCGCAACTAGTATCACTAAACCCTTTATTGCTATATATATATATATATATATATATATATATATATATATATATATATATATATATTATATATATATACAGCCCACCTGTGTATATATAATATACACTACCTGACCACGTTCCGTCAATTCCTTATTGACGGCTAATTGTAGTATTTTATACAAGCATAACGTACAAAATAAGGTACATAATAATCACACATACAAACATTTACATACTTCCCTTGTACACGTACACACATAGATATATTCACACAGGGATGACAAGCTGTCATAAAATCAGTAAATCTTGCGTAAACACCGCCTGCTTTAGTAAATACCATTGAATTACCGACCACCCCATGGTCCCCACAATTATTACTGGCAACAACGATTCATGTGGCGCAACATTATTAGCCCATAGCATGCTTGAATGTTACGTGCAAACTGTGATACCGATTGTCTGAGTATGTTCCGCCATGGCCCACGTTGAAACAAATAGTCTGGTAACTGATTAACAAGCAGAATGAAAGAAAGAAATCTGGCGCTCTGCAAAACAGTTCATCCCCAACAAATTGTCCATAAGATATCCAAACAACATCACCGTAATCTCTTAATGATATTGCAAGAAGGTTTTCAGCGCACTCATGGCTCACTCATGTGACTTCCTTGTGGGTGATAAAATCAGTAAATCTTGCGTAGGCACCGCCTGCTTTAGTAAATACCGTTGAATTACCGGCTACCCCATGGTCCACACAGTTATTACTGGCAAGAACTAAAGCAACACCTATTATTGCAGACATAATTATCGAATCAACAGCCATATTCCAGTGTGATGGTTTACCTCTAACGTTATTTGTACTTGCAGTGAATCCCCTGCCAGCACTGTTAACAGAATGTCAGGGATAAGTGTAAGGATATGCAGAGAAGAATAGAATTAATGTAACCCACACATTTTTTGTTGATGATCTAAACTTATAACTTGATAATATGATCAACATCAAGAGATACTCCCAAAACTCACACGAGATAGAGGAATGGAGTTTGGACAAGATAGATGCTCAGACATTATAGTCAGCCGAAGAAAGAATTTTGACCAGCCACAGTATATATACATTGATGGCTTGTCTGTTTTACCTATCTCTAATGATGAAAATGTTGCGTATGCTGGTTCTGTGGTTAAAGTCAAATAACAAAAGAGTACTTCCTGTAGACTCCGGAAAATATGGAATGCTGAGCTATGTGCATTTAACAAGACCGTATCCTACAATTCGTTTGCAATACCAGTGCTAGTACCAGCATTTGGATATTAGACTGTACACTCACTGGGATACGCAGATATATTTCATCCCTGCTAGAAGGGTATGCTCGCGCTATCCAGGAGCAGGAAGTAGCTACTAGACACCTCATCGATAAGAGGGACAACGATACCACCAAACGTCCTCGTTCTGATAAGAAATGTTGGCTCTGCTACACCAGTGTCAAAGATATCGCCTTTATCATCAGCATATTATAGATGCAAATATATTTACAATGTTATATAAAGGAAGGGCGGCCCAAATATATAGATCAAAGGCATGTCACAACCAGTCGGTATTCACATCTTAAAAAAGAAGGAATACTGGTGGAACACCCCAATGAAATCATCGATCCGGTGCAAACATAGCAAACCTGATGTTTTTTTTTCTGTGGGGCAGGGAACAAAAGTCATGCACTGTTGTAGGGGTCAGAATTCACAGCTCTTGTACTTTAACTATGAATTTTTATTCTTACCTACCATTATAAGTGCATTGGGTTATTTACCCACGAATTAGCACAAAAACCTAAAAATACTCGGTTCCACGGAGGAAGAGCAACTCAAACGGGCGAATCTTTTAGTAGAACAGTGAATATTTCTAAGAAATTCCCAGAACTCTCTACCTGAGGTTTGTATGTGTATAGATGCACACACTTGAGTGTATGTATTGGCAGTTCAAGCAACACAGCCACATATTTACAAAGACCGGGAACCCTCTTGGTCAAAAGATTTTGTCATTTTTTAGCGACCGGCTTAAACACTTTGAAGAAGAAACATACGTACATGTATGCATATGGACATATTGCATACATACATACATAAATACATACATACATACATACATATGTGCATGGTGTTTGCATGTACTAAGCGGAGAACCTGCGTGTGTGTATTATATGCATAATGAACTTTGCAAGATACCAAACATGTTTCAACACATCAACAATCCTGCAAAATGAATGACAAGAAAATTTTAGCGTTTGAAATAACAGAGTCTCAGTTTTGATTTAATCGCCATTATTAGCACCTCTAGTTTCGAAATATCTTCGTTGAACATATCAATGAAGAACTGGATCTTATAAATCTCACTTTAAATTCAACGTAAAACACGTTTACCATTGTTGATGGTATATGGAATCCAACTTTATGATATAGCTATTATAGACGAAATGAAGCAGCTAATTTATGTGGAAATTTATTGTAAAAAGTCGCTTTATAGCAACGTACGACTATTTCACTTTAATCAAGGAGTAAAGAGTAAAAAAAAATTATTTGCTATAAAACGAACTAAATAACAAATAGATTAGATTTCATTCCATGACATATTGTATGATAAAATATTGATTTTATTACTGTTATTCTGTGTTGACATATATTGTACTACTATTAGGTGTATGCTGCAAATAGCTGTACTATACACGAAGCAACGAGGTGATCAATCTGTAGCAGGTCTGAACTCAAAAAGTTTGTTCCGAGTTTATCTAGCTTTCCGCTCTGTTCTGCAGTTATATTAAAACTATATTATGTATTTTAAGTTGTGATTACGGTGCAACAGAATAGATAAACTAGATAAAAATAGATAAAATATTTCGATTTTCTTCATATTATAACAACTTCGGTGGCGGCTTCAATACTCACATAACGTGCACAATTGATTTAGATGACTACATCTGCTCCGCGTATAATAATAGTTGGTTGAAACATGCCTGGAGAGGATATGTATATATATATAATATATATATATATATATATATATATATATATAATATATATATATATATATATAATATATATATATATATATATATATATATATATATATATATATATATAAATATATATATATATATATATATATATATAATATATATATATAATATATATATATATATATATATATATATATATATATAATATATATATATATATTATATATATATATATATATATATATATATATATATATATATTATATATATATATATATATATATATTATATATATATATATATATATTTTTTTATTTATATATATAATATGAAATTTGGCATTCATATTACATGAGTAATAAAAGACTAGTATTTAAAAAAAAAAATCTTAAATAAAATTTTCGTGATAAATATTTTAAAATTTAGTTAACTTTTCATATACACTAAGCAAGAAATTGCCTCAAGCAGTTTAAATAATGTATATTAACCTTTGAATTAGTATGTGACTTTTATATCTTCTAAGGACGCTTCTCGTCAGCATAGCCTTTTTCACTGAAAATATAAATTGAAACTAAGCAATTTTAAACATCACATTAATGAAAAGTTTGTCATATTTATGAACAACGTTACATCTACGATACTTACAAAATTGTACTCCCTGGTAAGAATTTTCTTAAGCCATGTACCATTGAAGATGCAAGCAATTTTAAATAATTTTAATTAATATATTTTAAAGTGATAAATCACTAAGACATTTTATAATAAAAATAGACTTTCAAAATTTGAAGTTTTTTAGGAGTGAAAGAGAATAAAAGTGAATCTAAATTTAGCATTAAATGTATTCTGAACATATAGATTCCTGCAGCAATGACAAATTATGTTGATAAATATTTCTCTAAGCTTGAAAATACTCACACAAACATTTAAGAATGCATATAATACATTTTTAGTACCATTTTCCTTTTTTTAAAAAAAGAAACCATATGTACATTAACACAGATAAAAACATAAGAACAAATGGCAGCTGAAAACAACAAACATACTAAGAACACATATTAGTGTAGCGCTCTTGCTATCTGTGAGAAATATGTACACAACTCAATACAAATACTCACACATTCACGCTAAAAATATACGTGTGAAAATGTATTTCATTTCAGATATATCTTGATAATCAATTCTATTAATTGCTCGGGGTCTAGCTTAGGCTGCGTGAAGTTTATATGAATGTGAGCATTTTTGATAGAAGGCAGCACGTCCTAAAGGGGGAATCCTTTATACTGGAACATATTCTGTTCCTCGATCGAACTGAACACGCAAAATTACCGCCAGAAATAAATTACTCACAAAAATGAGATTATTGTATCAATTCAGAGTACATAAGCATTCCCCACAAGGAGTCCATTGTTGTAAGCTAGCAATATTTTTCCTGCACGTAACGTAATGTAAAAATTGAAATAGTGTGAGCTAATAATATGGCAATTTTTTTCTCATATATATCGGAATGACAGAGGTTTGTATGATGTATGAAATCTTCTTATTCGCCACAATCTTCAACCGTCTGTATCGAAATTCACTTAGAGAAAAGGCTACATATTTTGATACTTATATTAGTTATAAATTTTGTAAGAGCATTGGTGGATTTCTGGTCTGTTAACGTATTTATCGTATTTGAATTATTAACTGACTGTAATAGATTGTGAGATCTATAATACAGCTGAAACGACAGAATTATTCAAAATGCTATCGAGAGAAATATTCTTGTTCCATTACAGTAATTTGCGAATTACCTCGAAATATCGAAATGTACAAACTTAAATATATATGCATGTATGTATGTATGCATGTAGTATATATATATATATATATATATATATATATATATATATATATATATATATATATATATATATATATATATATATATATATATTCACTCAAACACACATGCATACACCCGCACATCTACTGTCTACAACGGACGAATATTCCATAGACATGGGTACCCATAATGTAGTGCAGTCAGAATCAACTCAAGACCGTGTACATCTGCGCGTGTTCGTTTTTGAGACAAGGCATTGTATTTTTACTTGCATGTACAAATTCAACGACGAGATTCTATATTGCTTACATCTACGCATTTTCAACTACAGTTAGTATACAAATGAAAGAGAGTGCTTATTCTTTATTTAAATCTAGGCAGCCGGCCGGCAGGATTTTGGTCAGGCTTAGCCACTTTTCGTTAGTCTCCAGGTCCTAACATCAAATTCCACCGTGCTCGAATTTCCCCTTCAACTATTACGGGATCGATAATATAATTATCAGTCAAGTACTGAGATTGTTTTAATCGACTTTCCCCTCACATCAAACACTGCTGCCCTTTTGTTAAACTTGGACCTATTCCATATAAACTTAAATCTTCATAGGCTGGCTCTCATAGAATGTAACTAAATGAGGTCCACTTACTTTATCTATCGGTATTGTAATTTTTGTATTTTATAGGTGAAGAAACTTTAATGCTCTTGGCCAAAAACGTCATCAACAACAAATATCACGTCATTATCACTGCGACACCAATTCCCAGCCTTCTGTTTTTTCATGCTGGGGAACATTAGGTAGTTACATGAAAGCAAATCATGAGAATATGGAGGGTGACCAGTCACACACAACAGCCATTGACACTAATGACTTGTGTGCCGGAGTATTGTCCTGATGAAACGAAACACTTTTATCACTTTTCCTGGGTACTTGCTCTTGGTAGCCTTTTATAACTGCCGTAACAAGCCACATCATCATTGGATGATGTAGCTCTGTTCATGCCATTGACCACATTGCATTTTGCATCCTAAAACCACTGCGGCCATCATCTTCCCTGCAGACGAAACAATGTTGGCCTTGTTTGGCGCAGAGTAGCAGGGCTGTTTCCCCTGAACGGATTGTCTATTTATCCGTAGCTCAACCAGCTGGATCTGCCTCAAATTTTCCTGTGATTCGATCAAGCTGGTTCACTTTTGATCAGATGTGAATGGATGTGATGCCTACTGACTAGAGACCTTCGTTATGCCAAATTCCTTCTGGAGAATATTCTTAAGTCGCTCAGGCGTGACGCTAATACCATTGGCTAGGTGATTTATAGCCAATAGCCTCCGTTGCCATGTGTTGAATACGATAAATGTTTTCCTCGCTGGTGATAGCCTGAAGATGTCCAGAACTTGGATCATATTTAAGAACCTCCCCACCCTTTCTAAATTTAGATACCCACATTTTCACTATCGATAAATTTGGAGTGTCACCGACTCCGCCAGCAACTTTCTTCCGGTCAATTCAACATGTGGCTCCGTTCATTCAGACACGTTTCTTTTTCCTCTCACCAATTCCTTTTCACTGTTTACTCCCATTCTTCCCTGTACAAGAATATTGGCGCAAGACGTCAAAGTCCTCTTCCATATTTATGAACTCGTGCGTTTTCTTTTATTTGTTTCTGTATTTTACATTTTTGGTACATTTTTAGCAAAATTTACATATATATATATACATACATACACACGCGCAAACAAACACACACACGCACACATACACACACACACCACACACACACACACACACACACACACACACACACATATATATATATACATATATATATATATATATATATTATATATATATATATATATATGTATATATACCTATATATAAGTAGTTGAATCAATTATCTTAGTATGGATAATTCGGTTAACCGATACCTGGGTAGCAAATTAGGAATATGCAGCCTTCGAAACATATGTCGAGAATAAAGGAATTTTGTTAAATTGTCGTTCAACTCCATTCTTTCATTTATATATATATATATATATTATATATATATATAATATATATATATATATACATGGTGATGTTTTCGTGTAGTAGTTGTTTAGTTCTGAATTAAATTTTCTTCTGGAAACATTGAAGAATTAAATATAGACAAATAATTTTCAACTAATATATATATATATATTATATATATATATATATATATATATATAATATATATATATATATATATATATATATATATATAAGTTTAGGTTTCCCACCGATAAAAATCTTAATATAAAACGAAGAGAGACTTTGCATTCTACAGAAAGTACTTTACTTGTTCATTCGAGTTCTGGACACTAAATTATTTAAATTAAATACATAATTCCTTTTTTACATCATATTTGGGAAATTGTTATACTAACTTAAAAAATTGTCTCCATAATTCAATAATCATTAGTGACCAACGTCAATTTAAATTTTTTCTGGTGAATTAGATCTACAAAAGTCACCCGTAGAAGGTAAAAACATATATGTCAGTGAAGATGAGACCACATTTAACAGTTTGTTATTGAATAGTAATATATATTCATAGTACTATCAATTATGGTATCATTCCAAGTTAATCAACCGTTATAGATTGATAGGACTCTTGTGAGAAAGCATAGGTTTTAAGAAAAAATATAACGATTCTAAACTTATGTTATATGTTTCGAATGCACCAAAAAATATAGTTTCAAATCAACCATCTATACATACATGTATACATGTATACATGCATGCTTGAATACATGCATGCATACATTCATACTTGCATACATGCATGCATGCATGCATACATGCATAAATGCATACATACATGCATAAATGCATACATACATGCATGATTGCACTGTGAATAAAGATAGAGTGACCAGTGAATATTGCACCTGACTTAGGAAAATATGGCAGTCGGAACTCTCCTCTTACAACAAAACAATATCCCACAATGCGTTTGCAGTACCAGAGCCTATCGCAACATTTGAGGTACTTGATTGGTCTATAGAGGAAATCCACTCCATGATACTACTCAGGCAGCATCTGCTAAACAGCAGCAGCAAAAATAAGTATATAAATGCAGTGCTGAAAAGGGAAGTGAGCAACATTATACGAGTTGGCAGTGAGCTCCTCAAGAAGTCCTCTCTTCATGATGATCTATACAGCCCCAAAATAGCTGTGCTCTCTTACGCCAGAGCAGACCTGGATGGAAAGCACTCTTACAAAAAGAAAGGAAAGAAATGCTATGCATGGGTATATTGCCCGGAAGCTTGAAAAGGACAGTAGAATTGACAAGAAGTGCAGTCTCTCATGGATACAAGTTCACTACAATACACTTTGAGGGCTATGCGTTTGCAATCCAGGAAGAGGAGATCGCCACGAAGTACCCAGTGAACAAAAGAAAAAGTGACGTACTTGTGATTCCAAGGTCGACCGTCATGTTTCCGAAGAAGACATCACGTATGTGATTAGCAGCTGTCCTAAAATTTCGCCACCGTCCTACCTCCCTATTCGGCACGTTGTTGTGGCTAAAACAATTTACAATGCCATCCGCAAAAATGACTATCCTGAAATAAACTTAGAAAACCCTTCTGTTATGGAATACATTCATAAACACAAACTAGGTTTTGTTAGTAAATGCTTAAAGGAGAATTTGGATTGACTGGGATTCTCAGAAATTGAAATCGACCGGCTAATTCGTACATTACAAGTGCAGTCTTAGAGTGGAAGTGTAAAAACAAGCAGAACATTTATCAAGTTCCAAATGTGAATTTGTCTGTGTTAACTACATCCCAAAGATATAGACTTGTCTCTTTGTCAGAAACCGGCTCCTTCCTCAGTGGAATAGTTCTAATAATTAAAATATAGAAGAGACACATACATACATAATTATAAATACATATATTAGTTTCCAATTTTGGAATGATGTCAGCAATTTCGGGGAAGAAAATAAGTCTATCACATTGACATCAGACACTCATTCTATCGATCTAAGAAGAGCTACGTCTAATTTGGCATAATTTGAAATCAGATAGTATAGACGGACGAAGTGTTCTAAGCATTTTGCCCGGCGTGGTATCGATTCTGCCAGCTTGAAGCATTTTTATCTAGATGTATTACACACACACACATACACACACACGCACACACACACGCACACACATATATGTATGCATGTATTTTACATAGATGTGTTTATATGTGTATATGTATACGTGTGAGTGTGTGTATGAAAAGTCGATACGCATCTGCATTTCATTAAGTATATATCAAATGACATATTAAGATCCAGGGAATATTTCAATATCAATGTGTACTTAGAATCCGTTTTGGTTATTTCGGAACCCATGTAAAGTTACTTAGAATCCGTTTTAGTTATTTCGGAACCCATGTAAAGTTATGTATTGGTGCAGATTTGTAAATGTATATACGTGTACAAATGGTTCATCGCCTAAACCCTGAGAGCTCCATCTAATTACTTGACGTCGTCTAATTATCCTTAATATCTCTACACCCACCCTCTCAGGCTCAGTTTTTTTTTATTATAACTACCCGTCTTCTACGTCATCTATGCTGACTTTCTTTGTACTCCTACCTTCTTAAACATGCTGCGCGCTATAATTTATTTTCTCAAATAATCTTTGTTCTATGATTCATTCCTGTAATCTACACTATACGATTTGTGATCCACCCATGTCTGGGTTATTTACCTGCTGCCATTAAACGCCGACTCTCCTCCAACCTGCTCTTTTATATGTGCCTGTTGTACTCTGCATCTTATTCTTACAAACCTTTTCAACAATTCCCCTTCTCTCCTTCCATTGTTACCTCGTCCGCCAGCAACGCTTCATCCGCCACATCCACTGTTTAGCGTGAGAATAACTTTTCACGTTTGCTATTTCAACTGTTGGACTTTGTCTCCTCTTACACTGATTATCATAACCCACCGGTCTTTATTCTTCTCTTGCTTCTTTCTCTACTACCACACTTAAGCATTGCATTCATGATACTTATTTAAATGACAGTGAAGTCGCATTATAAGTTCAACAACCTAACCTGTTTACAAGTTTTATAATGTGGTTCTATTTCCAAAGGATGAATTGTCTATCATCTGATGGACAGGTTAGCGGAACATGTCAGACGTATCCTATTTGGCAACATATCACATATGTCATTCGACATTTCTCCCCGCCAGTCGTTCCAACAAACAAATGTCGGGCTTCGGCTGGACATTCAACAAAGAGATTTTGCTTCTTGCTTCCAAAATGAAACACGGTCTTGCATTTTCTTGATATTTTCAGCCCTTAATTTATAAAAGATTCTCACGCTTCTCTCTTGTTTTCCATTATGAAATTGTTTCTAGTTAAACATATGGACGTACACAAATGAACTATATGTTTGTATGCGTGTGTTTGTGTATTTATATGTATATACATACACTCAACACACGTACAAACACGCATACACACACGCACGCACACATACACAAACACACACACATATATAGGGTGTTATGACTAAATTTACTGCTTACTTATGTCTCTTTTTTTCAGGTACTGCACGATAAATATGAGAAGAGTCAACGGCATTGAAGAGTATAAATATAAAAGTTGAATAATAACAGAAAAAGTTAGCTGACGTGATGGAGGGGAAGCTGTCGGAATACAGGAATACTGTCACCTGCATCATGAAGAATGCTGTTCATTGTTCTGTGAACAATGAGACATGGACAACTGCCACGATGCTTACGATGCCGTTGCCAACAGGGAAACAACGGGCATTCTGTGTCCCCAAGTCGATGATCATCCCCGAGTTTTGGAACAGAGCCTTTGGCTCAATTCAAATACATATGTGACGCTGCTAGAGAACGGTCAATTCCTAGCTTGAGCGGGTTGCTGCTGGAATGTCATATGCAGGTCTCGGTCAAATATCGGGAAAGTGTCACAAATGATTGTCAGAAAGATTCTACGACTTTGTCAACCAAATTAAGGACATCTTAATAACCCCGGTTGTAATCCCATGAAGTAGTGTGGGGAGCGTCCATTTAAGAAAGACAACAACCATTTTTTAGTTCCAGCACAAAGGCCGAAGTGGGGGCCAAGATGTAGGAGGTGTTCGAAAATCTTCGCATAGACACCGAGGAGACCCCATGCTCTAGGTTTTGTTTTAAAGCGATGGAGAAAGTTGTTATCTCCCATCCAAACCCAGTTCATATTTTTAAATGGGATCTTGTATTTTCTTTTCCTTTTAAGCAAACTGGAATATTTAGCCCGGACATCTTTTACATACATACATGCATACATACATACATACACACATGCATGCATACATACATACATACATACATACATACATACGTACACACATACATACATGCATACACACATACATACATACATACATACATACATACATACATCCATACATGTATACATACATACATGCATACATGCACACATACATACCTGCACGCACACACACACGCACACACAGGTCTATTTGTCAATGTGTATGGCTGAGTGTGTAGGACAACAGGATCGCAATCACGCGGTAGTGAGTTCGATTTCCGGACCGGGCTGTGTGTTGTGTTCTTGAGTGGGACATTTTTATTTCAGGCTGTTCCAGTTCATTCATCTGTAGAAATGAGTTGTGACGTCATTAGGGCCATGCTGTATCTGTTTTCACATTTCACTTGGATAACATCGGTGGACTGGAGAGGGATGGGCTTGTATGTATGGGTGAAGGCTGGCCTTCCATAAAGAGCCTTGCCCGGAATCATGCATCGAAAGAGAAACTTCTAGGCACAATACCATGGTCATTCATGATCTAAGGTTGTCCATGTATGTGTGTATGTATGTATATGAATGTATGTATGTAAGTATGTATGTATGTATGTATGCATGTAGGTATGTATGTATGTATGTATGTAGGTAGGTAGGTAGGTAGGAATGTATGTATGTAGGTAGGTAGGTAGGTAGGTAGGTAGGTATGAATGTATGTATTCCAAATACACCAACGGGAATGACATGACATGTGATAAATAAATATCCAATAGTTACAGCAGTCAGACTCACAAATGAATGATTGAATGTAATGCGAATCTCTACTCGTTAAGAAAATCCAATAACTTCTTAGTTGGACCTGACTACTTGTTAAAGGAGATTTTTGAGGAAGAAAAGCAAATGAGAAATGTATTTTGATATCAAAAAAAAATTCTAAAATATGTTGTACTAAATATCATTCAATTTTGGGTGCTGCAGAGCAATGTCTCTGCCAATACCCTACAAAATTCCAAATAGATTTAGCAGGTAAAAGTGAAATTCATAATGCTTCCAAATATCAACATTAAAATGCTTTCGGAAACATCTTGCCTACTTTATATAGAATAGTAGCAATGCGTAGAATTATCTTTGGCCATAATTTAGAAATAGTATTTGTCCTTTTTATAGAAAACTTGGAGCTATAGTAGAAATGTGAGAAACATCTCGCTACAATGATTGAGTTGAGGATTTCTGTTAGGTACATTGGGATCTGGAACAATCACCTCGTTGACCAATTTGAAAATATGTAAAATAGTTGTCCGAAATATGTTACTCGATGTCTAGCACAATTTAGATACCTATGAAAACATCTAATGATGACTTATGTAATTATAACCCATCATTGTATGGAGCATTTGGTCAGATCTTTGGTAAACATATTCTACACTATTATTATGAAAAATAAATCCAAATCAACTATTTATGTACTTTGATCGATTATGAGATAGTGATTGGTCATGTACTATATGAGTGGCATTTCATGTTTCAGAAAGCGTATCAGTTTCATGACAATATGTCAATATGTTTAGAAACAAATGTGAATACTAGGAAACTACTGGAATCAATATGCTCGTCTTCATCATATGAATCACCTGTAAAGTTTTACCATAAATAAATTAATTTGAAATATAAAATAGAGAGAAAGTGATTCCATGCAGAACGGGTCCTCTTAATTAACGATGATCTGAAATTGTATGAAGGATATTGCTGATTTGGAGTTGGGTGTCTTCTGTGTAAAAATGGCATGATAATGCTCCTTAGAGAGCAGTATTGTAATTAAAGGATATGTGAAAACGCGAAACTCTCGAGCATCTTATTTGACATTCCATGGCTGGGAGATAATACAGAAAATCGATAATCTTGAGCTTTACGGAAGACTGCTAATATATGAGCGGAACCTGTGAGTGGGAAAACGGATGAAGAATAACAGAAAAAGATTCTAGAAACCAAAGCGAATAACATTCGAAAAAATAGGTTAGCGGTCAGACCACTATACAACTCTATAAGTATCACTACTAACGTAACATAAAATTGTAATTCAAATTCACAAACATTAAGCATAAATTAGTAGCAAGAAGCAACATGTAGATTGTTATATTGAAGAATATAAAGTCTGTCGGGGTATTTTATGTGGAAAATTAGACTAAAATTTAATCGTTGCGCTTATTATTATAAATTATCTATTTAGTATTAGAATGGATCAATTACAAACAAAGAATGAAATCGTCTCTGAATTTGCAGTTTGAAATCATTAGACATGTTCAAACTGCAAATGACATCACTAAATTTATAAATGTATGTATGGGAATTCGAGAACAAAATTGCAAGTATCACAACAGTAATTTGGCAAAAGTGGAAATAGATTTAGGTAATTGCCATGTTCTTACCTGCTCACCACAAATATTTCCACCATTCTTATCCCTATTTCATTCGTATTCAAAAAAATAAACTATAGTTATAACCTTCTAAAATTTCAATCAATATCAATCATCTGCTATACAAGGATGATCTAAAGTCATACGACACGAGCGTAAAAATTAGAATAAACCTCGCAGTACAGTGAAGGTGTTTATCATTGAGATCAGAACTGAATTTTCTTCTCAAAATGGGGTATCCATGAAGTCAAAGAAGGAAAATGCCAGAAGTGACAGAATATATCTATTAAACAAGAAGAAAATACAGAAGATTGATACCGATGAAGGATAAAAACATTTGAATGACTTGGATGCTGATATATAAAGAATAGAGAAATGGAAGATGAAATCAAGAAATACTATTTCTATAGAGCAAGGAAGATATTAAAATTTAAAGTCAATGATATAAATACCAAAAGTGCCAAAAGCTAAAAGTAATCATTCATCTTCAATACAGCGCTGAAATAATGAAATTGAGACAGGAAGAACTTGAGAACGGAGATGGAAAACAAAGCATTTGCTAACAATCTGAAGAACCCTACGCCCATGGGCAGTGGTTCACAGAATGTGCTTTGAAAGAAAAAAGACAAGGATCGATAAAAATGAGAAGTCATAAAACTACCGGTATAGATGTGGAGTGTTTAAGGAAATACGTTAGTGAGAGTGGATGATTTGCCTTTAAATTCAGTAAGAAGCGACATGGTAGCTGGATAAAAAGGAAGAAATGAAAATCTCAAAAATAAGAAAAGCAAATATACGAACAGAAGGAAATAAACATAAAACCGCTTTCAAATTATTGTATTTCATTGAATCGAGATTCACATATCATTTCAATTGCTAGAAGAATGACGCTTTCAGGAAAGAGACGGAGGCCTTGATCCTAGCAGTAGCATTAAACAGTGGGATCAAGACACATTAGAAAGATTACAGATAGGAAGACATCTCAGATGCTTGTGGAATGTAGGGTGAATGAGAATATATGGTTTCACAAGTAGTATTTGAATGTAAAGAATTGCTCGGTGTACTTACAATAAGTAGTAAAAAGAAAACTAATCGCAATTTGGACTCGACAAATTGAAAGTTGGTATGAAAATACAATGGAATATTGCATTAAAACATCCATGACAAAGAAGCATTAGATATAAAAGTTCAAGCAAATAGATCCAAGTGTCGTCAGTCAATAAAAAGGAAAATATTGTTGCTTAATCACATGTCGTGTGCCTGGTTTAAAGTAGAAGGAAGTAAAATAGGGACATCAGAAAACTGTGAATTGCACTATAGCTGTGTTTAACCCAATTGTAACATATCTTTCGAGGTGAAAAAATTTTAATTACTGTTGAATATGTATATCGAATAGAATTTTATAGCTCTAGAGGAAGCATGTAGTCTAATGCATAGCAGTATAATAATGGCAGAAAAAAAACTAAATATTCAATGAACGAAACAAAACGTATAAAAATAATAATTCTTCAGCTGAACGAAACGTCACTGTCTTATTTCCCCTATACAAAATGTCATGGAATACAAATGAAATTAAAACGCAAATGCATCCGTTAACCTTGATATATAAAACAACTTTTAGAAATGGAGTACTAATCATCCAGCCAGTGAGTATGAAGACAATTTGAATGAAGATATGGAATTTATTCGTCAATTCTCTCAAACAATAATATGCATTTATTATTAGTAGGAATTAAATTGTACAGTTACATTATACTTTCCCAAGGAAACTAAAGCATTTTCCTCTGAGAATCAAAAAAAAATTAAAAAGATCCTAATGTATAAGCAAAGTTTTGTCTTAATTGTCTAGCCAGTTTAAGACAACCTAAAACTCGAAACATCAAATTTAGAAAAAGAATACTCAAGAGAAAGACAAAATACAAAAAAAAACAACTAATAGCAAAAATAAAACATGACATAGATATAGAAAGAATGAGAGCATACATATCTAACATAGACATCACATTTGCAAAACAAACTACTGAAATCATAAAAAAAAATATTATCTTCAGACAGGGACGGAGCGTTCAGATATTGACAAAGATTGAGACATAGAAGATAAGAGAACGCATATGAGAATACTAGCAAGATAGAAAAAAAAACAAGAAAATGTACAGAAAACCATCAACTATGAGAATGAATGGTATGAGAAAAAATAAGAGACAATAATCTTATACGGACATATTTGAAAGATTAAAATGAATACACGATCTTCCTAATAGCTTAGCTAAAGTGTCTCTCAATATTATTTTGTCTAAAACACAAAATAAAGAAATGCAAAGAATGCATATCAAAGAGCTTAATAAAAATAGACACAAGCATCAATTTTACCATGATTAACCAGATAATATATGCACTTACCATAGTAATTATAATGGAATATAAGTATTCACTCATATTTATTCATATAGAAAAATCGAAACAATTATGTAATATTGAAAACAAACATCCAGGCAAAACCAGAATATGAAAGATGAGTTCACAATCCTTAAGGAAAAACATAAATAAAAATCTTGAAAGACCGACAACTACTAAAGAAATATAACAAAACTAAAAAAGATATTATTCTGATATCAAAGAAAGTCTTCCTCATTATATCACAAAGAATCATCGTTAAAAAATATGATTCTTTGAACAAAACAAACTGTTCTACGTAATTGAAAACGATTTTATCAGTATCTATGTAAAAGTGAAATAAAAATTAAAGCAGCGCCATAGAAAGTAAAGTAAAAGAAATTGTGAATTGGCGAACAATATACAATATAGATACGTTATATAGCCAAAGTTCTGCGGATGCCATCGATACATATCATACAGAAAATAACGTTAAAAATATCCCAAAGAACAGCAACCGAATTCGAAAACAAACAGTAGCAAGATTGAAGAATAACTGGCATTAGCTTATTATTGCAATGTTATCGATTTTTATCAGATAAAAATGCATTTGAAACGTAGAATGAATCAAATTAGAAAGATAAAAAAGTTGTAGTTATAAAATTCTGTACGTAAATATGTGAAATTGTAAAGGACATCGAACTTCAATGTTTCCATAGATTAAAAATTAAGCAGAACTAGATGACATCAGTAAAAGTATAGAACTGGTAAGAATATGGAGGGTTAACGAAATTGAAAGGATATCACGGAAGAGTATGTTCACATCAAGTCTAGTACCTGAATAATTGAAGGGATCCATATCAGCTCATTAAATATCAAGGAAGTTACTGGAAACTGTAGTGAGGAGTCCTTGTATTTTGGTTGCAATATTTGGCACACATCCACCTGTTGCATGTAGAAAGAGTTAATGATCTGCTTAGAGAGTCGAACAACAAATCAGAAGGTGATGAAGCAATTGGCTCAATTTTTTCTTAATCTCTGAAACTGAAGAAAGACAAAACACAAAATTATACTGATCTATCATCTGTCGGCCCAGAGAAAAAAATGTTAAAGTAACAATAACGTAGGTAATTAATGATTGCTTAGAATAAAATGGTTTACGATATATACCCATAAAACTTTGAAATATATACATACATACATACAAACATATATATATATATATATATATATATATACATATATATATAGAGAGAGAGAGGTAGATAGATAGATAGATAGATAGACAGATAGACAGATAGAGAGACAGACAGACAGACAGACAGATAGATAGACAGACAGACAGACAGATATAGATAGATAGATAGATAGATACATAGGTAGATATATATATATATATATATATATATATAGATAGATAGATAGATAGGTAGATAGATAGATAAATATATATATAGGTAGATAGATAGATAGATAGATAGATAGGTAGATAGATAGATAGATAGACAGATAGATAGATAGATAGATAGATAGATAGATAGATAGATAGATAGATAGATAGATAGATAGATATATTTCTTTATTAGCCACACAGGGCTGCACACAGATAGAACAAATTACAAGGTAGAGCTTTTCTTTTGAAGGTTTAAAAAAAAAAACGAAAAAAAAAGGAAGGGGGGAGTTTCGATCAAAAGGGATCGTAAAAGGAGAGAAAGAGGACAAAAAAAGAGGGGTTAAAGAAAAAGGGGGAGAGGAAAAAAATTTTGATCAATAGGGATTGTTATCACAGAAATGTCAATATGAAGTGTAAAGGGGAGGACAGGTGAGGTTTACCCGTGGAAAGAAAAGCCTACGGAAAAGACCACGGTAACTTCGGTCAATGGAGTCACATGTTATATTTCTTTTTTTTTTTTTTGCGGATAAGCAACTCTCTGTTTTCAATTTCTGGGTTCATAGGATTATGCTCAAGGTGGCTTCGTCATTCATACGTGCCATTCTTGCTACATTCACCCATCTTTTTTTAAAAATATTCGCTAGACAAATCTTGCCTCTCTACTCTCACTTTCCTTTTCAAGTGGTACTTGAAGAAGTTGATGAGAGATTGACCAGAGAGGAAAGTGTTTGTCTCCAATACTTTCAGACGCGTCCACCAGATACATTCTTTCGCCATAGCCACAAAGATGATGAAAATAGCTCTTCCTTCCCGTTTGAAGGAAGGAGGCGTGACAATATTGACGATAGACTCAGCTGATAAACCGACTCGTCCCACACGTGACAGCAGTTGTTCGACATAAGCCCACAGGTCGGAAATTGTTGGACACTGCACGAGTGCGTGCAGAAAGGTTTCGTCGCTCTGACCGCATCTCGGGCAGGTCGGCCCCGTGTTTCTCGAGCCGTGTCTGTAGAGCTTATCCCGAACGGGTAGCGCTTCTCGGTAGCACTCGTTCCAGTTCTTCTCCACTTGGAGGTCCGGACTAAACCAGACCCCGAGCAAATCAACCGAGCCGTCGGTCCAGCGTCCCACGACGGAGGCGCTGGTGGACGGCATGGGCTTGCTTCTTCAGGTGCCTAGTCGCAAGCCCACTGACTTTTCCCGGTTGATTTTCCTGTCACCGCTTCGTAGTTTTTCAGTGTCTCGCCGACCTGCTCAATGTGCTCGTGGCTAGACACTATGACGGTGACGTCGTCCGCGTATGCAGACAAGCTCGTCCCGCATCCCAGTTCTCGCGGGATGCCTCTCAAAGTTGCCAGCTTCCGCAATAATGGCTCGAGAGTCAATACGTATAGAAGCGTCGAGAGGGGGCATCCCTGACGGACCGAACGTGAGATGTCAAAGGGTCTCAATAGATGTCCATTCACGCGAATTACCGAACGGATGCCTCTGTACAAAGCGGCTATCCAGCCGCGGAAGACGGGACCGAAGCCAGCCGCTCCGAGGACCGCCTCCAAGTATCGATGGTCCACCCTATCGAAAGCTTTCGATTGATCCAAATTGATCAGCGCCACACCCATGCCAGGTTCGTTAACTACCCTGTATATGATGTAGCGCATCAGGTGGAGGTTGTCATGGATGGTCCGGCCTGGCACGGCGCATGTTTGCGCCTTGTCGACCAGTTTCCCGATGACAAGCGCCAACCTCTTGGCTAGCACCTTGGCCAAAATTTTCAAGTCTGCATTAAGCAGAGTGATGGGCCTAAAGTTATCTATTACATTTCCCTTGTTTAGATTTTTCTTCAGCAGTGTTACGGCTCCTCGGCTCACAAAACCAGGAATGCTCCCGTTTTGCTGCCAGTTGCAGTACACCGCCGCCAAGAGATCTCCAAACAAGTCTGGCATACAATTGTAAAGTCCACCCTACGTTCTTGCCCTCCACTCGTTCCGAACAGTCGGGCAACATGCTGCTGAAAGGCCTCACACATTTTACTTGGCTCGAGCAATTCGCGCCCCTGTTCATCTACCAGGGACCGAATGGTGGCTTTGTTGCCCTGTTGCGCCTCTGCCACGCGGGCCTCTCTCGCGGCTCCAACACCTTTGTTCCTTAGAGCACACATCCTAGATAGATAGATAGATAGATAGATAGATAGATAGATAGATAGATAGATAGATAGATAGATAGATAGATAGATAGATAGAGAGATAGGTAGATAGATAGATAGATAGATAGATAGATAGATAGATAGATAGATAGATAGATAGATAGATAGATAGATAGATAGATGATTGGGTTTTGGTCTTCAACGAAATTAAGATATATGAAACATGCTGAATGTGGGGGAAGGAAGAAAATTAGACGAATGAAGAAAAAATGAATTTGATTAGAAGAAAAGGTAACCCATATTCTATGCTAGAAGTGAAGAAATAATGTAACATTGCCAAAGAAATCCATTACATGTGTCATACTCGGGAAAAATATAAAAATCTACAAATATATATGTAACCTGATAAGAATACGGTTACTAAAAATGCGTTTGGAAAGAAGCAATTAATTGGATTTCTAGCTAAGAGAATATTCATTGATGGCAGAGTTACACATATGATATTCTTGAAATTATACCACCACCATGAAGTAATGCTTTAAAAGAATTAGTCAAAATATTTTTACACTAACAACCATATCATAGCCTCTGGTATATCAGAGCCTAAACACGAGTGATCTAAACTAATGCACCCCATATTGATGTAAGTCAACAGAAACGAAGGCACTTCCCTAATTAGAAGCTGTATAAAATTATAATGCAGCTTTATAATAAATGGAAGAAATATCCAATTAAAAATATCTTGAAAAAGAAGTATACTCAATTTTAGAAAAAAAATCGGAAAAATACCCTTGCACAACACGTATCTCAACCATATACCCTTACACAATACGTATCCCGGAAATTATTTAAAGGAAGTTAAGAAATAATCATAACTCAGATATCAGGGCATATAATTATGCTATGTACAACATAGAGTAAAAGAAATAATAAAGAGTATTGCAGCTTTAGGACATAAACAGGGCACAGGAGCGGCTGTGTGGTAAGTAGCTTGCTTAGCAACCACGTGGTATCTGGGTTCAGTCCCACTGTTTGGCAGTATGGGCAAGTGTCTTCTACTATAGCCTCGGTGCGACCAAAGCCTTGTGAGTGGATTTGGGAGACGGAAACTGAAGGAAGCCCGTCGTATATATGTATATGAATATATATATGTGTGTGAGTTTGTTTGTCTGTGTTTGTCCTCCCCAACATCGCTTGGCAACCGATGCTGGTGTGTTTATGTCCCCGTAACCTAGCGGTTCTGTAAAAGAAACCGATATAATAAGTACTAGGCTTACAAAGAATAAGCCCTGGGGTCGATTTCCTCGATTAAAGTTGGTGCTCCAGCATGGCCGCAGTCAAATGACGGAAATAAATAAAAGAAAAAGAATAAACTACTCTGAATTTAATAGCAATGCAAAAACAAAACACTGGTTATGTCGATGGCAAAGAAAACTATCTTAACTTGTGCTGTGACATCGTGCAAGGAAAATAAGAGTAGGAAAGATTAGAAAGGACAACCTATGGGTTAAGCGCTTATAAGCTATGAATGCAAGAGTGGATATATTATAAGATTGGATATATTAATAAGAGCGAATGTCTCATCAGGCAGTGAAGAAGTACTTTTGAGGTTTCGGTCACTCACACCGCATTATCTTTAAATGTATCCGTTGTGTGACATTGCATAATGTAACTTTCTCTAAGCCTCAGTCTTAATCGCATTTATCCGAATTGAAGATTGAATTTTAATGCATCGAAAACATTTTCGTTCTGATTAGAAGTAAATATGTTTGCAAATTCAGCGTATTTTTATGCAATTTATAAGGGAGAGAAAGAAATTTAAGCAAACCATTGTACTGATAGGAGCTGAAGACCAAATCATATAATGAAATTGCACGACAATTATAGATGAAGTTGAAAGACTTTAATTTATATTCATAAATCTATTTATCTACATATATATCGTTATCTAGGGAGAAAGACGTTGACAGAAATGGAGGCTGGGAAGCACATGGAACTTGAGAAATTCTTAGACAAATGAATAGTCAGATTGCCGAAACTGAAATGAAATTGCATTTTGATGATAATGATGATGTGTATATATATATATATATATATATATTGTTCTGTTTATCAAGTTAGCCTTGATATTAACTCTCACGCGACTCTGCATCTTTCTTTCTCTCCCATTCCCTTTTTCGTCTTTTTTCCCTCACTTAACTTGTCTCTTCGTCTCTCTCTCATTCTTTATTCTCTCTCTCCCTTTCACCATTCTTCATGGTCTCCTCGCACCATTCCCCTTCTTCTCTCTCTTCCTCTTGCTCCTCCTCCCCCATTCCCGTCATCCATCTGCGACGATACTTCCGTCGTAACTGCTATCCTGTCCTTTCTCGCCCGCCTTGCAAGGCTTCTGGTTGACAAATTTTCCTCTCTGTCTTCCACGATAATCCAGCGTTTACAATACTTTTTTCGTCTGGCGTTACAGCCCTTCCTATCTTGTTCTCCTTGTCTTGTCTCTCACTGTTATATATTTATTTTTCCACTGTTTATATATATATTTTTTACTGTTTATATGTTTGTACTGTCGTTACCGTCTTGCTTTTTTTACCCCTCTGCGAAAAGATCTCAGAATTTTAATTGATTTGCTTTTCGCGGAAGGAATTTTTCTTCGAAGTATACGTCTCGCTTTTATCCTTCGAAACGTTTAGTAGATGAAATCTTAGCGACTGAAGAAGGGGATTTTTCGTTCTGCTTATTGTCCTGTATCTCTCCCTTTTTTTTGCTTGTCTTGTTCCTTGGTTTGTGTCTATGTGTTTCGTCTCTCTATGTGTTCGACATCTTTTGGTGTCCTGTACACATATATGCGTGTATATGTACATGTAGAGGTAGGTACGTACATATATGTTTATATATATGCATATATTCTATTTTATTAACATATATATATAGATATATATATATATATATATACAAACATAAATATATATTCATATTTAAATATATCTTCTCTCCACCTCCATCTCTCTCTGTATATATATATATATATATATATATATATATATATATATATATATTATGCAAACATAAATATATATTCATATTTAAATATAACTTCTCCCCCCTATTTCAATATATTGAATATTCCCTGCTTTACCATATGCTTTCATGCGCCGACCTTGGTCATCTACCGTGAAATATGAAAAAAAAACACATTTTCGGCTTATCCTACTCGATACGAAAAAACACCACAACCCCTGTCTCAAGTACTACTGTCCCTGAAAGTTGATTTATTTATATTTACTAGGGATTGCTTGAAGCTAACTTTCGTCCTACACATCGACCCTTGGATCTTACATTATATATATATATATATATATATATATATATATATATATATATATATATATATAAATAATAATAAATATTAGGGAATATATCCAAATTTACAGGGAAAAAAAACCAGATTTAGGATTAAATCCAATTTTATAGTAAAATATTATAAAATATTATTTGAGACAAAACCACTATTTTGCAAAACAAACAAGGAAAGACTTAATCAATACATAAAATTTAATAAATAGTCAAAAAAACCGCCACTACAATTATATTGAGGTTTATAAGTTAGTATAGGTATGTGTATAAGTCGTGAGTTTGTGGTTTACGTGTGTGTATTTGTGTGTGAATGTTTAGGTTAGGGGGTTTACTTTATAGGTTTGTTATAGAGTTTAGCAAAGGGAGATTTTATCGTTATATGTTTTTAAGAGTTTTGTTTTATCATGGTTTTTTTAGGGAATTCGTGGTAATTAGTCTATATTTTCGATATGGATTATATATAGGTTATATATGGATTATATACTTATATTTTTTCATTTATACTTTAATTATTTAAAAGTATTATTTTTATATTTTAAAATTTTGATTTTTTAGATTGGAAGTCCACCTGAAGATTGTCGATCAAGACAAGAAACGATTGTAGTGGCGGTTTTTTTGACTATTTATTAAATGTTATGTATTGATTAAGTCTTTCCTTGTTTGTTTTGCAAAATAGTGGTTTTGTCTCAAATAATATTTTATATATATATATATATATATTAATAAATATAAGGGTAGCAAAAAATTTCTAGAAAAAATTCTCCGCTACCAGCGGTCTACTGAGAAAGAGAAGATAGTCAAAGACTATATAATATACATTCAACAATATAAGGAATGGCCATAATAGGCCATTCGACTCACTAGAAAGAGCAGCCAAACTCAAACCACTACATATTGTAATTCTGAAATTGAAAGAGAAATAAAATCACTTACCCCTTTCATCTCTGGACTATGCATAGTTTCGACAAACTTTGGTAAACAAATTAATTAAATTAAATTAAATTTATTTACAACTGGCGTGCCTCGTCAGCAGAGAAGCCGAGGACGAGTATATATCCACGAGTATATATATATATATATATATATATATATATATATATATATATATATATATAATTAAGATCCAGTTCAAATAGGTACTTAAACTGAAGTCCGCTCAGCTGAAAGTAAGGTAAATAAAATCAAAATAAGCAACAGGGTATCAAGTCGTAAAGCACTACCAGTAAAATAAAGATTAAACAAAGCACATAGGTTGCATATGTAGGATTGCTAATGTTTATGTACCAGTTCTGTTTTTAATTTGTAATTTAATATATACATGCATACACACAAACACACACATGCACATACATATTTATGTGTATGTGTATATTATATGTGATTTTATTACATGTGTGTGTGAGTGTGTGTGTCTGTGTGTCTGCGAGCAATTTCAGTGGAGGGAGTTTGACGATTATGTCGACTGTCGTCCCTAATGTTAAAGTGGTACTTTTAGTTGACTATTCTTGTTATGATTGTGTGTCTTATGTTGTATGTAAAAACGTTATATCTCCATCCGTGTACATTCCAGGAATGTGCATTTGGGCTGAATACCTTAATGTCATGTCGCTCCACATCCTATTTTTGAGATAAATAGACAAATATGCATAGAGACATGCACGAACGCACGTGCGCACGCACATACGCACATATGCACACACACACATGCAGACAAACACTCACACATGTATACAAACATATACGCATACATTGATATTGCGGTCCCTCGTGTTTCTTATTGCATCGCTTCACTTTTTTCGTACATCTATGGTTCTGAATATACTTCTCTTGGCTTCAATATACAAATTTGTATATTGGTTTGGAGTCTGAATTAATAATGTATTTGAACTATCGGGTGTAATAACATTTGGTCCCGACATACTTACATTACTAAATCCTTGTCCTCTCCTGTTTTTCAAATTCAATTCAATCACTTAGTATGGAATCCTAACGCTTCAAAAGCCACTAATGTGAGTGAACTATTAAGAATCTCAGCGAATTTGTGGAACCATTCTATCTACGCATATATTTAAAAGTGTATCCATTTATAGTCGGTGTTATCTTTATATAATTTATTTATAATGCTGTTCCATGTATTTGTTTTAGTTATCAACTGTGAATTGGAGAAAGGACGTACGCTGCATTATACTATGAGATAAAGAAATATTGAAACATAGACACATTGAATTTATTAATAAATCAAGTTGGTTCCATGCAAGATAGAATATATGGCACCGTAAGTATTACGTTCATAAAAACGGTGCATTAATTCACTCGATCCTCAACCTCTCTGCGATTATTGTTCCTTCATTCTGCGAGTAGAGTTCTATTACACGTTGTCTGTTGTCAAGTTCAACTATTGTATTGGCCACGGGTATAAGGTTGACAAAACAAATATACACACTTTTGTAAGAAACATATGTTAGAAGAATCGAGGCTGAAAATATCTGATTACAAAACTCGATATAATTATCCTAAATGTAATATGTGAAAATAATTTGCATATAAAGGGGTAAAGACCCCCTTCGGTCATGAATGACCATGGGATTGCACCTAGAAAGTTACCCTCCTAGACACAAGTCCGGGCAAGGTTGTTTATGGAAGACCAGCAGTCGCCCATGCATACCAGCCTCCCCTCTCCACGCCACCAGTGTTATCCAAGGGAAAGACAAAGGTCGATACAGCTTGGCACCAGTGACGACGCAACTCATTTCTACAGCTGAGTGAACTGGAGCAACGTGAAATAAAGTGCCTTGCTCAAGAACACAACACGCAGCCCGGTTCGGGATTAGAACTCACAACCTCACGATCGTAAGCTCGACGCTCTAACCACTGAGCCAAAACAACGTAGATTACTTGTAGAATGTATAAAGATGAAAAAGTGGATTAGTGAAACAACGCATGACGGAATAAGGTGAAAATACCAATGATCATCATATAGTTAACAATTACTAAGAATGAAATACCAATTAATTAACACCTATGTATCAATTAAAGAGGGAGCAAATTTTACTTGGGTGGAGATTTTGTGTACATATCTAACATTAGGTTATTGAAGATACTAATCTCAAACAGCAGTTTTGAATATATTAATAACATACACATATCTATGAATACATATGATACTCTCTCGGTTATCATGCATATATCCAATTTTATGAATGTCTGACTAGGCTGAGTAATGATTTAAATTTCATGAGATTTGAGATTCATGTTAATTACTCTGAGATATACAGCGAAAGTTCACATATATGTACGTATGTTTATACGCGAATATCAATGGGATCTATAAACTGAAATACTAGCACAAACGCATGCAAACATACACACCACCATATATACATTGATATGCCACGTGATACCGTAATATATATATATGAGTGTGTATGTGTGTATGTGTGTGTCTGTGTGTGTGAGTAACTATTAAGTATTCTTTCATTCTCTCCCTTTGATGATTACATAACTATGTTTTTTCTGAACAAATTAAGCTTATAAATTTGTGTTATTCCCGCATTGATATATTCTTAGGATATCACACATTCAGATACTTTTTAACGTATATCTATTTCATATTCTAACCATAAATAGGAAACATCTGCTCACAATATTGCAGATTTCGTTGAAACTGCAAAATAGGTTATATGTATACATTATATGCGAAAATATATCTCTAAATGTGTATGCGTATGCACATACATGCGCGCTCGCACACATACACACACACACATTCATATATATATATCGTTTATAAAGAAACATAAACCCGAAAGAAGACGTACACTCTGACATGTTGAACAGTATATATTAAAAATGGGAAAGGACAGTTTATATACGATTACCATAGGATACCCGTCCATAAAGGTAATAGCTTCATGGCGTATTGTGAGATCCCCAAAACCTGTTCGCCCATGATATCTTAAAAATATGGTGGTGGAAATTGCCTCATTACTCAAAGGTAACAAGTGGGGATTATCTCCCTTCGCTACTGACTATCGACTTCCGGCTATGCCAACAGGCTTTTTCTAGATGTGTCCTTTATGGACGGGAAACCAAGTTAATCCCATATACCGGCCTTCATCATTTTTAACAAACACACACACAAACACACACATACATACATAATACATATATATATATATATATATATATATATATATATATATATATATATATATATATATATTATAGAAGGAGCTTCTACAGGACTAGAACTGTTTCATTCAGATGAAATCTTCATGAAGCTGGCTGTCAAAATAAGTTCTGGTATTTATGCATTTAGGCATATTTAATGGAGTGGTGGTGGGGGACGTTTTTTGGATAGGTTGGTATTTAGGAGATAAACAGGGCACAAGCTATTGTTCTTAGGGGAGTGGTCAAAAGGCCAGAGTGTTTTTTGAAATGAGAAGAATCAGTGAGAAAATAAATAAATGAATACATATGTATATACATATGTATAAATATACTTATGTATAAATATGTATATACATACGTATATGTTTATGTATGTACGAGGGGCGTTCAATAAGTAATGCCCCTGATCCACTTCCTCTAGCAGTAGAGCAACGAAACCTGGCACAGTTATTAGTCTTTGTCTACATAGGAAACACCCAGAGTTACGCATTTCTCCCTTCGTTTGATGCAGCTCTGGAGACTACTTTTGTGGAAGACCCCAGCTTGGTCCTCCAACCACGACGTGACTTCAGAAATCAAGGCTGCATCATCTGGGAAATGCGTTACTTTCAAAAACAACTTCATGGCTGGGAAGCGGTGAAAATCAGAGGGTGCAAGGTCAGGAGAGTAGGGGTGGAGTGATCTGTGCTTCTGATCTGGCGAC
>NC_042997.1:36960725-36993225 GCF_006345805.1 Octopus sinensis
AGTAATGTAAATAATTAAACCATATATCAGAGAATGAAAATTAGTTTGCTTTTCTTTGATATTGGCAGAAAGAAAAGCCAACTTTTAAGAAATAAACAGATATCAATCTACGTCATAAAAAGTTAATAAGAGGAAAAGAAATATCCCTATGATCTGTACTATGACGTATTACATTTTGTTAACAAATGTATAGTAACAAATGAATGAAAACCACATAAATATTAGCAGGGAAAATAGCAAGGTATTTATTATAGAGAAGTAGGATGTTGCCGTTCCTAGGAGAACTGATGAAAAACTATTTTTTTCTTGAGTCGGTGGTTGAAAATAGCATCTTTGCAAGAAACATTCCATATAATAATTGATACGTATCATTGACCGAAATTCGGATAATGCCTTTGGCAAGGATTTCAGGAAATGAATTTTAGAGCAAGGTCACTAAATCTCTCTGATTTCTCTTGGAAAATTCTGCTTTTTATTCGGTTCAGTTAGTTTACAAAATTGGATACCTGAAAAAAGAACGACCAAATGGGCATGTCAGGTGATGTGGTTCATTGGTTAGAAATCTTAGAAGGAACAATGGCAGGAAGAGCAACAGCAGTATCAGCTGCGAATTTTAAAAACTGTGACAGTGACAACAATATTAACAGTTTTAATAACCATAACACATTTATCTCTCCCAATCCGCAACCATTTCTTCTTTCCTTTCTCCGCAGATTTCATATCTGACTCCATTATTATTACTGCTACGACTACAACTTCTGCCACTACTACTATTGCTGCTGCCTCTGCCACTACTTTGCAGCCGGCGAGGGGTCGATCGTTAAAATGCATGGAATTATTATAATGCAAGCGCCTTAGCCGAGCAGATTGGAGCAATCGCTACAACCTCCGTGATGATGCGTATCTACAGAGTTTCCCAAAATTAAAGCAACCGAAGTTTCAGGTTTTACTAACAATAAATGTGATAAGATATGAAAATTATACATCATTATACATGCTTAGTGTGTCTTCATTTTGTTTCAGACTAAATAAGTTAAGATTTATAAATTAAGTAATGGCTATAGACCGTAATACAATCGTAGCCCTGGAAGAGTGAGCAAATTATGGTTATAGCAAGAAAGCTTAATGTTAATTGAACAACAATCTGGAAAATTGTCAAGGAATTTCAAGAGACTGGTCCCACCGCTGACCAAAAAAGAAATGTGGGGTCCCCTCAGTTTAACAAAATACCAGAGAAAAGATACGGTGAAGCCTCATCGTTCTGTCAGAAAGCTGGTTGCCACGGCTATAATACGCTGAAAACGATGTATCGCATGCTAAACGAGGCACACAGCACCCATCCATACCAGATGATCCACCGTCGTGCGCTCACGCAAGTTTATAAAGCTATGAAACAGGAGAGAAGACGTCTTATCCTGCATCATATTTTTGAAGGCACACCGCTCAACCTGATGTTCACTGATGAAAAGAAATTCATCATCGAACCGACAGTTAACCACCAGAATGATTGGGTTTGGAGTGTATGTGGCTCCATCGAGGGTATACTCGTTAATTGAAGTCAAGCTCCGGCGGCTGTGGGAGCCACAGGAACGTCTCTCTTCGTTTTTGTACTCTCTAGTGTTATAATTAAAACCTAGCGATAGATTAGTAACATTCTAGAAGCTGAACTGCTTCCACGACCGAATAAGTACTCCCAAGGCGCACCTTGTAGCCTCCAACAAGACTCAGTACCATGCTACAGCTCCAAATAAACACGACACTGGATTCAGATAAACATCTCGTCGTTCATAGGCAGGGACATATGACCCTGAAGAAGCCCTGATCTCAACCCGTTGGATTTTTCTGTTGGTCTGTTTTTGGAGACTGATTTCTCTAGCACACCCCATGCTTGGCTCGACACTCTGAAATCAAAACTCTGCCAGGAATGGGTTTCGATTCTGCAAGAAAAGCTGCTATGTCATGGTGCAAATGATAGGGATTTTGTTTTCCCTTTTATTAATTGTCTATGGCGTAGATTGACATCTCTTTATTTCTTAACAGTTGACATTTCTTTCTACCAATATCAAAGAAATGCAAACAAATTGTCAGTCTTAAATATATGATTAAAATTATCCATAGGTCCCGGCCCGAAATTTCTCCGGAATAAACCAGCCAATTCATTCCCGTCGATAGTCAGGATCTCCCCTAGAACGTCATCTCACTTACGCGCCACTAACTCTCTACAGAAAACCATAGTGGAACTTCTACGGACTGCATTGCCCGACTGGCAGAGGAGTCAGAGCGCCGAAGGACACTCTAGGTACCACACAACCTGCCTTGGTCTACGTTTGATGCAGGACTGCAGCTGAGTGGAAGAGACGAGATGTGGGAAATTGTCTGAAAACAGTGACCACTCCTGCTTACAATCTAGGAAACGCAAGAGATAACGCAGCTTCAGATATTCTGCGCATAAATAGACACGTCTTAACATATCTCCATTTAGCGAGTGCTGATAGAAAATAGAGCTCCTGACCAGTGGAACACGTCCCTTCCACAGAAAGCCGAAAATAGGCATTTCAGTTTGGTAAGAATCGAACTGGAACAGGGCACGGTTGGGTGGTAGTAGTTGACAGATGCGATGTAAGCATTCGCCAACTTTTACCGACCTTCCAAGTATGATTTTTTTCAGCACATTTCCAGGTCTTGCTCGCTAAGTTCTTCTCCACTTGGAGATCTCGACAGAACCAGATCACGACGAATTTAACCGGTCTTTCGGGTAGCGATCAACGACGCGGAAGGCATGGATCTACAACTTCAGATGCCAAGTTGCAGGCCCACTGATTTCTCGTTATTTTTTCTCCTTTCACCGAATCGTATTCATTTAGAGCCGTGCTTACCAGGTCTATGTGTCTGCTGTTCGACATATGACAGTGCCGCATTCTACGTATGCCGACACGGTTCTATCACGTCCTAGTTCGCGCGGGATGACTCTGAACTCATCCAGTTTCTGCAGCAATTGCTGTAGAATCATTACATACAGGGAAGACTGGATGGGACACCTTTACAGACTGAAGCAATGATACTAAATGATATGGATAGGTAAAAATTCACTCGAACTATCGATCAGCTCTAGCTATATATTGCTGCGATCCAGCTACGGAAAACGGGACCGGAAGAGGCCGCCAATTATTGGTAGTCAACCCTATCAAAGGCATTAGATTGATCCAAATTGATTAAAGACATAATCATGTCTGCTTCATTACCCTCTCTGTCTATGATGTGTCCCATGAGGTGGGGGTTGTCGGGGGGGATCTCTTTCGGTCGGGGCATGTTTGCACATCACCAGTTACTTGCTCGACAACAAGCGCCCACTTCTTCGCTTATACCTTGCTCAGATGTTTGGAGTCTACATTCAGCAGTGTTATAGGCCTTAAATTTTCTATTTGATCCCTCTTATCTAGGCCCTTTCTCAGCAGTGTGACTACACATTGGCTCGCTGAACTAGGAATTCTCCGATTGTGCTGGGAGTTGCGGTAGATATCTACTAAAAAGCCGCCAGAAAAGTTTGGCATATAGTAAAGCTCGTAGGGTAGACCATCCAAACCAGGCGATTTGCTCCACCCTGCAGCTTATCATCGCGGCTTTGTTACTACGTTGAAACTGTCACTCGCGCCCATTGGGCGGCTTTAGTTCCCTCGTTTATTAGAGCACGTACATTAGTTCTGACAATACATCTTTCGCGCTTGGCGTTCAAGATTTGGCCCAGGTCTAATCTCGCCATCAACACGTCAGTTGCAATACTTCTCCAAAGCGCCTCTTATAAGTTCCTAACTAGTTTCCTTCTATTCTATTTATCTCTATTGCTAGTGCCTTACTAAACCTCAGCGATTCTATCTTAATTGCTCTTTCCGCCATTTGTTGTTGAGGATTGAGCCAGTTAACGCCCGCTTAACTGATTCGCTAACCCAGCACTTGAAGTTTGGAACGCCGGGAGTGATGCGTTCAGCTTCCATTAACCCGGTCCCTATCTACGTAATATATCTAAATCGGCCGTACAGTTCATAAATTGTGTCGTCTTAGTAGCCGATGGTATTAAAAACTGGAAAACATACTATCATTATCTACTGGTCTACAGAATGCTCTATCTATATACGACGTGAATGACTCTGCGGTTAGACCAGGCCCACACTTGCGCATTCGGGAAATCCAGCCGGTAACTGTCAGAGAGTTGAAAACATCTGAGCAGGTCTGAGAAGCTTTTGCAGCCACCCCACTTCTATCCCCTTGATTCACACATTTCAAACGTGCTTCTAAGATAGCATTCCAGTCGCCAATAAGCATTAAAGGACGAGGCGTTCCAAGGAAATCACCAGACGCCTAAAAAAGTACGGCTACGGCTATCCTAAAATTAACAGCCACTAATCTGAAAGCAGGCCCGTCGCTACAGCTTACATTCAGGACCAACAACTTACCTTTTGAGTCCAGGAAGATAGGCCGTATCTTGAGATTCAAGCCACTCCAGATTAGCATCGCTGTTCCACCTATAATTCTCGGCTGACATGGAGACAGATATATCTCGTATCCAACGAAAATTGGCATAAAAGCCTGTAGGTCAGAGAGTCTGGTTTCACTGATAGTCACTATATCGACGCTTAATGACCTGAGGTCGTTGAGTAGATGACCTTGTTTTAGAGTCGACCCCGGCCCACGTGCTTTTATATTACCCACTCGGAGCAGGGTCATGTAAGATCAAAATATAGGAGCGGAAGAGGGTACCTACTGTGATTTAGTAGAAGAAGAAGGGACGGATGTTCCATACCCAGTAGTATGTTCGGATGATTCCATGAGCAGCACTTCATGTAAATGTCTATTTCTGTCCCTCTGGAAAGCCCCTTCTCCTTCAGGATATTTTGTTTTGATGATGTTATATGAGTTTTGTGATGATTGTATGACTTTAATATATTTTGGTGTGTTGTTTCTCAATGTGCTGAGATTTGTGTGTGTTATGTGTGTACTGTTAAATTTGTGAGATATTAGTTTTGCTTTGTGTTTATTGTTGATGTCTATTGCTATATAGTTAATTTTGTTTTAAATAGGTTGTGCTCGGGGTGATGGTGTTTCTGATGGCGGTGTTTGTAATGGTGGTTGTAGTGATTGTAGTGACTGGATGTTTTTGCCGTTGACAGTAATGGTGTGAGTGCTGTTTGGAGAGGTGTGCTTGTCTTTAATTGCATCTCCTCTCTTTCATCATACCCATCAGATTTTGTTTTGTTGGTGACGATGCCGTTTTGGTTCTGTTTCTTTTTCTCTCGTTTGTCCTGAATACTGATTGCTATTCAGGCTGTTCCTCGTCCTCCTCTGTACATGACGTGCCTGGGCAAAGACAAATGGTGTGGACATTTTTGGTGTTGTCCTGTGGATAAAGTGGTTGTTTTGTTTGGGAGGGTTCTGTTGCTGCTGTTCGTGTTGCGGCTGGAGGCTGTGTTGTTGCGGTAGATGAGGCTGCTACTATTGTGACTGTTGTGTTCGCCTGTCCCTGTTGTTATTTTTGTTGTTGTCGTTGTGGTGGTAGTAAAGGTGGCTGCGGCGGTGGTGGTGCTTGTGGTGGTGGTGGTGGTGGTGGTGGTGTGGTGGTGGTGGTGGCGGCAAAAGTGTAGGTCTCTTTTCTCTCCTTTACTGTGGGGAGAAAGCCTTTAGATGGTTTTTGTCTCCGACCAGATGACGGCTTGACTTTCCGCCCTCGACAGCCACGGGAAGTATTGTGCCATCTAGTGGACTTGTATATTCTGACACACACTCCACGCTTTGCTAGTCAGCTTGCATTAGGAGCTGCATCCTCTTTCCTAACCAGTTCTACTTGTGAATTTCCTGTATTCGTCGAATTGCAGCCACTAACCAGCTATGTTAATTTCTGGTGGATGCTGAATATTTTAACTCCGAATACTCTTCGACCAAGGCAGATGGGATGACAATGCTTTCATCCCTCGTTAAGATAGCTCTCGAGTGTTGTTTTTTATCATTTCCTCTGAGGTGGACATTGCCTCGACAGTCCAATATTTCCTTCCCTATGCACATACGAATTGGTTTTAAGTATTCCTCTATTTGCTGCAGTGTTACTTGCTCCACTTTCGTACTTGTGACACCGATTAATTTATATATTTGTTTGGTAACTAAGTTCCTGCCGCTTTTTCGGAATTTTGGAATTTATTGTGTTTTTAAATTTTGGAATCTATTTTTTACGAGAATTCTATTTTTAAATCATTATGAAATCTATTTTGTTATTTTTCCAGTTAATTTTAGTTAATTTTTATTTTATTTTCAGATCATTAAAAGGGAATGTGAAGTTAAAAAAAATGAGCATTTTCAACACCTCGTTGGGAGCTTGGTTGGATAAATTTTTCGAGTCGAAATCGGGTGATTTGTATCAACGAGGTATTGAAAAACCTTGTTGAACGTTGGCAAGAAATTGTAAACAACAAGGGTGAACACATTATTGATGAATTAGTTGTTATTTTTTATTAGAACTTTAAAAAAAATTAAATTAAAAAAAAAACGGCGGGAACATAGTTGCCAACTGAATACAACTGTCGGCAAATTAATTTCTTTTATACAGTTCTAAAAATGTGTAACTCCCCTTTTGGCATTCTTGAAATTATTTTAATCAAAGAGAATATCTTCACTTACTTGCCAGGTCGCTTGTGCATAACCGAAAAAGTTCCGACAGGATATGATCGTCTCGATTTCGTTGTATTTTTTCGTTAATTATCTTGGTGAAGGTCGTGGTGCTGGATCTGCTGCTGGCACCGGGAGTGGACGTGTTCACGAGTGTGTTGTTGCTTTTTATTTCATTTTCTTTTGTTCCTGTGATGGTTAAGTGGAAGGCAGGAGCAAGGGAAATTCGTTTTCATGTTTAACGTAAGTTATTGTCGTTAGCGTTGTCGTTGCGGTTGCTGCTGCTGCAACTGCTGATGCTACTGCTGATGTTACTGCTGCTGATGATGATACTGCTGCTGCTAGAGCAATCAGCGTCTTTCACGACTTGGTCGTTCTCTTTTCCAGACAACCAGCTGTTTCTTCCAGCAGATAGGAAATTGTTGTTCGTCATCTGTGATTTTAGCAGTGTTGATAGTGAATAACCATAATAATTATAGCTATAGTAAATTATGGTGAAGATAGTTCCAATTATTGTTGGAACTTTGGGATGTGTTTCAGAAGGAATCAAGAGGAATATAAAGGAAATCGGAACAGAGTGCCCAGTAGAAATGTTTCAAAAGTTTTGCCTTCTTGGCACGGCAACAATAGTCAGGAAAGAATCAGAGAGCTGAAAAGAAAGGATAACCTGTTATCGTGGGCTGCATGTAGCAAGACCGCTACACATGCTAAACTCCAGGAGCGCCAACAAAATATGCGATAAAGCGAAGTATTAATTAGAATACTTTGTCATGTGAAATTTTATCGTTGCAATCATGAGATTTCAGTTAGTGAAAAGTCAATTTTGAGAGGTAATTATTTAATAAAGTTAATGCGTTATGGTTTTTATATTATCAAACATTAATAAATATATTCGATGGCACCAATTGTCATTTACATTGGCATCAGTTGTCAGATATAATTCTCTTGTAAGACAAAGCAATTATAACTCTCATATAATTGTGAACATGAGACAAAAAGGGGAAAGTTGCGGCAAACTACTGTAAATACAATCCAATCTTTAATTCAGATGTGACCTCAACCTCAATCCAGCTATAGATACCTGGGAAAACTTGATATGGATGGAATCAAACAGAATGACATGGAGGAAAAGACAAACAGAGAGTACCTGCGACGAGTGAAAAAAGTTTTGGCTTCAAAGCTGAATGTCAGAAACATAATTACGACAATAAACTAACGTGCAACAGCAATAGTTCGCTATGACGATGGAATCCTGAAGTGGACATAGGTGGAACTAAAGGTGGTGGGCAGTTAGTCAAGAATGCTTCTAACGATGCATGGTTTCCATCCTCCATATGCGGACACTGATCTCATATACATGAAGAAATCAAATGAAGCAAGAGTACTGATAGTTATGGAAAACTGCGTGCGTATCGAGCTCGAGAGTTTAATGAGACACCTAGCCCGAATTAAGGAAACTTTGCTAATGACAGTTAGGAGCAAGGGAGCATTCAAAGCAGAGTAAAAAAAACAAAGGATGAAGTGCAAAAATGACATCAAGAAGAAGTACGCACGAAGAGACTAAGCAATCAATGCAAGCAGCCACAACGGAAGCTGCTGAAAAAAATAGGTGGGATTGAGCAAGAGTCTCAGCAATAGGGTGGGTGAAACAATTGCCCCTATCAGGAACGAATGCCCTAGACTTTCCCCAAGCTTCTAAAAGATGTGGCGACACGATCAAGTAGCAAGTGTGCTACACTGTAAACTGTGAGAAAAGTCTGGGCTAGAGAGATGTAAGACGTGGTATGAGCACAAAACTCAGAGGGTGACAGAGTCGAAGACTAACAAAAGCCTCTGGGATTTCTCGAACCAAACAGATCAGGTGGTAGAGCATAACAGGCCGGATCTAGTTGTGGTGGACAATATGCAACACATATGCTATATAGTTGATGTAGCATGCCTCTCTGGCCAAAGAATATTCGAGAAGAAATGCCAAAAGATTGAGAGATACAAAGCTCTTAAGTGCGAAATAACCCGGCTATGGAAAATGAAGAAGGTGAAGATAGGGCCAATTATTGTTGAGTTCTCCGGAAGCGTATTAGAAAACATCAAGCGGAATATAAAGGAAATTAGAAGAGACTGCCCAGTAGAACTCTTACAAAAGTTTTACTTTCTTTGCACGGCCAGAATAATGAGGACCGTGTTAGATTGCTGAAAATGATGGATATCATAGTACCGTAGGCTGCAGGTAGCAAGCCCGCTAAGTAATAATAATAAAGATGAAAAGAAGAAGAAGAAGAAGAAGAAGAAGAAGAAGAAAAAGAAGAAGAAGAAGAAGAAGAAGAAGAAGAAGAAGAAGAAGAAGAAGAAGAAGAAGAAGAAGAGAAGAAGAAGAAGAAGAAGAAGAAGAAGAAGAAGAAGAAGAAGAAGAAGAAGAAGAAGAAGAAGAAGAAGAAGAAGAAGAAGAAGAAGAAGAAGAAGAAGAAGAAGAAGAAGAAGAAGAAGAAGAAGCTGAGCAAGTAACAAGATCTTGAAATGCAAATTGGGAAAATGTGGAACCTCAAGACTAAAACAATAACTGCTGCCATATGTTCATTATGAATGATAGTAAAAGGGGGATAATCCTACCTAGCTCAGATAACAGGAAACCTCAGAATTGCAGAAATTCAGAAGATAGTGCACATTGAAACTTATCATATCCTACGTAAAATACTGTCTATGTAATCTCAAATTTTAAAACAAACTCATAATTTTCGTATGTTTTCTTAAACATTATCTACAACAATACTTATATGCAAAACCAAATATATGACACCCAAATCATAACACCAACACGAACTTCTATCTGGTTCTCTTGAGGTCTCTGGGTGAGACTTGGAGTCATCTTGTACAAATACAAGCCAAAGACCAACAAATAATAACAACAACAACAACGATAATAATAATAATACTAATAATAATAATAATGATAATAATAATAATAATGATAATATAATAATAATAATAATAATAATAATAATGATAATAATAAAAACAATAATAATAATAATAATATAATAATAATAATACTAATAATAATAATAATAATAATAATAATAATAATAATAATCCTTTCTAGTATAGGCACAAGGCCAGTTATTTGGGGGAGGGAAAGAGTTCATTACACCGACCGCAGAACACAACTGGTACTTATTTTATCGAAAGGTAAGTGATGAAACGCGATGTTACCTCCACCAAAACTACTATTCCCCAATAAACAAAAACGACAATCGCTATTGTATGTATCAATAACATTAATCATAAATTAGAAGAAAATAGCTTATATCTATGTATTGATATGAATAAATGATAGCACTGATACTTGAGTGTGTATTTGCGCCTCGAGTGATGCCTGTTCACTTTGCAAAAACAGTGTATTAAAATTTAAACAATATTGTTGCGTTTTTTAAAGATATAAATACTATGCAATTTTATGCATTTTCTCTATGAGAATATACATCTTCCAAGGAAATTATTTATAGTAGTTTAGTAATTAAAATACGTTGTCTTGTGAAATTTCATTGTCGCAGTCATGAGATTCCAGTTAGTGAAAAGTCAAGTTTGAGAGGTAATTATTGAATAAAGTTAATGAATGTGTTATGGTTTTTATGTTATCAAACATTAATAAATATATTCGATGGCACTATTTATCATTTACATTGACATCAGCTGTCAAATACAATTCTCTTGTAAGACAAAGCAATTATCCCACTCATATGATTGTGAACAAGAGACAAAAGGGGAAGAATAGCGCCAAACTACTGTAAATACAATCCAATATTCAACTGAGATGTGGCCAAACGAGACACCAATTATAACAACGGAAAATGATTAATATTTTATGAATATAAATAAATAAAACACAATATGTAAAGAAAATGACTTCGGATTCTAATAGGCTGATAATTGCCAAATTGTGAGATAGTATTTCATTCAAAACTGATTTAACCTCAAAGAGTAATGCCTACACAAGCTTTCTGTTTCATCTCTAATTATAGGAAATCAACCATTAAATTAGCGATCTGACGAACATACAGTGGCCTCTCAGTACTAACTTTATTAAATACATACGTTCGACATTTAATTACGACGTATATTAAATGTAAAATTTGTCTGTGTTATAGTTTATGCTTTTTCAAATTTCACTTAAATTATTTCGAATGTTTACCCATTTGCTGTGATCTGATTGTAATGTAGATTATGCCAGGTACATAGTACTTTACCTATATGTAAGCTTTCTTATACATTGCTACTGTTTATTATTCTACGGGTGTTATTTCTTCATCATCTTTTCGCAGTTCTTTAACCAAGCGCTTATTTCAAGGCTTTCCCGCAGTGGCCATCTCGAAGTTCGTTGGATATCCAGCGCCATATCATACAATTTATTATTCTATTCTTGTCTGGAAGACAGTATCTGAAAAACATCAAGCAATATTTGGAATAATATTTAGTGAAATGACAGATGTGTTTTCCAATATTAATATAGAAGAATAATCTATTCAAATAGGAAGTTCTTGCCGTTATGTTTGCCAAGGTATAAAAGCAACATAAAGAAATGAAAGCATGTGGTTACTTATGTAGTATTGACAATTCAATATTCGAAATTAAAATGTACCCACAACATCTGAAAGCGGGAAAACAGCATAATTATGCATCATTATGAGAATATATTTCGGTTGAGAAACTAACAAAGATGGAACATACTAGGAGAATTGCAAATATTCGTGACACATCATGTTTGAAGAAATGTTTCCGAAACTAACGGAAATTAGATAAAATTCCTAAAATTATATATGTTGTTGCAGTAGTCAAAATTAGATTCATTAAAACAAAAATTAAAGAGAACCAAAATAAAATGAATGAATATATTAATTAGCTTTCATAAAAATTAGAATTCCAGAGCTTTAAACCCGAAAGTTATGGAAATTAAAAGAGACAGGGTAAACTTTTAAATAAGGCTGGGGATCGATAATACGTTATTGCTAGATAGAATAATTGATATCTCTTCATATGTTAGTGTGTGATTTCAGTGACTATTTAGCTGTTATTCATAGTAGGATGATTGACTACCTAACGAAACCTCCATTCATTACTTTTATGTTAAATATGAGTATTTAATATGACATGGTGTATAAAGTTATAATAACAATGATGAATTGCATTCAGAATCCGGAATGAAGTTGTTCATATCTTTCTTGTTTTTCAGCCTTTTATCATCAAAAGGAAATAATGCAAGTGAAATTTATGCTAGCATTTTCTGTTGTATTTCACTAACAATTCATGATTTGTGTCTATTTCTTGGAAGCATTTTTGAAATAAAATATTGCATATGCGGTACCACTTAGGCTATAGAAATTTTCAAAAAGCTTCTCTGGTTTAAATATCTCCTATAATTAAAAGTCCCACTGACAATAACGTAAACATTCTTCTCATTGTCTGATATTAACATGGCAAATGTTAGCGTCATGTTTATTTATTATTCATTTAATGGACACTGCATGACTTGATGGAATATTTGAATAGTGGAAAGAACTAACTATATTCAGCTCTTTTCCATCCATGCGTCACAGATACACATTGGCATACACACACACCCATAGATATATACACACACATACATACATATATACACACAAGCATACCTACATATACTTATATGCGTGTGTGTATGCATATGTATGTACACACACATACACATATGCGCGAACAGATGTGCATTAATTTTCCATTGGGAACATGATGTATTCTACATTATTAGCAGTCAAATAACGGGAATTCATATATAGATATCCATGAAAAAAACACGACAAGATTGTCATTGGAAGAAGGAATATTAAGTTCGAATCCTTCGAAATCCTTGGGCTACATCTCCATAGTATCATCCGATTCTATGGATTTTTATTGCAAAATAAATGTCTTACCCTAATTCGCAATTAACAGCGATAAAAGTAAGCTTTACACCCACAATGTTACCTTTTCTTTAATTGTGACAAGACTTTGTTTGAGAGAAAATTATTTTTTGATTTTCGTATTAGGTCGGAAACATAATTCTGATGCTAAAAACATATTTTGGTCACTCTAGCACGGCGGTATTGCATAGTAGGATAATCGAGGTATTGTGTGAAGTGAATGCAGTTATTAACACATATGTTAATATGTATTGATATCCTATTGTCTGAAGATAGATACGCTGTGTTAGTATCGAGTAATGCTCTAGACGTCCTTGATTTTATTGTGTTTGACAATGTCAGAGAAATCAGCTCATTTAACTGATATATACATTAGTGGCATTAAATGATTTACAAATATGTTTAAGCGTTAAGGACAGAACACTCAAATGTATCGACCCCATACTTAAAACGAATAAATACCTATTAAGTTTAGACGTAGTTTCCCTCTACGCCACTGTATCTGCTCCCCCGGTCGTTGATATCTCCATACACCACACCACGTCCTTGACCCCCACATCTCCTTGTCCCTCACCCCCTCCTCTCCTGAAACCTCCTCTTCCACATCTTCCCCTTCATCTTCTCCCACCACCATCCATTAACCTCTAGCTCATCGGCCTCACACCCTCGGACATACGAGAGCTAATAACCATTACATTTGGTAACACCTACCTACTTCCAATATAACGGGGTGATTTACAGACTTCCGGCCTACCTATGGGATGAAGCCTTTCAGGCCTGCTGGCCACAACATACATGGATAAGCTAGAACGCACAACACCCAACACATGCATCTTACATACACTTACATACAATTATAACATTTCACAATTATAACAATAATATTTACAGATCAATGCGATATACGAACCGATATTAAAAGCAAGTGAACTGAGGTATCGTCTTTTGTAAAGTTTGCTTCTAATTTTTTTAATATAACGGGATATTCTTTGAATCAGGCAAAAGTATAAAGCATCCACAGCTTAAAATGATATAACCATTATCAATGCAACGCTCATAATTATCGAGATATATTCCACTGCGACACGCTTGTACACAAGAAAAGCAATTAAGATATATTATGTATTTTCTCATGTATGCTACTAACCTTTCATTCAACTATCATTTAAATTATTCAAGCAGTAAAAATATCATTTGCGTCGTAATATTTATGAGAATTCGTAAGATACATTTTCTTTGAACTGGGCTACATACAGTACGAAAATTTTATGATTTCATATAAAATACCATCAGATAAATTAAGGGATGATAATTTGCTATACAAAATTGTGTATAATTGGAATTGTACATAAGTGAATTTAGTTTCGCGATAAAATTAAGAACGACAGATGGCATTCTCATCCGCACCGAATACCTCCCATAACCTCAATAAAGTTAACACACATACACACAAAAACATATATATCTATGATGCAATGGCAAAACACACACACACACACACACACACATATATATATATATATATATATATATATATATATATTATATATATATATATATATGTATATATATATATATAGTTAATCCAAACAAGAAATCACAAAAAAAACAAAAAGCACAACAACGCGAGGACGTGGAACAAATAAAGTATTATTGGACGCTCAGGAAAGAAGGGAAGAAGGGAAGAAGGAGGGTTATATATATATATATATATATATATATATATATATATATATATGCATATATATATATAGAGAGAGAGAAGCTTCTAAGTGGAAGGAAGGACAACATTGTTGTTTGTCTATATGCTTAACTTCTTGTAGGTTTTAAGCGAACATATACTAATGTGTCCATATGTTTTAATTTAATTAAATTCTATGTCTCTGTGCAACTGATGATTGCTCTGCATTTAAACTGATGTAATGGTTGCATTGTTCAATTAAATGGAGTTGCATGAAACGATCGTACTGCATTACTGCTGTATATATTTGCTGATTATTTTTATTTTGATCACCATATTTGACATTGTATGGATCATAGCGAACTAAATTATGGTGCCTCAACTTAAGTACCATAGTCATCTGAACTCATATATATATATATATCAATAAGGAAATGGTGGGGATCAACAGTTGGCATTCATCAACTTTTAGACATCATATATACATATAGATATGTATATATATATATATATATATACATGTCCATATACATATATATATGCATATACGTATGTGTATATATATATATATATATATATATATATATACACATACATATATATATGTATATATATATGTGTATGTGTGTCTATGTATGTATATGTATAAGAATGCGTGCATAGATATATGTATGCATGTATGCATGTATTGCATGAATTTGCGAACACATTAACACAGAGATGTGTGTTTACGAATTTCGCTTTCCAAATACGCGTTCAGGTTATAGCACGTTGTACTGTATCTTTCTAATATAACTCCTTCTCTACCCTCGAATCGATCGCGTACGGTAAAACCTGAGGAAAAATACCAAGAAATCTTATAATATAGGCATTTTTACACATGAATATATTTTGTTGCTCAAAGGTCTATAATTTCACACACAACCGTCACTTGCTGCACATGCAATTGTCCAGTATTTATCAAAACGTTCATTCAGGCAGCAGAAATTAAATATACAGATATCGCACTTCTGTATTTCACATCTGCTAAATGTGTTGAGATAAAGTTGCTAAGTCTGTTTCAAACTTACTATTTTCCATGTCTTTCCCTTAATATGATATCGCGCATGCTTTCAAGGTCTCGGCTGGTCGTCCAAACAAGCACAAAATCATAAGAGATAACGGGGTTACAATGGTGCAGGTTTCATAGTTTTATCAAAGTTGCTATGTTTAGCTTGTAGCAGTAATCAGCTTTTGTGCGGTCAAAAACCTCATCACAGGAGGCGTTATCTTTAAATGGAAGGACGGGTAGTCACATACTCAGACATACTCTGCCTGAAAATAAATTATCGCATCAGAAGGAATATTCTTCGATAAATTATTAATGATAAAATCGCTGATGGCTGTAAGAGAATAGTGAGTAGTGTATATTGATAGTGATCCACAGCTTGTAAGAGGGTCAATACAATAAAAGCTGAAGGTTATAGTAACAAAGCAGTGTTTGATACAGGAACGTTAAATGGTGATAGAATTAAATATGGATTTGTAATTCAAAGTCGAAGCGGTTTGTGATGCTCTAAGCTATAAAACAAGTTCTAGACATAAGTAGCTCACGGTAAAATGAAATGGATGTATTCCAGAATGTAACTGGGAAGTGTTGGGCAAAATAAAGATAAAAAGAAACGGATTACGGATAAAACATGATAAGTTGCTGAGGCACAAAAAGGAACAAATACCATAACTTGAAAGCTCAGGGGGAAGGGCGATAAGATGGTTCTTATAGTTAAAATAAGGAAATATTTGAGACTCAAAAGAGAGGTGAAAAGGTTTTCAGGGAGAGATAAAAAAGTTTCTTGGAAGTGAAAGATGATGAAGAATATAACTCCCTCTATGCAGAAGATAGCAGAAGAATCTGAAAAGCTTATGAAATAACAAATGAGATTACTGGCAAAATAAAGACATCAAAAAGACTGCCTCTGTTTAGTATTGATGAGGAACAAATAACATCTGATATAAATATTCAAGAAAGATGGAATGACCATTTTATTATTGTCATGAACAAAGCATATAAAAGGAGAAGCCCTCTGATAATTCCTAACCAACACGATCTGTAGATGTGCCTGTACATGAATATCTATTGAGAGAAACCAATAGCTACTGAGCAATTCAAAACGAAAAGCTCTTTAATTAGATAAAAGTGCAAGGCAACATCTAAACTTAGTTCAACACGTGACTGTATAAACGTTATCGAAGCTTTTTCTTAATATAAAATAAATTGTACAATTACTCAGAAATTAAAAGATCTCTCATGTTTAGCACTACATCGGGCGGCCAGTAAAACGTATTTTCCTTAAATAACAGCGAATTACAGATCTTATACATTGGAGATTTCCTTACACTGATTTGCAGCCAGAGATTCTACTTGAAATTGAGGACCTAACCAAGATAAATAAGAACATAGATTTCTGACGTGCAACACATCCTGGCTACAACACATTTTGGTTTCAGCTGGTATAGAAGAAAATATATCGGGAAAGGGATTATAATGTTAGAACGAAGAGACTCATAGTTTGGGCCAATTTGGGGACAACGTAAGTGTAATTTATTTGAAGTTTACGGGTCATGGCTATTGCATCAGTGTAATAATAGGGCACGTGGGAATATATGTGAGTTAGATTTTAAGTAACCATTAGCCAACAGGAAAAATGCCTTATGAAAAACAGTAACGTTTTGCAACTTCCAAAATCTTGAAAATTGTATAGTGTAGAGAACATGTCTTTCCATTGAATAACAGCTTTAAAAAACATTAAATGCACAAACGAACGGAAAACAGAAAGAGAAACACGCCAAACCTTCTCAGTTATCGTTCAAATGACTAAGGCGATTTGGCACCTTCTAACGATAATATTGAACGCTTCTGTTGGAGCCGGGAGCAAGAGACCACCGGTTAAATAGCAAGCCAAAGAACAAGTGAACAAACCTGGCAGAAAGTGAACAAACTAAAAATAAACATATTTGCAATACAGAAAGTAAACATACAAATATGAAATAAATGTGATTCATTATGAAATTATTAGCAGACGGACAAAAGACAACGACAAAATCAAACAAGTCGAAATGTGGACATACAAAAAGACTGAAATATATAAACAGAACAGCCTTAGCGCCAGACAGGAGGAGAAAAAAAAGGATGTTTAAAAGATTAGAAATAAAAGGACAACAAAGAGAGAGCGAAACGTGTTGAAATTGAGAGACGAGAGAAAATACGACCAGTTGTTTGGGCGGTGGGCGTGGAAAGGAAAACAGAATAAAAGATGGCAATGACCACGTACACGTGTCAGTAGTAGTAGGAGAAAAGCGTTTGAGAGCATAGAGAGACAGAGAGAGAGAGAGCAGAGAGGGAAAGCTACAGAGAATGAGAGAGAGAAAGCAGAATATGTGTATAGAGATGTATGAAATCGACACGAATGATTTAAATATTGGTCGCACATGCATATTGTATGATTTTGTTTATACGTCAATCTGCACCGGATACTATATGGGAAAGCACCGTACACGACACTGAGTTATAAAGAACAATGAACGTCGCAGACTCAGCGAGACAACTCGTCCTGAGAAGGACTAGAATGATAGATATCGATATGTATCTGTCGTTATAGCACCTCAGTAGCTGTCGTTATAGCACATTTACTTTATTCACCGTAAAACGAATTCCATCATTAGTGTGGAACATCAAGGGTGACAAATCGGCTATTTAAAATATTCATTCTAGATCGTAACCTGTCAAATCATTCAAAGCAAAACCAGCCACGGCAATATACATTAGGATAAGTCCTACACAGAAATAAAGGCAGATACTTTAAACATGCATCACGGAAGAAAAAAATTAAACATCTTTTGATCGAGGCGTCGTTTCATCGTAACTGATCTGGGTTTAAAACACTATAAGAGTATCAGCGTGATTTAACTAGGTGTTGATATGGCTACACATGTTCTGACTATGTTTATATTTGGATGCAAAGATGATTGCTATTATTCGAATATTGATTTTTTACTTACATAACTATTTATGTTTACAGCCAATATTTTTTATTTAGCAAATTTTCGATAATATATATATTTGTTGTATTTATTGGAAAAATATATTTCTTTTATATTTCCGTTAGGTTATTATAGCACTAGCAGAGACAGTCAGCGTTGGTCGGGATTAATATGGCGGAGTTTTTTTTATTGTTTTACTTGTTTCAGTCAGGTAACTGCGGCCATGACAGAACTTATGGGATAACCTGATATATATATATATATATATATATATATATATATATATATATATATATATATCTTTAAAAAACTCCTCTCTACACTGAGTTCCCGTGTTCGGTTCCAATGTACAATGTTTTGTTCACGTAAACTTATCAAAGCCTCTCACTGACCCAAAATTTATGACCGAATCCGTGTGGACAATCATTGTTTAGAAAATCTTCTATAACCAGCACCTGAAATTGAGAGACTCAGCCTTGTCACAGCTGTCCGTGATTCTACTTGCATATTCTCAGCTGGTCCACGCGTTAATTCAATTCCTAGTTTGTGTAGTTCACCGAAAACAGATAGATATATGTCTAAATCATTCTCTTCGTCACAGACCATCATCATCATCATCATCATCCTCCTCCTCATCATCATCATCAACATCATCATCATCAACATGCAATATGGAATGCAATATCACACTACCTTTTTATAATGCGTTTTGTCCACGAATCATATCATTGTTTGGCTGGTGGAAAATCTTATAGGGAATATTATTCATTTGAGAACGATGAGCAGTTAGTTAATCCATGTGCAAAATAGTTGTATATACAATTCATATAAGAACTGTCAGTGAATATCAAATCGTTAGCCGCAGTCGATTTGTTTTACGTTTACTTTCTTCGTTCCTATATTCGCAACAAAGTAGAGGCGAATAACTTGGCCTTGCCATCGTAATATATAATGGAAAAAGTAGTACTCGCTTTTGAGCGTACTACCGAGATACAATGAGATGTTATAGTTGATTTTTAATTTCAATATATGTCATTTGCTTATTTGCAGAGCACCAGCTTTAGGAAAGAAAAAATTGGCACCAAGGTCTAAAGAGGGGGCTTAATGGACGCTTTATCGATGTAGGTTAAAACAGACAACATCCTACCTCTAGAAAAAAGAAAAGGGTGTTCTATTAGATAGACGTGATGAGCTCAATGACTGAATGGTTTAAGCTAGAATAACGCTGTTTGGTTACGTTGCAGTTGATCTGGCGCCAAGCAATAAGAGAAATATATAAATTGAAGCCGGTCAAATCAATAAATTACTGCGCCCTTATTTTATGCGATAACAATACGTTTCCTGTTGCGATGTTATATAGAATCCATATAAAAGAAACCGTTCAATGGGTTTGTAAGTATTTAATCACATTATAGCTGCAACAAGATCTTACGAACCGGTATAAAATGCTGCAAGATCTCCGTTGAAGCACATACCACAGTAGGGAAGGTTATATCAGATAATTCAATTCCGGGAATACAGATTAACGTATGGTTATAACGAGAATGGCTTTTTAGATGTCTGGTATTTCAAGGTTCGATTGTGACAAAATGACATACACAACGATAAAGGACACACCAAAACTTATCATTTCATTGGTGTCAAATGTTCTTATAACCGCAACCGAGGAGATGCGCTAAAAATTAAGAAAATAATCTCTTTAAAAGTAGTTAAAGTTTCGTTATACAAAGCTTATCTATAACAATAAAGAGAAGAAATCGCGTTATTAGGATTTTATTTCTTCACATAATTTTTTTCGTATATTTTCGTAGAAAATAATCGATGTAACTTATATCATGAATGCTGTGCATCTTCATGGTGCCGTGTTTGTTGTAATATATTATATATTAAAACAGACGCAAATATAATGCCGAAGGATATTTATCCATTTTTAAATTAATAAAGCAATGAATACATCAGTTCACTGAAAGGAGTTTAATGTAGTTTTCAAACACAGATGATATTACAACATGATTTTTCTTTCTTGGCAATATATGGGCGCCCGTATGCCGGTTTGTGTTTATGAACATACATATATATGAGTGAGTGAATATATAGCAATATATATGTATATATGTCTATTATACAAATGAAAAAAATATATGTACACTTACACAAGTATGTGCACGTACGTGTCGGTGTATGTATATGACATACATACACACACATATACATAGATATAGATATAGACAGACAAACAGACACATAGATAGATAAATAGATAGGTGGATAGATAGAGATATAGATAGATAGATAGATAGATAGATATATAGAGATAGATATATATAGATAAGTAGATAGATAGATAGATAGGTAGATAGGTAGATAGATAGACAGACAGACATAAGATAGATAGATAGATAGATAGATAGATAGTAGATAGATAGATAGATAGATAGATAGATAGATAGATAGATATATAGATATATAGATAGATAGATAGATAGATAGATAGATAGATAGATAATCCTTCTGATAATAAAACCAATAATATTTAGAATATTTTTTCTATCCAATTAATATTATCTTACAATAAATAGAGTCGTAAGAGCCCAGACTAAAATATATTTACCTTCTTCCTCAAATTATGATTTTAAAATACACCACAGTCACATTTTCGTTCATCTCGACGGTACTTGGTCATACAGTGAGAAAAGGACTTCGTTTCTCCTTATAAACACTCAGCAACCTAAATTTATGCCATGCTGCCTATGTTAGAAAATATTACGCAAGAAAAATTAGTTGAACGTACATTTTGCGTTTCGGAGAAAATAGTTTAAGGTATTTCTTCCTGCATCTTACATTCATTTACAAATGTTGGCGATGTCAAATATGTATTTTATCCAGTGGAGGCGCAATGGCCCAGTTGTTAGGGCAGCGGACTCGCGGTCGTAGGATTGTGGTTTCGATTCCCAGACCGGGCATCGTGAGTGTTTATTGAGCGAAAACACCTAAAGCTTCACGAGGCTCCTGCAGGGGGTGGTGATGAACCCTGCTGTACTCTTTCACCACAACTTTCTGTCACTCTTTCTTCCTGTTTCTGTTGTACCTTTTTTTTTTCATAGGGCTAGTCTTGTCGCACTCTGTGTCACGCTGAATCTCCTCGAGAACTACGTTAAGGGTACACGTGTCTGTGGAGTGCTCAGCCACTTGCACGTTAATTCCACGAGCAAGCTGTTCCGTTGATCGTATCAGCTGGGACCCTCATCGTCGTAACCGACGGAGTGCTCCTACTATAAAGGAGAAAGAGAGAGAGAGAGTATTTTATCCGGGATTATAGAGTAAAAAAAATGAATAAATAAACCCAGTCCGATGCTATCTTTAGTATGATGAACTTATCCTTTTCCTCCTTTCAGGATTCAGATGTCTTAGAAAAGTAGAGATTTAATTGATAATCTTTAACATAAGTAATTCATCCTATTCAACAGATGAATTGAAGTCAAATTTCTGATCCAACTAGTGAGGCAGAGGAAAGAGCCGTACATACTACTATATTATCGCTATTGTGGAATCACTGGGTCGGTTACGACGATGAGGGTTCCGGTTGATCCGAATCAACGGAACAGCCTGCTCGTGAAATTTACGTGTAAGTGGCTGAGCACTCCACAGACACGTGTACCCTTAACGTATTTCTCGGGGATATTCAGCGTGACACAGAGAGTGACAAGGCCGGCCCTTTGAAATACAGGTACAACAGAAACAGGAAGTAAGAGTGAGAGAAAGTTGTGGTGAAAGAGTACAGCAGGGATCACCACCATCCCCTGCCGGAGCCTCGTGGAGCTTTAGGTGCTTTCGCTCAATAAACACTCACAACCCGGTCTGGGAATCGAAACCGCGATCCTATGACCACGAGTCCGCTGCCCTAACCAGTGGGCCATTGCGCCTCCACAACCCACGGTCGAAACACAACGGACGTTATCTCCACATGGCTATATAAACCAAATGCCGGTAGAAGAGTAAACTTCAGAAAAGACTGTCAGTGGTTGGATAGTTTTTGGAAGATGGGTTACGGATTGAATCTACTATTCAAGACGTAAATAGCCAGAACAAATATCACGTGGTAGATAGTGCAGCACTGCAATAATCCATCCGATAAAACACAGTCGGTTGATATCTAATTATAATTGTCATGGAATGTACGAAAGATGAACCTAACTTTGGAAGGACTTGATATCACAGTGCAAATACACATTAATGACACCATACAGTTTGATTACGGAGAGCAGACTGGAACTTCGATGTCACAGACATTCACTTTCCTTGTAAAAATTGTTGGAATGTTGGAACTAGTTCAAATTGTCATTAGGTATTCTTTATTTCCTATGTTATAACCTTAAATGGGCAACAAAATATGCGTGGTTAACACTAATTTTACTGTTTTCTGCATATCCCAAAATGCAACACAAGTATTTCTTTAACAGCACTCACAATGTATGTATATATTTATGTATATATGCTTGTATGACGTATATATATTTATATATATATATATATATACATATATAATGTATACGTGTATATGTGTATTTATGTATATGTAGACAGACACACATATGAATGTATGTATGTGTATGTAAATATCTATATATATATGTATGTATATATGTGTTGGTATGTTTGAATATGTATATACATGTTTCTGTTCGTGACTTTTTTTTAGAGAAAGACAAGACTAGAGAGACATTACTACACTTTACAACACTTACTATACCAGTTTACTTCGAAAAGATGTGGCACTGAAATGTATGATTTAAATTTTTTTCTACAGACAGTTGATAAGATTTATATATAGATTAGAAAGAACATATTTTTTCCTTCATTTCACTGTAGAACAATCGGATTCCACTTTTTTTTCCTGGCTAGGCAAACCATCAATTATCTAAACGAATAATATAGACCATCGCTATAATTTAACTTATGAGGCAAAGTTTTAATACAACAGTTATTTTGACGAATTTTCAATTATTTTATCTCTATATATGTATTGCTTTACTTCAACAATTTCTGTTTTTATTCGTTTCTATGTTTGTCTACGCTCCTAACGAGGAGATGATTATATATGGCAGCAGTATAATGTAACCGATATATTGTCCTTAGTATGTACGTACAAATACACACACAAACACACTATATACAAATGTATGTGTGTGTGTGCGTATGAGTGTAGTTATGTTGTTACCTATACATATATATTTGCTTAAATATACATGTATATATTTGCGTATACATATATATATATATATATATATATATATGTATGTATTATATATATATATATATATATGTGTGTAAATACATACATATATATACATACGTATATACATATATATATATATATATAAATATGTATATGTATATATATATTTATACACATATACATGTAAATATATATATATATATATATATATATATATATAGATAGATAGATAGATAGATAGATAGACATATATATATATACATACATACATAGATGCATACATACATACATATATATATATATATATATCTATATATATATATATATATATATATATATATACATATATATATATAATATATATATATATATATATATATATATATATATATATTATATATATATATATAGAGAGAGAGAGAGAAGAGAGAGAGAGAGAGAGAGAGAAATGCAGAACGTGAGTATATGTGCAGCTTGTATGTCTAACGTTTGACATATTACCCATAAAATATACGATAAAATTGATATACCTTGACCGATAGGAAATGCTATAATATTATACTTATTATGCAGCGATAGTTTCCTAACGTTTGTATGAAAATAATTTAATCTGAATATTAATATAGAAGCCGATTCTATGAATACAGAATCAGTGTTTAGTGTCCCTTTCTTTCGAGAAATGAATCTATCCTCTGTCCTGCACCCCTTCATGAAATTCATATAGTTAGTATTCATTTGCCTCTAAATTAAACTAATGTCGAATGGGATATTTCAGGAATGTACTTTTATCTATGATTTATGTGTAGAATAGTTGCTTATATTCACCTGAATCTCATTAAAGATCAGTGTCTTTCTCGGTACATACCTGACGCTGTTTTATTATATATACATCGTTAGAAAATTATAATTTGGGAAACAAACGTGAACTATGCCATATTCGTACCTCATTTGTATATATTGTTTCTGTGTGTTAATCATATTGTATACAATCAAAGAAGCTATTACATGAATACAGGAACAGTCGAAATGAAAGATGTAAACATAGAGACAGGTAGAATATGTGTGTCTATGCTATGTATGTAACTGCATTTGTACCTAAGCTTTTGCCTCCCCCTCATTCTCTCACTCTATCTCTCTCTATATTTATATGTATGTGCGTGTAGGTATATATACATATATAAATATATGTAGATGTATACAATAAGAATAAGGATAATAATAACAACAACAACAACAACAACAACAACAACAATAATAATAATAATAATAATAATAATAATAATAATAATAATAATAATAGTAATAATAGTAATAATAATAATAATAATAATAATAATAATAATAATAATAATAATAATAATAATAATAATAATAATAATATTCAGACAAATACATAACAAAAACACCAGGACTTACAAACACATATAACATACAGAAAATTGCACTACTAGGCACTGCACACATCCTACGCAGAACACTTTCCATACAATAACCATCAGAGCATCACAACAAATCACAGCACATACCCAAGGCACACAGAGCTGTGCTCGGTAGTGAAGTGAAAGCACGCTATAAAAATAAAACTACTGAATAATAATAATAATAATAATAATAAATCGTGTTAACTGGAACGGCTCATGTACTGAGAAGAGCATTATCGCTGTGAAAACAACATCCATCCATGAATTTATTTATTTATTAATTTTTAGATACATATTTTATCTGTGAATTTTGCGCGTGTAATCTGGGAATGCATACAATGAGCTTCTCTGCCCTAGGTGTATGGAAAACACTCGGCGAGAAACGGAAGAAAATTTGAAGAAAGAAGGAAAAAACATAATAATAATAATAATAATAATAATAATAATAATAATAATAATAATAATAATAATAATAATAATGATAATAATAATAATATGAAACGACTGGAAAATGAAACCACTACATAGGTAATGCCTCAGAGAAATCGAAGTAAAAGACAAGATCGACATTTGGAAATGAGAGCAGGGCAAGCCCAAAATCCGCTCTGCTGGGGACAGCTAGGATTTTGATGGATGTTGAATGTCTCGCACGATAACTAACGACCAAATAGCAATGCTTATAAAATGTGGAAAGAGAAACTGTGAGATATCTGACAGTATATACCAGAACAAACAAGACCGAACGTTCTGAGAAGTAAAACAATAATAATAGATATTATTATAAAGGAAATTGTTTCTGTGTGTTAATGATATTGTATACAATCAAAGAAGCTATCACAAGAATACAGGAACAGTTGAAATGAAAGACTAAATCTCAACAAGTACAGACGTAGGGGAAATACCAGATCGGATATCTAAGTAAGCCGATATATGGCAGTAATCTATTGATTAACAATTTGGAATGTTATAGAGGTGGCTTTGATAATATTTAATTAGATAATATGATCACAATTGTGTGAATCAGGTATTGCAACTCTGAACGATATTCATGGGTAAGAGGTTTGGATAGCGTGTTTCTTCTATTATTTAACTCGCGCAGCACAAATAAGGGTACCAAAGGGTTACTTACTTAGAGGAACTGGAAAAGCACTGGTTAGGGTATGCAGGCTGCGACAGTTACATTAGATACTATCGCGATCGCTTATGCGTAATATTAGGTAAACCAGGAATTAAAATGATTAGTTCCTTCAATATTGCATAGCATACAACTAATGTACAGGAGGTTATATAGTAAGAGCGGTTAGGAAATAATGGAAAAGTAGAATGGCAATAGAAGGAATCAGGCGATTAAGCAGGGATCAACATAAGAGGGAGTATGCCGCAAGCCGACCTTCACTGGACGATACCTGAGTTTCAACTTCCTCCATCCATACAGTGTAAAGAGAAGGATTGCTCAGTGCCTAAGTAGCGATCGTGATACACACCACGAAGAAATGATCAAGGTTAATAACGATAGGTTAAGCAACAACTACACCAAAAGTATACTATCCATTCTAATTATGAAGAAGACAGAGGATGAGGCCAATAAACTGTCCACAATCTGTCTACTCTATGTGAAAGGCCACTCCGAAAAGATACAAAAGATATGCGGCCCTTATGACATCAGGACAGTATAGAACATTCGCAAATATCTCCTTCTAGTAAAACCACCAATAGAAGACAATATGAACAAAGACTGCGTGTAGTCCATCCCATTCAGATGTGGTAGTTTATGCAAAGCGAAACATGTCCCTTTCAAAATAAGAGTAGATAAACATAGCAAAGCTATGACAGATGGTGATATTGATAAGTCGGGTATAGCTGATCATGTATGGAAAAATAGAGACCACCTCTCCCTGTGGGATGAGGTTAAAATAATAGATATAGAACGAACACCACTGGAAAATACAAAAAGCTAAAAGAAGCAGCACCTATGCTAGGACACAACAACTTCCTAAACAGATGGAGTGCAGCATTTGGGAACCGGTATTAAGGAAAGATAGGAAAATATTTAATTGACTCCATAGAGTGCGAGCTACTAACCCCAAAATTCCGAGTTCGATTCCAAGCAGTGACCTGCACAATAACAATAATAATAATAACTTCGAAAAATACTTCAAGAATGAGAACCCAGCTCAAAATTTCCCCAAGACACGTGAAGAAGGCTAGAGGTTAGATCAGCCGAACCGTTGTGTTAACAACAAAGATGAGGACAAATATCCGTCAAATGTAACTAATGTAAACTTAATAACAGATAGCACAATACTACTACAACCGATATTTCCTGACGCTTTATTTATGAAGGTGATAATTCTTTTCCAGGTACATATGTTCTCATATTACAAGTGATCTCCACTATATCATATAAAATATTCGTATATGTATCAACATTCAACATCTTTTTCCTTCACCAGATTAAATAATCGCACAAAACACTCCAATTCAACATCGTTAGAACTAATCATTTGCTTTCCTTCATACCTCACAACATTCAACCTATTTCCACAGAAAACCCCTAAATTCTGTAATAATTCTGGCCGTCATAACTAGCGAATCCTAAACCCTGACCCCATACGTAATTGTTTATGCATTTATGCTTTTCTTCCCTTTTTACTCTTTATATTTTTAGCTTTTCCTTATAGTTTTAGATTTTTTTCTTTATTTTTATCTTTACTTTATCTTCGTCTCTCTCCCAGCTGCCCACGTTCCTATGTCTAGTAAAATGAAATACGCATTTTAATCACCTACGGAAGAAACCTCAGGAAGAAACGTCTAGCTGGCTCCTATTTCACCGGCAACGCTGATCATAAATATCATAAAACACCCTCTCAGAAACTAAATTTGTAACCTAATTCTACCCCGCAGTGTCCACAACAGCTAATTTTGTTCATCATTCACTCATTTCATGGTAAGCATCCACAGACTACAGCCACATCTCTACTGTATTCTTCAGATATTCTTTTGTTTTTGAAATTATGTTTCATCTGATGATTACGGTTTTTTGCAATGAAGTTATGTTCTCCTTCCTCTATTATAGGTTTTTGCAGTCATATTCGTACGTTTGTCTTTCAACTTGATAATCAGGTCATTCAATGTCACAAAACAAAACTAGCGCTGTGTGTTTAATCATTCAAATTCGTATTTCGATCATTCAATTTTGCACTTCGTTCAAAGAATTTAGTATTTACAACATTCAAAATTGAAATGCCCGTCGAGAACATTCAAATTAGTTGGAATGCGAGGAAACGTTTTTCGAGCATTCAAATTCGTTTCGGAGCAATCTATTTAACACTTCGAGCTATCAAATTAGTACGATAGCTGATTTGTTTTTATCTCATAATCATTGTTATCATATTCACGTGTCTTCATGTATTGTTTTTGCTTTAAGCACTCTATCGTACCCATGTCTTATCCATGTATTCTTTTATTTTTGTATAGGTACATGTATTTATTGCTAAAGACTTCATGAAATCGCCTTCCAGTTTTCTAAGTCTTTTTAAAGAATCTTACAATAACAATAAATGCTCATTTTCTTTGATTTTGAATGCATTATGTTGTGATATGTGTTCTTGTTGGGAAAACTGTTCTTGTTGGGAAAAGTATATATTTCTTTGATTTTGTATTTTTTTTTCTTTTTGGGTTGTTATGTACTCTAAGATAATTATTGATTTACAGTCTTGATAAGGAGAAATCGTCTGAGAGTATTTAGTCGTTTATTTCCTGGCGGTCGAAAATCTCGGGAGGTAGGTTTTTGTGTCTCTATACCAACCGACACAATTTTCTGGAAAAGTAACGTTGATGTTACGCCTTGTGACATATTGTATGGCATGTGCTAACCTTTCGTCCATGTTCGTGCCAGCTTCTTCTGTAGCTGCCTGGTCCCCAAACCTTTCTTGTAAATCGAGTGAGGTCCCGCTTGACAGCTGCGTCAAAGGCAAAATGCGCCATTTCCGTACAATTAAGAAACACTCAGTAGGGAGGCATGTGTTTCAGACTGATCCGCGGGCCGGCGTTTGCCGAGAGGTCAGCACGAACGTGTAGCCGCGTGTAGATCAAGTAGACGGATTCATCCGCTGGGAACATGTCGGGATATGCTCGAACTTTGTCTGCCAAGAACCCCTCGAAAAAGTGTCATGTAATGGTATCGTTCGAAATGGAGTGGTGAACTAGGCCAATATCACCCGACACCGACGTTGCTGCTTTTCCCACGCTGACGGTTGAAAAATCGGCGAACAGGAACTCCTTGAGGGCATCGTCCAAATGACCGCCTTGTCCAGATGTTTTACCTACATTATTCAATGAATACGCAATGGCTGACGACCCCCTCTTCCATGAAAGAATGCACGTACTCATAAGGCTTTTTCAGATGTCTTGGGGCAATTCTTGCATCTGGGACGTTTTTGGCCTACTTCATAGTTATCAACATCCCATCTACAGCCCGTGTGATCTGAAACACGGAAACAGGTGGCTTTTCCAAGCAATGCTGCCTCGATGTCCCTCTTCATCTGTTGAAGGATTGTGAGTAGGTTGGCATCAATAATCACCTGGAACCTGGCTCACATTCCCTCGTCAGCCTTAACGTGCTGGACACCTCTTTGGGCAACTTGCAGACCGTAGGTAGGTCGCTACTACGGATCGAACAGTACTCCTTTTAATACCAAGTGTGTCTGCAAGGTACACGTAATCGGTTTGATGCCCCCCGAGGGCGTCAACCAGCCTTGTCCTTTTTTCGTCCAATATACGCATGTACCATACGCGTGGCACCATGGTTAAAAGTTGGTTTACCAGAAAGGGATATAGAATGCAACTGTTACCGACCGGTTACGAAGGTTGCAACGAAAAAGTCGTCCGTGGGAAGAAAAGTGACATAAATTATTTCTTGCTTAATATAAATAAAATCTGCATGACATAATATTTGCATGAGAAAGCATGTCATTTAAATTCGTCCTTTTTAACACCCACTTCTTCGTATGTGAATAAAAGCACAGACGTACAATTAGTGCTAAACTGAATGACCTTATTCCGAATTATTTTATTATTCTAGTTTATTTTTAACCTAATGAGTGGCTATATTTATATCGAAGTGATTTTACTACAACTATTATTTTTTTTACTATAATCATTTGTTAAATATAGCCAGGAAGCACGTGTCGTTATTCTACCAAATATATACGTTTTTATTATTATTTTGCAATTTAATTAATCATCGGTATATTATTGTTATTTTAATTTTAATATTTCTATTATATGTAATTTTGTAGATGGTGTAATCTAATTGTTCATTTTGAATTGATAAAAGGTCTTTATCAACATACATACATACATACACACACACACACACACATACACACACACACACACATATATATATATATATATATATATGTATATATACACACACACACACATATTTATATGTGTGTGTGTGCATGCGAGTGTATGTGCTTTGACGTGTTTCTAGGCAAATAGTTTTGTGCCCGACTCCCACTCTAATACATACACAAACGACTAACTTTATTGTAAAGCGTTTTCTCATCCACTTTTATACTTTGTATGTTATACATATTTAATTGTACGTATTTAGTTTTCTATGTTTCATTATTTTCCTTCTGAAAATCTTTTCTTTTTTACACTTTTCTGTCTCATGAGTACATTCATTTATTATTTTCTCAAGAAGCAATTATATCTCTTATTTTGACGATGCTCCAATATCTTATTGAGAGTTGTTTCCTTCAGGTAGGGACTTTGAAGATGAGGAAGGGATATTCTCTGTTTGTATTCTGGTTATCTTGTTTTATTGACTTGTGATTAAATTTGTTCGTTGTGCTTCATTTGAATTTGGTCTTACTTATGTTCTTATGTAGGTACTTCTTGTGTTCTGTCTTCTGTTAAGAAGCTCATTGTCACAGATAGTGGTTTTGTGTGGAGGTGGTTTAGCTTGATAATTTGTTGCATTTATATCGGATAAGTGATATATTATATATGCCTATATTCTATATTATATATAGATGTATCAAGCCCGTGTATGTTTGAATATGCACATTTACGAGTATTAACCTGATTATATAGTACATTATATATTTAGATCCAATTTCACAATGAGTATTGGGAATTCAGTTGTGTAAGATAAAGCGACATGAAACCAAGGTGTATTCTGTGTCTACAATGCGTGTGCTTTGCGTGTGGTTATTGGCAATTCTATATGTGTGAACATGCACAGGAATTTGTTGTATTTTTCTAAGCCATGGCCTACTAAATCAAGTAAATTGTTATATATTATAAGTGAGAAATATTGTTGACACATTTACGATCATTAGGATAACCAATCAAATATGACTAATCTATGACGATTACATTACTAAAATTAATAATAATACCATGTCACGGAGACAATAAAGGATTTGTAGCGTTGAGGGTCATGTAAGCAATAGTGCTGATCTAGACTTCAAAGTGGTAAGGGTTGCATAACATTAACAGTACTTACACTGGTGTCAGGTCCTTCACAATCAACTAACCTAGTGGAAACTATGAGGTATTACGAGAAAAAGTTATTCTTCATCTTCTTGTCTACTGTGGCTGATGTCTTGCCAATGCCCAAGTACCTTTAAATCCGAGGCAATGACGAGAACCAATCTGGCATGTACTGTTGAATCACACGTCACCTCATTAATCATGACCATATGCTCCAATTCGCTGGGACAATATCAATACAAGTGCAAGCACGCGAAGATCTTTTCTTAAATCCAGAAGGATTTCAACTACAGAAAAGTGAAACCAATAAACAGTGTGAAACAGCTGCCAAACTTTTGAATACCCAATCAGAAAGGGATAAGGCAACAATATCCGTGAGGTAACTGCTTTCTATTTTGCAACAAACAAATTATAGAAACATCAACTTGGCATGAAAGGAAGTTTCCACTATTCAAAGACATTGACAGAATTATCGCTCCGATTAGATGTGCTTTTCCTGTGGCGATAAACAAAAAATCTCATCTCGATAAGCGAAAGTATACTTTGCTTTGCGGAGAATGACTTGGATTTTCTAACAGAGGATTGTCTAATCTCTGGAGTTGATTTATATTGCTTATGCTAAGCAATGACAAACAACCTAATTCCAGAATGAAGTAGACTGCCGTGGTTTACCAATGAAGGTCAAAGTGATGGTTAAGGCAGGACAGTTTAGGAACCAAAGTATTAGGGATGGCTTTCCGGCACCTGAGGCCAGATGAAGCAGATTGAAACATCTTGTGGACAAATTTCATGTTGGTCACCATTATACCACTAAAGTTTACGGTCCTTTTAAAGAACCAAAACGCATTAGACTTACTAAATACTTATGTTAAAGTTATGGATTGGTTCTGAACAATGGGAAACATGGGTATCATTTACTCATCATCACACTTAAGATCTTGGATCATAACCAAATATTTGCTAAAATTCCTGCTTGGAAGAAAGCGTTATATATACATACGTACCCCACCCACACACACTCAAACACACATACACACACATATATATATACAGA
>NC_042997.1:36995725-37035725 GCF_006345805.1 Octopus sinensis
CCTTCTCAAAATCTCGTACATATAAAATTCTTCTACTACATGCACAACGATCTATACCATCTTACGTGGCACACATGATTTTATGGACCAATTTTACTTCTGTCGAGAAAACCAGTTTACGTCTCTTGGGGATCAAAGAATATTTGCAGCAATGCTGCAATTTTCTGAGCTGGAGTTACAGCTTTCGCATTATTTGCGTCGTGAGGACTTAATATTGGAATATGCGCCACAGACATAAAATTTATATCTATATAAATCATTTAGTAGACTAACATTGATTATGCTAAATTTTATGTTTCTTGCAAACAAGTTAATTTGAAGTTGCTTTCAAACGAATCAAATCAGAGTGGAATCTCTACTCTTGAAATATAAATACTTTATATTTTCTTTTTCTTTTTTTCTTTTAGTGTGGTATGAAATGTATATTGCACTCTCATTATATACACAGTATTAGTCATATTATGCACAGGGGATTTGGTATCAGGAAGTGATGTGCAAGTTAGCAATATCAACTTATCGTAAATTATTGTATGGTGTAAATCCACTATACTTGTAAAAGGGCTTAAGGTATATAATTCCATTATAAAAAAATCAGATTGTCTGAGATATAAAACGGTATAAACTATTCTGTATTGGAATAACACTATTTGAACACCTATCGTCTGTAGTAATCAATAATTAATTCTAAGAACAAATTAATGTTGATTCTAGAAAATCCGTACACGTTGGGGACTGGGAAATCAACAAAACATACGAGATCTAACCCGTTTATAGGACTCGTGAAATATCTTGAAGCATAGACATCTGCATTAAATTAGTATATTACAATTACAATCAACTGGGACAAGCTGGAATCTTCGAAAATAAATTATGAAGTACTTGTAATATATATATTTCTTTACTACCCACAAGGGGCTAAACACAGAGGGGACAAACAAGGACAGACAAATGGATTAAGTCGATTATATCGACCCCAGTGAGTAACTGGTACTTAATTTATCGACCCCGAAAGGATGAAAGGCAAAGTCGACCTCGGCGGAATTTGAACTCAGAACGTAACGGCAGACGAAATATGGCTACGCATTTCGCCCGGTGTGCTAACGTTTCTGCCAGTTCTCCACCTTGTAATACTTGTAATATATATGCTTCAGTGAATGCGGTGGAGATGTTAATAGAGATTAACATGTATAATACAGATTAACATTAATACAGATTAACATGTTTAACAATGATGACAATAACATAAAGATTGCCTTTTTCGTTGCACCAATTCGTAATTAAAACACCTGAGATGGCGATTCAGTGAGAAACCAACAAAGTACTATGTAATATATATGTGGACCTGATGAAGCTCGGTGCACTCAAAACATCATGTTTTCAGATACCATTCTCTTCATTGGCATTATATAGCATCTTTTTGTTTAGATTGTTGTCGTTTCGAGATTTTACAAAAAAAATAAATAAAAAGAAAAGACATCATATAATGGAATTATAAGATGCGCTTTTAAAACACCTGTCTGAGAAATTAATTATAAAACTGAATAATTTCTTGTACCAAAATATTTTAGCTTTGTAAACTACTAATTAATCGATACTTGGTATTGTTAATTCATTTTCATCCTGATTTCCTGAGTTGATAGTATACATACACGCAAGACCGCATTCGTTTTAGCATTTTATTACATTCGTTTAAGTCTTCGTGTATTATTCCATCTGAAGTTCATTCTCCTCTCTAGATAAGTTCATTCATTCCTTTTATGACACTAACATAATTATGCACCTAGATATGCTTTATCCCCGTGATAATATCAACGGCGCTTATGAAAGTTCTATATCTCTTTTCAGTTTTCATTAAAAACGTAATTTTTTATAATAGGAGGTGTGATCAATGATTATCCAGACTGTTGCCATAGTAACAATGCTAAAGCAATGAGAGTAAGGCCGCTAGGAGAAGATTGCCCTTAAACACTGCTGTGTACGTGCATTAAGTTATAATGTTCTAGCCCACTTACGCTGTTTACAGTAGTGATTGGAAGGAAGGTGTGTAGCGGGTGATGGTCGCATTGACCATGACGGAGAAAGTTGTCAGGGCATTACCTACTCAGACGCCTAAGTAAAGTTGCAGAATGTTTATGGGGAAGAGTGTATGAGCCGCACACAAGTGCACAAGTAGTTCAGACTTTTACATGATGACGGGAAAAATGTCGATGTTAACAAACGTTCTGGGAGACCCGCAACCAGTAGGACTGAGAAAAATCATCACAGATGTGCATGCAGCTGTGAGGGCATCGTCGACGTTTTTGCAACATTTAATAAAGATTCTCTCAACTCAACTTTCTCTGTCATGGTCAATGCGACGATCACACGCTATATACCTTCCTTCCTTACACTGCTGTAAACAGGGGAAGTAAGCTAGAACTTTAAAACTTTGTGGGCAGGCACGGCAGTTTAGGCATATCACTCTTTAGGCATGTCATTCTTGAGATTCTTGTAAAGTACTTTGAATAAAGATATATTTTTACTTGACAGTTGTGCATTTCCATACGAAACATGAATAATTTCTCTCACAAAATTAATTTAGTCTGATATAATGTTTAAATATAATCCTTTTATAGGAAACTAGATGTACATGTTTCTGACAGAATTAGTATTGAAGTACATCGATATAAGTTTACATAAAGTGAAAATTCCAGAGTGTAGAACAAGCGCATTCACCAGATTGTATTGATACATATAGCATAGTTATAACTGAAGGTAAAGTTTGCATTTTGATTCCTCAAATGCATTTTCACAGCGAAAGTGTCTTTCTATACCAATCGAAAAGCGTTAAAGTTGTGTCGTAAAGAGCAGCATTTGACACCTAAGAATTATTATAGAAAAATTCCACTGCCACGTGTGTTTAATTTAGATTAATCAAATTTCAGCCGTAATAATGAAATAAATAACTTTTTGAACATTATCATGAAATGATTCGCCAAGTCACAAATTTTCAAGAAAATTATAAATTGTTAAAACTGGTTAAAGGGTATATCAAGATATTATTTGATGCTGATATAATTTGTAAATTAGATGAATGTGTGTTAGATTGGTTATCTTGTAAATACATTCTAGTATTCAGTCGATAAACATCTGTATTTTAAGATATTAAAATAAATATCAGATCAATTACAACTGTTAAACGAATTTTAGTGAAGAGCGATTAATGACGAAGATAATAATGCTATAGTGGGCTGCAGAATTAAAGCGAAAGGTGTTATGAACAAAATAACTTTACATGCGTTGTCAACATATTTTCTTGATAACCATGAAATGCAAAAGCTATGAGGAATTCTGATTCTTGGCAAAGGCGGAGCTTAATTATATGATATTAAGTATCTATAAATGTAGTGTAAGATGACGTCTCTGTATAAAAGCTACTTAAATAATGTTTACTGAAAACGTAAAATGATGGTTTAGCTTCCCGTTTACACGAGAAATTTCAGATGCTATTTACAGCAATACAAATTGTTTCCCGTGAGAGAAATTATAATATTCACACTCCATGTACAAGAAAATGTTATCACATCAACGGTAAATGTAAATGGAACCTATATGCACCACTGCAATGGGCTTTACTAAACAGAATTGTACACACAAACACAAACACACACAAGTGAACGCATAAACAAATACATATATCCATACATGCGTACATACATACATGGAGCCTTGTGTCTTTGTTGGAAACCGAGTCCCTCCTCAGTGGGAGAATTATAATTAGAAATATGAGACATACATTCATACATAAATACATACACGAATATATATATATATATTATATATATATATATAAATATATGTATATATATGTATATATATATATATATATATATATATATATATAAATATATGTATATGTATGTATATATGTATACATATATATCTATATATGTATATATATATATATATATATATATATATATATATATATATATATATATATATATATATATATATAGGAAATATCTAAGATAAATAATGCAGAAATAGATTGTAGTTTATATCATTATATCATCAGGAAGGAATGATAATATCGTGCCATCATTTTTCTAGACACAACAATGGGACCAGGTAATGTGTTTGAGACTGTATCTTAAGCCAAAGAGGTGTACATATTAGGCTCTCATATTTGATACTTAATGCATAACATATAAAGTTATGAACGAACGCATATGACTGTAACGTCTATGACACAGCAAATCATTTATTCTAACATTAAGTACGAATCTATGTAGGGAATTATTTAATTCAATACAGTACCATTCTCTGCCAGATCATAACTGTGATAGGATATAAATCGAAAAACGGTTTAGGTTAATCATTCTGCAAGGTAAAATTTCAGTTGCTATATCAGAGAGTGTAAATGCTGTAAAGCTGAATCATGGTTTTGCAAACCTGGTTATTATTAACCATTAAACTTCAAACTAACGAGTTGAACCTAAAATATATATTGGCACCTATAAATTGAAATGCCAAAATAGATTTTATAGATACAACGATTCCTTTATTAGCTGTGATAAAATTGTGCTATCATCCTTCGAAATTTATACGTTTATTATGCGAGGTATGACATCTCGGATTCGAAATTACCAGTTCAAATGTACTTAAGATAAGAGTATAGAGGTGAATGTAAACAAAAATGAAACAAATATAAGGGTGGGGTCATTTATTTCATATTAATAGAGGGTTATACAAAATGAATGAACCAAATTCATTTAGCAGTATTTTAATAAGGACAAGCAATTGAAATCTCCAGCTAAGTGACACATATTTACTCACAATGAACTTTTTATATCCTGTCTTAGACGTATTCAATATGGCCCCCACTGCAGCACGGGTAACGCCAATGCGATTTCAGAATTCCTCCCAGACGCGTATCAGCATATCACGATCTACTGAGTACATTTTATCGAAGGTTTTCAATTTCACGTCTATGTGAATACCTTCAGGAATCGCCTTAAGTAAAGAAAATTTATTCTTTTGTTCAATAATGAAATTGCTTTTGATTTGCTGATACGCGTCTGGGAGGAATTATCTTGTCGCATTGATGTTGCCCATGCTGCAGTTGGTGGCCATATTGAACACTTGTAGGACAAGAAATAAAAGTTGATTGTGGGTAAGTACTTATGACTTAGCCGGAGTTTTCAATTGCTTTTCCATATTAAAATAGTGCGTAATGAAATCCGTACATTATATTTGAATAATCGTGGGCAATCTTGTTCAGGATGGAAAATAGTTAGCTTCGGGAGTTTTACAAGAAATTCGTGTTTAAATGTTCCTTAAACGACAGAACTGCGTAGGAAAAATTCCTGTGCAATCCCACGAGAGCTAGAAATGAAATGAAGGCGATGCCCTTGAAATAGACGTGTTTTGTACGTACTGCTAGCAGTACTTTAAGAGGGTATTAAGATACGGCTTTCCTTCTCCCTGTGATATTTCAATGTTTTTTTGAGATAGGATCGTTTGTTATGCTTTAGTAGTCTGTTTAAACGGTCTGAGGTTTTTTTGCTTTCATTATGTTGTTGCCATTGCGACATGACTGGTAACGTTTCCTGTCACTAAAATTTGTGTCTCAATAACCTTGATGATGTAAATATGAATGCATATTCTCAGTATCTATATTCCATAAGAGTATATATTCTAGTTAGAGATTTTACGATATCTTATAGTTTACGAGATCTTATAATTTATAGAAGCGAATAAAGTGTTTTCATATTCTACACGAGATATTAAATATCATGCAACCTCCTGAGAAATTTTGAAATGCTTTAGCGAAATTATGGTTCTCTAGGCATTATAGAATCTCCGTAGCATCCTATGGTGCTTATATGTGAGGCAAATTAAATAGAATGAAGGAAATGTAAATATACTTTGAGAAAATACATTCCCGTATGAAGTAATATAATCTATAGTAAGAGTGTCATTTAAATATTAAGGTTTCTTCATTGTAATATTAAATAATTTGAACATGTGTCAACTATTCATTATCTCTCAATTTCTAGTTCAAGTTAGGTATTTCATCGATAATAAGACACTTCTAATGATGTAATATATACTTGCTAATTCTATACATAAAATATCTATAATTATGCTAGAAAATGGGGTAGAAATTCACTAGGCTGATTTTAAATAATAATTTCACGCTTCTAATATATTATATTAATAATATAAATACATCATGCTTAATTATGTATTTGAAATGACTTAGAAGAATTTGATTGAGAAATAATGGCTGTAGATTGATATAATTGCAATTATGTAATTGTGAAATTATCTTCACTGAAATATGACCATTTTCGTATGCAGGCAATTAGTCTCTTTATATCTTAGTAATATCTTGTGCAAATTCTCAAAGATTTGCTAGTTATAGTTACCTACATAGTATGAAATTATGTTGACAAACTAATGCAATGCGGTATCAATTGCTCCTTTCTCCATATCAATCACATGATCTCTATCATAATCAGCGGTCTACGGACGAAAATTTATGATCATTCAATTAAGCATGCTATATAGAATATTTATGGCAGCAAAACATCTAATTAAGTATTCAAACCACTAATGCTACAAACGTTTGCTTAGCTGATTACTTCTAAGTTTCATGTCTTTCGAGCTGAATTAGTTTAATAGTACAACATTGACTTACATACATTTGGGTATTTAATGGTGTTCAACCCTATAAGATGCTCAAAGGAATCAGGACTTCATGTTGCTCTTATTCCTCAGTGGATGACGTAAGAACTAGAAACAGATTTGAAATCAGTAGTACATGAATATTCTCTATCTATATATCTATCTATCTATCTATCTATCTATCTATCTATCTATCTATCTATCTATCTATCTATCTATCTATCTATCTATCTATCTATCTATCTATCTATCTATCTATCTATCTATCTATTTATCTATCTATTTATAGACATTTAACAATTTTTAAACTTTATAAACTTTCGAAATTTGGAAATTTGGAAATACGGAGAAAAGAAAAAAATCTGGATTTTCTCAAATGAGGATTTCGAAAGACCTCTCAACTCCTCACAGTTCAAATATTGTTTATTAAAAAATAATTACAATTTTTTAAAGTATTTTAAAATATATTTTTTCTCGTTTTTTGGTGGGGGTTTCTTCATTCTTCATTTTTGAGTTTCCCAATTTTCTATTTTGTCAGTTCTCCTCCTTTGTTCTACTCTACCATCTTTCATACTTACCCTTTGGTTTCCCCATAGATAAACCGCTACACCCCTCCTAAAAGAATCTCATTCTCCTTCTACCTGTTTATTCTTTCCTCCTAGCTCAACTTTACTTCTCTTAGCATAGGACCCCTCTCACATTCCTTACTATGGCGTCACCCTATTACATCCCTCTGTATTAGAACACGACGATGTTGCCTGAGATACATCAATCTGCAAGATCTTGGAGTTAATTCCAATGGAGCCGAAAAATAAATTAATTCATTTAAGTTTTCGTATATTATGTAAGTCTTGCTCCTGCCCTTAACCATTGTAGATCTAGCTGAGCAAGATAAAGTGAATGCAGGTTCATTCTTCATCGACACAACCACTCATCCCACCAAAATATTTTAAATGTTTGAAAAACTGACGTGTGTACAAGAGGGACACGGCATGAAGCACCAAGAAGGTCTGACTACTGCTCCTGCCCGTAATGCAGCTACTACTAATGATAATACTGATGATGTTGCCTGGAATACAGCTGGTGCGCTACATGCTGCTGTTGCAGCTGCTCTTAATACTACTACTGATACAACAACAACTACTACTACTACTACTGCTACTACCACCATCACCACAACCGCCACTATTACTACTACTACTACTACTACTACTACTACTATAATAATATAATAATAATAATAATAATAATAATAATAATAATAATAATCATGATAATAATAATAATGATAATACTAGTATGCCGGCTTCTGTTTTATAAATTTATTTGACAAAACACATCTGATATATAATCATCATTCACAACAAAATTGCATACTTCTATCAATTGTTATTTCAATTGATTTATTTTATCGGTCTTAATATTACAAATTATATTTCCATGTTATGTTGATATAATATTCATTATGTTTCCTCCATTCCGACTTTACCTTGTATTCATGCATTTTCAGCATTTTACCAATAATCAATTTAACAAATTTCAACTGTTATTGAAACTCATTTAACGTTTAATGGAACTGATTATAAAAAGAAAACATTTAAATAGAATAAAGGAACTATAATTGGAAATAAATATGATCAACATTACGAATTATATTCCACATTAAAAATGGATTATAAACAGTATATTATATGAGCACACGTGCACACAAGGACATGCAAGCGCTAAAGTACACACACATTCACTCACATAAGAATGAAATATATATATATATATATATATACCTGCATATATACACACAGCATAAAAAACACTAACTTGACAACCCTACTTGTGTCCCTCTTCCTTACAGTATTACATCTCTCATTCTTCCCCTTACTAAATATATGCATGTACATATACATACATACATACATACATGCATACATACATATATATATATACATATATATATATATATATATATATATATATATATATATATTATATATATATATATATATATATATATATATATATATATATATAAGTATGTATGTATGGATATGTATGTATGTATGTATATGTACATGCATATATTTAGTAAGGGGAAGAATGAGAGATGTGATACCGTAAGGAAGTGTAGTGGGTGGAATAAGAGGGACGCAAGTATGGTTGCCAATTTAGTTTTTTTTTATGCTAGATCTAGCATTATTTTTAGCATTTATTAGAAAAGTTTTGAATCTAGCACTTACCAAGGAAAATAGCAGGTTTAAAATATTATTTAGCATGTTTTAATCATTTTTCTCTGATTATAACATTTCCACAGTTGTCACACTCTTTTCTTTTTTCCCTCCTTTTCTACTTCCGTTAATTTGTCTTATAGCCAAATTTTAGTACTATCGGCTATTGTTGAATTTTACTTTCACTTTCTTGAAACTTCAAATGAAAGTATATCAAAAGGAAGTTCATCAAGTTGTGAACTTTTCCACCACCCACCACCGGGTTGGATACAGAGCGGTGCTGAAGGGGGATAGGGAGCATATAACTCATATCAGCATCTGAATTGACTACACAATAATTTAAATACGTTGCAAAGAATGAAAGCATGGAAATTCGTCCTAACAATGCTTTACTCTGTTGTTGTGAGTTATTATCATGACAGGTTGACTGATGTACATTCCGTTTGACAGTTTTAAAATAGGCCTGGTTTTTCATTCTTGTTTTAGATTATATGTCTTGTATAGGGTGATGAGGTCTACCTCGTTATATTTCTAGTTACTCTTTTGCTCAATTATCGTTGTCGTATTTGTGCTTTTTTACAATAGATTATTTAATATAAGAATGGAAGCGAAATATGATGTTCCCAGGTTTGTATCAGAACTCACTTTCAGGATTTCTGCAGATTTTACATTTCCATGTGTAAGTTGGCCACTCTGCAACCTGAATCATTATTCTTCATCTCAAGAATTTGTAAGCAGTAAACATAAGAACTGTTATGGAAGAGTGAAAGAATTGTTAGCGGCAAACTAAGTTGTATTTTCAATTTTATATTTTTATCAATCGTTCAATTTAATTTCTTGCTTCCCAGTACATTATACTGAGCAAGGAAAAAAATAAAGTTATACCAGCAAAAATTCCGAAAGGAATGGCTTATGATGCCAGCGTTTAATAAGTGGTTGTGTGAAGTACCTAGTGACCAATCTAAAGCACATTTCAGATACTGCAGACGTAATATGTTGGCAAGATATTCTCTTTTAGTAAGCCACTGTGAAGCAAAGAAACATAAGGCATCAACTCTACAGCGAATGATTCCTCTTACCAATTTTATTAAAAACAAAAATGATAAGACGTCTATGCCTGAAGTAAATTTACCAATGTTTATTTGTTGCCACACGTCATTTAATAGCTGTGATCATTTAATAGAGTTATGTAAGAATTATACATCTGATAGTGATAGTATATCCAAAGTGAAGTTGCATCGTGCAAAATGTGCAAATAATGTGAGAAATGTTCTAGCTCCATATTTCGATGAAAGTTTTATTTCTGATATAGGAAATAGAACATTTAGCTTGTTATTAGATAAATCCAATGATATATTGATAAACAAGTTGTTAAGAATTGTTATCATATATTATAGTAACACTCACACAAAAGTGGTACATACATATCTCAGTATGGTATCTTTACAAACACGTGATGCAGATGCCATTGTCGATGCCTTAAAATGAAGTTAGTGAAAGAGAAATTAGCTATAAAAAATTTAAAGGCTATAGGAACCGACAATGCTAGAGTAATGATAGGGATCAACAATGATATTTTCCAAGAATTAAAAGAAGGTCCATCATTATTTCTTTCTAGATGTGTATGTCATTGTTTACCGTTGGCCGTATCCCACACCTGTGCCCATAAATTTAGAATTTTTCGTATCCGAAACCTATAAATGGTCCTCTTATAGGCGCAGGAGTGGCTGTGTGGTAAGTAGCGTGCTAACCAACCACATAGTTCCGGGTCCAGTCCCATTGTGTGACATCTTGGGCAAGTGTCTTCTGCTATAGCCCCGGGCCGACCAATGCCTTGTGAGTGGATTTGGTAGACGGAAACTGAAAGAAGCCCGTCGTATATATGTATATATATATATGTGTATGTGTGTTTGTGTATCTAGCATTGCTTGACAACCGATGCTGGTGTGTTTACGTCCCCGTCACTTAGCGGTTCGGCAAAAAGACCGATATAATAAATAATGTACTTACAAAGAATAAGTCCCGGGGTCGATTTGCTCGACTAAAGGCGGTGCTCCAGCATGGCGGCAGTCAAATGACTGAAACAAGCTGCTTCTATTGAAAAGAGAGTAAAGAGCAATTCTCCAACAAGACAATGTGCCTACAAACAACTTTACCTTGCTATCAATGTTAAAGAGCCTTTGAAGATCATGAATTATTGAACAAGTAGATGACTGTCAATAGAACCATCGGTAAATAGAATGTTAAGCCAATGGTTTGAATTGCAAACTCACTTCCAAATTACAACTACAAAAGTAAAATGCTTTACAACACAAACGTTACATGAAATGTTTCTTTTTGCATCCAAATTTTTTAACATGTGAATAAATTGTATGAATCAAACACTGTCGACGAAACAAAATTACTTGAAGATCTTTCAGATTTGATCAAATCTGTTGTTAATATGATAGTATTGCCAACATGTATACCTGATCTTCTTGATCCGGATGCTTCTATTCAAAACTTTCTGGATCCTAAACCAAATTTATTCTACATGTTCAAGAGAAAGATAGCAAGAAATAGTTGTCAAGTAGACTGTAACAACCACCGAAGGAACTAATATTCGTAAATGAGCACAACAGTTTTTACTCTGCCTTTATAAAGAGCTCAAGCACTGTTTGCCAGGAAATGGTAATACTCAGGAATATCAAATGTTTTTCAGTAGAGAATATTTTGCAGCATTTCAAAGAGCCAATTTTGCCTGTCTTAGAATCAATGCATTTAAATGAAGAAAAAAATTGATCCAATTGAAATTCCTCTAGGCATTATTGCTGGAAGTATTGGAATGTAAAAATACTACTGGAGGAAATCCTTTTAGAGATGTTGCAAATCTATTGACATTGCCAAACTCACATGCAGAAGTAGAACGGTTGTTGAGTAGTATGGTTGTAATCAAATCAAAATTGAAAACCAAAATAAATCTTACTATGCTTAGAAAAATAATGTCTACAAAATATGGTCTGAAAAGATATGGGAAACGTTGCAAAAATTTCGATCTTCTAAAGCACATAATTAACAAGATTGGGACCTTGAACGTATACAGAAGTCAAAACCTAAGCATCGCAGGTGAAAGTGACCAAATCAGTGAAGTTGAAGAAATCATTTCTCAATGCTGAATATAATTAAAGAAGTTAAACAAAAATGTAAATAAAATTTAAGCTGTTTGATATAATTATCATTTGTAATTTTTTTTATCATATTAAGCAGTTTTTGGTATTTTTTGGTATTTTCTCTTCTAAAATTTAGCATAAAATTCTGAATTTAGGTTGGCAACAGTGGAAGCAAAATAAAACTGGAGTAGAATTCTGAAGGGAATAAAATGGAAATGATTTGTTCTTGTAATAAATAATACAGCAAATACACATCCTTCCATCATCACATACATACATGCATATATATATATATATACATACATGCATCCATACATACATACTTACATGCATAAATATATACATGCATACATACATGCACACTTAAACACGTACATACATACATGTACATAGACACACACACACATGTTATATGAAATCTTTATGACGATATATCAAATATCTTTCTAATGTGTACGGACCTACTTTTGAAAATTCATGAACATACTACCTATGTTTTTCCAGTACATGTATTTTTAAGTTTGTATTTGTATAATTATTGATACTAGTGGGAACCCGTGAATATTTCACGAATTAATAGTTAACCTATCGGGTTATTTCTGATAACTTTATTCAAAATACTGATGGCATAGACTGTGTTGTGTCTGTATCGAAAGATAACCGCTCATCTATTACTTACTAAAAAGTGAAAGAAATTGGAATACAATGGTTACTTAAAGCATTTTATATATACCCTTTACATATTTTTATGTACAATTTTAGAGATTTAATACACAGCACTAATAAAATAAATATTCATTCTTAAGTTTCCGTTTTTTGCCATAAACAAAAACAAATGTGCAGTACATAACGATGCAACCTTTAGTTAAATTGCATATAGCTGCCACGTAAATAGGCGTGAATATTTAACGGCATTTCACATATGCGCATGCGTTAAGTGATAGGTGGTACAAATAAAAACAGATCAATTTGTAAAAGATACGAGTTTCACCATCGAATAATAAACACCACCACCTATCACTACCACAACAGCACGACCAGCACCAACACCACCACTACTACCACTACCGTCATCTGTCTCCCCCTCTTTCCCCCTCTCCTCTCTCTGACATCACACTCATTTTCTCACCCCTCTCTCTCTCTCTCTTCTCTCACACTCTCCTCTCTCACTCTCTCCCCTCTGTTTCTGAGAGAGAAGGGAAAAAGGAATTAAAGAAAGGATGAGAGAGAAAACGATAGGAGAAGAGAATAGTAAAGAGTTCAGTGGCGTCAAAAATATTAAGATAAACACACACACACACACACCACACACACATATATATATATATATATATATATATTATATATATATATATATCCAACAATTGAGGGTAAAATTAATTAATCAATTTCACCAAGTGTTCAGTATGTAAAAGGACCATTTAAGGCGAATTCAAAATATTACATTATATAATTAGGGCTTAGTAAAATAAATTACTTTGCCACATACTGAACTTAGTAGAAATAGCAGCCCAAAAACATTTTTTAGCCATTTCTACTACTTAAAGAAAATTTCTCTCAGATAATGTTTACTCCAGACATCTCACGAAGGTTTGGAGGTAAATACAGAAAAATATCACAAGTACATAGATCTATCATCTAAGTTCAGTATGTGGCAAAGTAATTTATTTTACTAAGCCCTAATTATATAATATAAATATATATATATATATATATATACATATATAATATATATATATATATATACATATATATATGTATATATATATATATAGTATATATATATATATATATATATATATATATATATATATATACATATATATATATGTATATATATATGTATATATGTATGTATATATATATATATATGCAGGACATCGCAGACTGTAAACAATATGAAATACGGAAACAGATGAGTTGTATACTCAAACAATTTGAGAAACAAATGTATATATATAAATATATATATATATATAATTAATCAATATAGGGTGCCAAAAAAAATTTTGTAGAATTTTTTTGCCACCAGCGGCCTAGTGGGAAAAAATTAAATAGTCATAGACCATTTTTAAGTTCAACATCAACAATCAAGGAACGGCCATAATAGGCCATTCACCCACTAGTGGGTGAATGGCCTATTATGGCCGTTCCTTGATTGTTGATGGTATATATATATATATATATATATATATATATATATATATATATATATATATGTATATATATATATATGTATATATATATAGTATATATATATATATATATCTATATATATATATATATACATACATATACATAAATACATATATATACATATATATATGTACATATATATATATGCATGCATATATACATACATATATATATACATATATATATATATATGCATATATATATATGTATATATATGTATATATATATAGGTATATATATATATATATATAATATATGTATATATATATGTACATATACATGTATAATATATACATATTTATTGTACATATATATCTATTTATATATGCATATGTATATATATATATATATATATATATATATAATATATATATATATTATTTGATTGAATGCGACGCCTCCATTTCCAAATAAGTTTAATATTTTTGATGCGACTCTCCTCTGTACTGTTCTCTTCACCTATCGTTATTTCTCTCAAATAATCATTAATACTTTTCTCCCCCTCAGCTTTTTGCACCTGTCTCTCTCCCTCTTCCTCTTTCTCCTTTAATCTCGCAACTTGCTCACACGTGACCATCGTCCGTCTTTCTTTTCCTCACGTGATCATCTTCCTTTTCCTTCTGGGCTATCGTAAATACTGCACGTATTCTATCTGCATCTTTCTTCTATCTTTTCTCTTGTCAAAGAAAATATTTCTCCAGCGTTCTCTATTTTAAGCTTTGTCTCGTCTAACGACCTCCATGTCTGTTTTCGTTGTTTTTTCGTATGTTTCCACTGTCCTGGTTTGTTACCAATTTTGACACTCCATAAATACCATATTTTATTTTGGTTTTGTGGGAGCAACTGCCTTCCAGATTTCATATTGTCTTTCAGCGCTCAAAATGAGGAGTAGATGGACATCCAACAACTGAAGGAGGGACATTCTTTACCTTACTTGCCCTGTTTTCCATTTGTTTCTCACATTGTTTGAGTATACAACTCATCTGTTTTCGTATTTCATATTGTTTACAGTCTGCGATGTCCTGCATATATATATATATTATATATATATATATATATATATATATATATATATATATATATACTTACACACACACACACATATATATATATATTATATATATATATATATATATGTATATATATAAAACGCTAAGCATCCGTTCCCAATAAGTTTATCTTAATATTTTTGATGCGACTCTATTCGATACTGTTCTCTTCCCCTATCGTGTTTTCCATCTTCCTTTTTTTCTTTTTCTAATTCTTTTTCCCCTTCACCACTTTCTATTTGTCTCTCTCTTCCTCCCTTTCCCTGTTACTGCTTTACACTCTCTGGTTACTCACACTTGACCATCTCCCACCTTCCTTTCCCTCGCTTCATCATATTTCTCTTCCTTGAGGGCTCTCGAAAAGACTGCACATATATTATCTATATTCTGCTTTTATCTTTTTCTGTTCAAAGAAAATATTTCTCCACCGTTTCCTATTTTACTTTCGTCTGCTCTACGAGACTCCATGATTCTTTTCGTTTAGTGTATTTGCATGTCTCCACTGTCCTATTTTTATTACCAACTTTGAGCATCCATAAATCCTAAATATAATTTTACTTTTGTGGTAACACAAACAGGACAGTGAAAACAAACAGGAAGGGTTGCTAAGCCTAAACGAGGTTGTGGTGACGAATGTGTGAATGAAGCTTGGGCAGGAGACAGACAAGAATGCGTCTTTCTCGTTTCAGCTACAACAAAAAAAAAGGAAGAAACACATGTTAGGAGAAGAAAGATATATGACCGATAGTCACGTGGGAGCCACGTGAGCAAGAGAGAAGGAGTGAGCATGAGAGAGTGACAAAGTAATTGGACAGTATATTAGGAGGTGAGAAGGTAAAAGATTAAGAACGAGAAAGATAGAAAAAAGTAAGTGTAAAAAGATTGTATAGAATGCGCATCAGAATTATTCAGATAAAAGTTACTTGGGAGAGGATGCATGGCGTTCAATCATATAGTAATATGAATAATATGTATATATATGCATATATACATACGTATATATGTATATAAGAGACCAACGTGTATGTACCCCGCTATATTACATATATAAATATACAAAAATTGGACGAGTGCGCAAAAAATCCAGACGGATTATACAAAAAAGGGACAACAAAACACCCAGAAAGACGATACAAAGGGCGGGACATTCAGAGTTTTCAATCCTTATTTGATTTCCAGATTATCTTTCCAATTTCGGTTGGGTATACTCGGGATTGCTCCAATCTGACAAGCCTCAAGGAAAATCTTAACTAAGAGCTTTAGATTCCTTGGAAGAAACCAGCTAATGTGTACGAAAACAAGGACGCAAAAAACAGTAAAAATGTTACACAAAGACAAATGCAATTATCAGGACATAACAACAAGTGTCTTTCGACTAAGGAATTTAACTGGCGTGTGTGGAAGTAAAGCCTTACAGCAGGGACATAGGATTCAACAGGCGCAGAAAGTAATATAGATGTTGCACGGATGGAAGTCGAACCAAGAAAGAAAGATCAGGCCTGGTAGAACACCGGTCACGTGGGAATAGAAGAGAGACATAGAGGCAGAGGGATAGAAGAATTAAGGAGGGACGAGAAAAACTGAGAGACACAGTGAAGTGAAAGAGGAGGTAATGTGAGCATATGGACACAGGACGTCAGGAAACGTGTACAACAAAAAATACGAAGAACGAGTACATGGAATATGAAATATTCTTTTGAACAACAGAAGACACAAATGGAAAACAATACAGACAACATAAAAACGGACCTTCATCATTTGTTGCATGTTTTCTGCTCTCCTATTTCGAGCATCTAACAACAATATACACTTCCGATAAAACAGTTGCATCCGCAAAGCAAATTCAATAAAATTTGGTATTTTGAGGAGGGTCAAAATTGGTAATACAAATAGGACGTAGTGGTGAACGCGTAAATCAAGCCATATATATATATAGATATATATATATATATATATATATCAATTATAGGATAGAATTTTTCGAAAAAATGTATCAATGGCCAGCATATTGAAAAATTCCTTTAAAGGTTAAATTTATAAACAACTTATAAACAAGGGCAAAAGAAAAAAATGCCAAATATGCCGGAACTAGACACATCGTCTATAACCATATAATTCATCACTATGAGCACGCGTCTCGAAAAAGTCGACACATTTCTAAAAATTCCGCTATTATCATATCGGACCCTATTTCAGAGTTAATTCATAAGAACCTCCTCTTCGTCAGTGATAAATGCGGCAAACAAATAAATGAAATACCTACTTATACCCATGGATGGGTATAGTGATGAATTATATGGTTATGGACGATGTATCTAGTGTCGGCATATTTGGCATTAGAATTTTTTTTTTGCCCTTGTTTATAAGTTGTATAAATATATATATCTTTATATATATCTTTCCAATTGCGGTTGGTTATACTCACTCGAGATTGCTCCAATCTGGCAAGCCTCAAGGAAAAACTTAACTAAGAGCATTAGATTCCTTGGAAGAAACCAGCGAATGTGTACGAAAACAAGGACGCAAAAAACCTATATATATATATTATGTGTATATATATATATATGTGTGTGTACGTGTGGGTGGGTGGGTGTGTGTGTGTGTGTGAGTATATGTGTGTATATTTGTGGCTGCACACATACTAAACATATACATATATTGTGTTATATCTCTCCATTCATTAGAGTTCACTTTTGCATTGTTTAAACTACTACATGTAGTATTTGAAATAATCGTTCTCCGCGGATCGTTTAATAGCCTATTACGTTCGAAGGCTATTTATGATGAGATTGTGTATGATATAAAATTGATATCTTGTATTTGTTATATTCATTGACTAATCATTAAAATAGTCCCGATTGATGGATGCTTTCCAAGACTTCGTTAATTGATTCAATATATGTTTCGCTTCTGTAGTGTATCTTGTGCGTAGATCGATGCATGGGCACTGATGCGTAATACTATTAATTGAATAATATTTTTTTCTAATGAGATTTAGAGAGAAAGAAATTATTAACATTTTCTAAAGTAAGGCATTTTAGTTGTGCATACTGTGAGTTAAACAGTTCCAAATATTTTCTTTTATTATAAGCAATCTCCAAATATCACAGGCGTGTCTAGAATGTAACACCCTCTTTATATTAATTTGTTTCCTTGCCTTCCCCGTTTATCTCCAAAAACTCTTCGCACGTGTCTATGTTTATTAATATTTAAAGTTATAAGTTTAAGCATTGCTAAATATATGTTCTCATTTAATCTCTTTACACCCTATTTACAATTTCAAATGGCTGAGTTCATTATTTTCTATTCTTCTTTTACTTTGTGTATACATATATATTGCAATAAATATAGGGTGTTCGTGCTAAATTTGGCAGTTTTCATAAAGGGAATATCCCATCCAAAAATATGACTATCTAAAATACATTTAGATATATAAACTAGATTATGGCTGGAAGATACACCTTTTACAATGTAAACGCTCTCAACCTCCACCATGACGTCAAAACTTTTTCTGGAACCTGGCATATAGTCACTATGTGGAGAGTTTCGAACATCTCCTTGAACTTGGCAACCTCGCTCGAATTTTGCTGTTGCAAGCACACAGCGTTTGTCATCCTTCGCAACTGCGCCCTATTCATTCTGATCTATGGGATTACAATCGAAGCAATTAAGAGCCCATAAATAATAATGATGATAATAATAATAATATAATAATAATAATAATAATAATAATAATAATAATAATAATAATAATAATAATAATAATAATGATAATAATAATAATAAAAATAATAATAACAACATCGGAAAGGACCTTTGGAATGAGAACCCAGGTTGGAAATCTCCCCCGAGACACTTAATAATGGCTGGAGGGTATATCAGCCGAAAAGTTGTTTTAACAACAAACAAGATGAGGACAGATATCCGTCAAATGTACATAATGTAAATCATTTATATAATTCCTCATCTCTCAAATATAGGACTGTATCAAATGCATTGGTTTACCATAAACATTTTCTTCGCATACCAAATACATAGCACTTTTAATTCCTAGATTAACTGAAAAACATAAGGTAGCATTGATCTGAAATTATCTTCAAAATTACAGGAACCAAAGCAAAATTGAAATATACTTTTAAAACTGGCAAAGAAAATTATTTTAAATTAATAGAGGGTAGAGACACGCTATAGCAATATTATCAGTAATGCATGTTAAATAATCCAGTCTGCAATGGTTTTAGTATTCTTTGATGATGCCGTGATTTCCCGCTGAGTTATCTTTATAATTCTTTTTGAGATACAGTGTGTCTGCATGAATTATATACATTTCAATTACTATTTATTTTACTGATTTCTAAAATACCTAGAAAAGATGGCATATTCTACTATGAATTCATTTTATTTTTGTTCTTTTATGAATGCAAATATTAAGCTCTGGGAATAACTGCTTTAAATAATGTTTAGCGTTGTATTCTGCAGATGAAAAGTATGACTATGAATTTCCCGACGATTAGTTTAACATGATAGAATTTCCCGACGATATATTGGTATATGATGTTATTAGCTTGCTTTAAATTTTCCAGCCAACGAAATTACAAATGATAGATTTATCACCATATAATTGCTTAAATTTCATGCAACGTTGTCAACTATAATCATTGGTCCTAATTTCTATGCAGTCATGTATAAGTTTATATGCAAACATGCTGGCAAAAGTATACGCACACACTCATAGACACGCACGCTGATATCTATGTTATTGTGGGTTTGTGTACATGTGTGTTTGTGTACATGTGTGTGTTTGTGTGTGTGTGTGTGTGGCTGTCTGTACCCATGTACCTATGTGTATATATCTCTGCTGATATATTGCTTCATATACTTTACCGATACTCACTTTCTGAGAAATATCTTCGTCCTATATTATGCAACAAAGTGTTACTCATTAGATATTTGTGTTAACAATAAATTGTCATCACTGACAGTATATACTCGAACAACAAATTCAGTGTTAGATTTACAACCGGAGTAAATCTTCTCAAAACGTTCATTTATTTTTCCCTCCATTTCATTATAATTTACTTTCTTCAATTCTGTTTTGCTTCATTCATTTTACTCTCTTCACTTTTCATTCTTATCTGATTTCTTTATTACGTTTATTTATGTTCCTACATATCATGATTTTTTTAGATCAATATATGTATATTTGTATTACGTTTTATATAAGTGGAAAAATTTACGTATATATTGAAATATAGCTATAATGTATAAGTATCAGCTCCTTTTATGAGTGCTCAGTTTATAACTGTGTAAACGACAATTAACCGTGGCTTTTGAGAGTTGATTTTGACAGTGATATTATTAACCTGCGGAGCGGAATTCAGGTTGAGATTTCTGCCATTAAATCTTTAATTTATTCAGAGTCTTGTTGTTGGTGCGACATAGAAGACGCTGCTTTTCCAGTAATCAAAATGAGTGGAGCCTTGACCAAGAGACACCGATGTCATAAGGTACTATCCAACGATGAGTGTAATATTTAAGCCTTACCAAAGCTTTCTTCTCTAACCTCATCATTTATGCTAGATACTATTTCACATGTTGCCCCAATTTTATACATAATTAGTGAGGCATATATTAGGGAACTTCCAACTGAACAAATATAATTTGATGTTATTTTGGAATCTTTTAAGCAATTTGTCAACATTCAAGATAAATATTTGTATTGAGCTTTAAATCATTAGATTTATCCATTCTCAACTACGTTACACAGACACATGCATAACAGTAAATTTACACATACACACACCCATATATATATATATATATATATATATATATATATATATAGATGTGCAGTATACATGGACATTTTATTCAATCCCGCGGCTTCTTGCAATACCATTGAATGCTTTCTTTATATTGGAGGTGACAAATCTCCGTTAGGCCGCAAGTACACTTCACTGAGAATATCCAACAGAGCCAAAAACCATCTGGTGTGCACGATAGACACTTCTGTGATGATTTACGACAATTTTTAAAACAAAAGATATTTCCATCTCCACTGCATTTCGCCTACGTCTTTGCTCTGCTCCATGTTTCATTATGACTAAAGAAAATGAAACTTGTAATACCATTGCTTATTTTTTATCAATTATCGGTCTTTAACCCCAATTGTCTTCCCAAACTCCTCTCTCCAGGTGGAAGCCAGGATTTCCGGGGATGCAGATAAAACTCCAAATGTTAAGGAGCTGAATACATAAAATCCGGTCTACATATGTTTCATAGCGAGTAGAACCTAGGAAGAAGTAAATATACAAGTGTGGTGTATACCGCAGGCTACTCTTCCGATCAAGGGTATCTTAATTATATGAAGTTTAGTTTGTCTTTAGGAAGCCCATTTCAACAGTCGGAGGATTCGATGTGATAAAATTTACAACATTTCGCCCAAATAAAACACTACCGTTCCCGTAATTTATTTGTTCATGTTTCCTACGGATTCCTTGAAGCTCATTTCTTCCTACACCTCGATCTTTCAATCTTACCTACTTCCGAGATTCTGCTGGTAACGAAACATATGTAGCCCGGATTTCATCTACTCCATTCCTTAACTTTTATATATACATATATGTATGTATGTATATGCATGTTTACATATTCATCGATTTCAGTTTCCACTTGTCCATTTTGTTATCTGTTGACCATGAATATTTCCATTGTGTATAATGTTAGTGATCTCACGTGTGACTTCATGCCGTAACTCAGTTTCTCGAAGTATTATAGAACAGTATCACAATTCCGCACTTGAATGGCTTCATTATTACTCTTAACTGATATAAAAGAAAGGAAGATAAGACACAGAAATAAATATCGAGGAAATGAACAATTCCAAAATTCAGATACCGTTCTTATGTCATATTCATGACTGTAAACAAGGAGTCGGAGGTGGATTTGTAGTAATGGGTATTAAACATAATGACGGTTTAGAATCAAATGAAATTGTTGTAAATGTGACTCAGTGCTAGAGAGGTAGCGTTGATGATGAGACCTCAATGGAATCATAGACGTCTACAAGCTGGGCAGACAGGTAAAGGAAGTAAAAGTAATGAAGGATTTAAGCAATACAGATGTAATACATATGGTGATGATACAATCATCAATATAGTAAGTGTCAGGGATTGATCCAGAGAACTAAAAGATAGTTTTGGCCTTTGCATTACCTGTATGCAGTTGCCTTATGTGTATCCTCTCCTAGTGCATATGACCTTCAGAGTTAAGTGCTAGATATACCTGGATTATTTGAAATAGTTCAATGTGAAGTCAAAGTCAGCGAATCGACTCTTTGCACATATGTACAAAGGGATCCGGAATCTATCTGACGGTGAATAACCCTTGATTTAAGAGATGAATGTAGCTTCATTTGAGTCAGTACGCGGAGAAAAATGGCGCGGGGTGGTTCTTGTAGGTGGAGGTTTTAAAGGCGTAAAGGATGTAGCTGTTGCATGAAAATATACTTTAGGAGAAACGAAGTAACCCAGAAAAACACCAGTGACCCAGACAAACAGTTCTCACTATTCTCTTTCGTTACTTTGCACCAGCAATGTCATCTGCTTCATGCAGTACAATGCCGGCGAGAGAAAACTGCAACAGAATAGTACAATGAAGATATAATTTGGTTTTCGTTTTAAATTAAAGAACAAAAAGGCGGTATGAAATAAAGGGGTACCAGTATATAAAAGTGTGACTTGGAAGGTAAGGCTAGAGACGGAGAAAAAGATAACAATGAACCTCCTTTAAATTTCATTATTATTATTATTTCAAATTATTATTTCTCACAGTTCATCATGTATTCTTTTATATATGACCAGATGTAGCTTGGAGATCTTAATTAAAATTTATCTTATATTTAGTCAGAAGTAGCTTTTGGCCAGTTGGAGTTCTGTAAATGATCAAGTGTAGCATCAGCATAGGATGGAAGCTCGGTTTGTGTTGAACATATTTTGGCGAGTATACTACAATGTGTATTTTGCAAATTAGATTCATTACAATAATTACGTATTTAATTATAAACCTATTTATATTTCAGTCCATTGCGGATTCTTAATTAATTCGATATTAATTCTTTGAAGTACTTCCAGACATCACACTGAAGATTTTGTTTTAATCGATTTAATAAAATGAAGCAATAAAGAATGGGAAAAAATTGCTTATTTTATGTAAGAATTAGTAGTGCGTCGATCAAAATATCTTGGAGTATTAAATTAGATGTATAACATGGTTGGATTAATCTTTATTTCAGGTTCGATAGCCCAGGCTTTTATTTAGTTAATCTCTATCGGGGCTACATTGGACCCTCCCAAATATATGGTCAGGTTTTTCTGCTGTAATATCTCTTTTCATTTAGAGAAATATAGATATGAATTAAAAGTAACTAAAATTTATTACATTAAGCAATAAAACGCCACGTCTGCCCCAGCTTTTATTATCCTGTCTTTATACTATTTACTATGATTTTCGAACAACATAATAGAAATAATTTTTCATTCGTTTTGAGGAGGTTTGTAACTTTAGAAAAAAGTTGGCTGAAAGGGAAAGGAAAAGAAATGGCACAGATTTATCACATTGAGATTCGTACGATGGGAGATTTTGAACCACTTGGTAGAACAGTAGATTACATGTAATATAAACAAAATTTTATCCCCCAAAATTCACATTATCAGATACAACAAACATTGGACTAAGTTTCTGTTTCAAAATTCCGTTATAAAAAAAACAACAACAATCAATTTCTGAGAGTTGCTTCATCCAGTACACATTCTCCAGATATATAATATCAAAATTGTATTAGAAATTCGTATTTATTTAGAAATGTATATCAGAGGTGAGCATTTCCTTTAGGGTATATTCATTATTATTTCCAAGCGCGATTTTTAAAGCGGTGTATTGCATTTCACTAGAAAGTGTTGTAATGTATTCTGCATAATTTAATCAAACAAATGGCGCATTTCCCCTTTCATTAATGATAGGAATTTAAGATACTCTAACGAAACGAAATGTTTATTATCCTAATAGATACTTGATATGTTCCAATGTCCAGTTATACATTTAAACCACGAGTTCTTAGAAAGAATTGAACGGTAGGCTATTAAAATGTAATGAGCTATTATCGAGTAATATAATTCACTTCAAAGTTAGATCCTTTTTAATATACTTCTAATGCAACATAATATTCTATTATGAATAATATCTCAGATATGATATTCCTGATAAATACTTATTCTGGATTTGTAACTGTATAAAATTGAATAATAAATTTTTCATTTCCAATATTTTATAAAGGTGCCAAATACACATTAAATATTAAAATTGGCGGTCATAACTCTTTCATTATTCATTATTTTAAATTGTTCAAAGAGGAAACCAATGCATAATATATATGTTAGAAAGTCCTATAAAAACATATTTTGTAATTTTGTAATTTACATAGTTTGTATGATATTTGAATTTACTCTTTTACTCTTTTACTTGTTTCAGACATTTGACTGCGGCCATGCTGGAGCACCGCCTTTGATAGAGCAACTCGACCCCGGGACTTATTCTTTGTAAACCCAGTACTTATTCTATCAACCTCTTTTTGCTGAACCGCTAAGTGACGGGGACGTAAACACACCAGCATCGGTTGTCAAGCAATGCTAGGGGACAAACACAGACACACAAACATACACATACATATATATATATATATTATATATATATATATATATATATATACACATATATATATATATATATGTATATATATATATATATATATATATATATATATAATATATATATATATACATATATATATATATATATATGTATATATATATATATATATATATATATATATACATATATATATATATATACGGCGGGCTTCTTTCAGTTTCCGTCTACCAAATCCACTCACAAAGTTTTGGTCGGCCCGAGGCTATAGTAGAAGACACTCGCCCAAGGTGCCACGCAGTGGGACTGAACCCGGAACCATGTGGTTGGTATACAAGCTACTTACCACACAGCCACTTACCTCCTGCGCCTGTATTATATATAATTTTATATTGATTATTTGCGTTGCATTTTTTGTATTTTGAAAGTGTAAAAATGTTGGGGTTTCTCCGGCACTTACATACAATTAACTCTTTTTAATAATTTATCTATCTAATGATCAGATAACATTTTAGATATATATTCTTCCCAGTGGCGTATGCCTACTAGTAATTTCACTTATTATCAGAAGGGATATCGGCAATAAGTGTCGCAGTTTTATCCAGTATCACTATTCCTGTTTCACATTTATCTTAATCATAGTGATTCCGACACTTTCTCTAAATATGTGAGCATGTTACGATTTCCACAAATTTGCGTCACGTGTAAATGCATTTAGTGTGAGGTTTTTCTGAGTATTGCATACTGGATTCAGGAAATAGTGATTAGTTGGTGAACATGGCGAGTCTGGAAGGAGGAGAAAATTTCATTGCTCAAAGTCACTTTGATTCTTATATTTACCATGAAATACTCACATTGAAAAACCTACATGTCTTTGAAATAGTGAAAGAGTATTTCTAAGGAGACTCCAATATTACATAAGGAATCCGATATTCATATTCATAGAAATGTTGCACGTATCCTTTGGTGTGTGTTCAGGTGATATGTGAATGTGATGCCAACAATAGGGAAATCCTGTAATGTTCAAAGAAATGTGTACATATGCAAAAATTGCAATTAGGTCATGGAATATCAGAATACAGGATAATGAATTTATAACCAAAACTTGTTATACAGCTTAATTAAAAGAATGTGTGTCACATACCTCTAGATGGCACACGTCACTTGATAAGAGACGGGTAAATTAGCTAGGATGTTAGCCCTTATGGACAATTAAAATACATTGGTATGAAGTTTGAATAATTCAAAATGCTAGAAGATGCCTGATATGTACAGCTCTAGGAAAAACCAAAATGAAATGGAGAGAGAGTAAAGTAGATGGAAAATGGAATAGCCTGACAACGTTTTCATCATATAGTTGGATGATATAATGACCGAATACATTGTTTTAACTCTTATAGACTAGGCTAGATGGTATTTCTGACGAAGAAATAACTGCCTCCTATGACAGACTGAGTTACATCTCGGTACACAGACAAGTTGTCATAAATTTAGCGGATACAGTAGCTAAAGTAGCAGGCTTGTACTTTAATTAATTGCCTTAAATTTTGTAGTAGTGCAGAGGAACGTAATCAGTTAGCATACACACCCGAGGCTATGTACGGAGGTCTTGTCTGAAGTATAATATAACCTTTCCTTAGCAGGCATTTTATCAAATATATAACACACTGCCTAAATACCAGTTTTCACCGGTAGTGAATTTGAGGGATAAAAGTGGGAGTACATATGGAGGATGTCTGCACAATTTCGAGACCAGCAGCTCTTACTGCTGCAATTTTCAAAGCAAGATAGGTATATAGGGATTTATATATGGTGATATAAAAATCATTAGTTTTCTTTCAAAACATTCAATCTGTATTTTTCGAGATGGTCGTTAGCACAACGGAATATTGTATCGTGATTGTTCTAACGCTTCGTAGCTGAGAGTGGCAATTGTTTTTGTAATTGATAGACATGTATAAAGACAAATGAACACGCACAGATATACATACACTCAGCAAAGCTCAAGAGCCAAGCGTAAGGGTATACGCAAACACGCACGTATATCTGTATGTTTCTGATACTGTGTTAACTATGGCATTGCTTACAAAGTTAAGATTCATGCAAAATTAGATATTTATTAGCCCACGAATGTATATTGCTTATGGCATATTTGTAAATATGACAGGAATAGAGCATTGATCGAAAAGTCCAATATACACGTACATTAATATTTAAGCAGATCGATGTAGAAATGCAGGCATTATTATTCTAGTATATACTTGTTTGTGTATGTATATAATGTATTTTATTCTTTCGTCTTGTGAAACTATATGCAGCAAGATATATGTACAACAACTATTTGTAAATATTATCCGTATTTTTTATATTTTCTTAATGTTCATACAAAAATTCATATCTGTGTTGTATGATTTTAAAGAGGTAATCTGATGTAGAATCATGAAAATTATTTTGTATTATAAAAATGTTATATTCATAGGATATTAATTATCAATGGAGGTATTTCATTTGAAATAAATTATGCATGTTACAGAGCATACACTGTGCAATAAAGTAATTTCAAATATTTAACATACTTAAGCAGGTAAATGATAAACGAGTAAATTAATGATGACAGGAAGCATCTTAGTATTTAAGGTTGTATTGTTCAACAAAAACTATATGTAAAAGATTAACATGAGGAAAGTCAGTTAATTACATTCCAAATACCTGCTTCAATAATTTCTTGTAATATTGGTTTAACTTTTATAATTTTATGCTTTTCTTAGAATTCTGAGGTATATTGTAATTGAATAGTGTCCCCAGGTTGGCGGATCTTCCTTATTTCTATATAATATTCTTATGATCTACGTCTATATCCAGTGTATACACATGTGTTAATCAGGCAATTTTAGCTTAATATTAATCAATTTTATATGAAGTAATTCATTATTAATACACAAGGAACAATTCACCCACTATTTAATAGATATTCTAAAAGTCCTAAATCAAAGGTGTACGAAACCTTAAATATGTTATCTTCACTATCAATGGGAATAACTTATACATTGCTATGATTCATCAAATACTTTCAACTTTGAACATCTAGCATCGTAATTTAGTTGCATTAGAATGGAGAGGAAATAGCTTTGCTACTCAATGAAACTTATACATGAAGCCATAACGGAGATTTTAACGGAGATACAGAAGGAGATCGATAACGAACTGCATAGAATATAAAGTATACTTTCATGATAAATGAGACATGCATAGTACATACGAAAATGAATCGGCTTTTTGTATGCTACGTCATAGAAATTCAGCCTTCTCAAAATGAAGAGCAGCAATACCTATTTAAGCATATGCTATTCATTGCCAAAATGCTAATATTTATAATCAAGTTGGACGAATTTAATAATCAATTCTTTGCAATGATGTACTGAATATGTCAAACATTCAAGTTGAACATCTATGTCGCCGATAATTTAAAACGAAATGACATTACATTCCTTTAGCAATTAATATATTCATGAAATATATACAATCCAAACAACCTCGAATGTGAGAAATACCACAATAATCTATAAACTTTCGTCATGAAAATCATACATATTTAACAGACTATAGTTTACCTTTAGTATTATTTAGTACACAGTATAAAATGGTATACACTTTCCTCTAAAGTAAATATGTTTTCTTATTTAAAATATGTGCATGTTTCGGCTTCTGCTTCTTAAACGTAAAGAAATTTCGACGACAGCGGTGTATTTTAACGTTATATCAACCGCGTGCACTTCATAATCATGTTCCATAGAATGAGTCGCATCTAAGAGAATCACATAACTACATAGCTTAGTTCACATCTTGTTTTCTCATCAGAATCATCTAAATCATTTCCCTTCATCGATACATATCACATATAATTTTCGAATTATGGCACATGGCCAGGAATTCCGGGGAATGGTGTGAGTCGGTTACATCGACTACAGTATTCAACTGGTACTTATGTTATCCACCCCGATAATATAGAAGGCAAATCAATCTTGGCGGAATGAGTACTCAGAGAGGAAAGACTGACGAAAAGCTGCTAAGCATTTTGCCCGGTGTGTCAACAATTCTACCATTTTGCTTCATATTCACATATTAGATGGAATTTCTTCCGTTAAAACTTACTTTTGGTCATCAATATTGCAATATTCGAAACATTTGTCGCATTATTTCATAATAATAAATATCAAAGTCAAATTGAATATTGTTTTAAAGCCATTACAAAATTAACAACGGTGCATGCAATAAAAGAATTCAATACTGAGAGGAAAGACAAATTTTTAAGTTCGTGCTGACTAGGACACTGAGCCATTGGATAACAATTACTCCTACATGATGTGTATCAAAAATGAAACACGAGTTTTATTGTATTTTAAATCCTGTTCTTCACATTTACGTCTCTCAGTCACATTTAACTCCTAAGAAATATCTAAACGTAGATATTTTCGAAAGGGATGAACGTACTTTTGCGACATTTAAGAATTTCTTATTTAATTTCTAAGACATTACAATAAGAGTCTAATCAGTTATTTTGAATCTAAGACCGAAATCTACTTGTTTAGTATATGGTTAGTGGATTAGGGAATTTATTAACATATACATACAAACGTTTCGGTATTCAATGATCAACAGATGCGTACAAATAGGTTACTGCTTTTTACTTGAAGTAATTACTTTATTATCTCTCACAACCACATGCGCTTTCATTTTCCCGACAAAAACTACCACAAAAGGAATTGCCTACTGGGAAAAGAATGTCCCATCTATACTTGTTACGCAAGCAAGTTAATAGTTCAAAATATAGAAAAATACGCAATCGGATTTCAGCCAAAGTTTTGCAACAATATTGCAGCAAACTTCACAATGAAAATACCAAGTAAATAAAACGGACATTCTCTTGCAGCTTAGTTTTAAACAACTATTAACAAAATACACAACCAACACAATATTAAGCCATCATAAATTATATATACAAAAATGAAATTTTCTATCTCTTTAAAAATAAACGATAATCTAGCATGCTCTGCATGAAATTCATATATCTAATTTATGCACGCATGAAAGTTATCCGTAATTCTGCTATACGGAGGATACAATTACAAAATTTATTGTAGGAGTACACCTATCATCTACAGAAGGCAACAGAGGAATGTATTAAATATATCTTCCTAATAAAATGTTATGTATGTAATCTTCCCTACGAAATAAAATACATTTTGCAAGATATAGCATTAGCAACACAAAACTGCCAATAAAAACGCATGTAATAAATCTTAGTTACGACAGATATGACACGTCCTAACTGTTAAATGATGCATAGATTTACCAGTCATAATTTTCAATTTCGGTTATAATATTATTAATGTAAAATCATTCCTATGATTACTAGAAAATAATAACATGATACAGAAGAATAAACAACTTTTTGATATCATATAAGCATATATCTAACATTTTTATAGCACAGTAGCATTAACAATCCATCGAAAGAAATTATAGGCCAGTACGAAACAAAGTGAATCTTAAATACAAGAAAACATCTACGTATGCATGTATGTACACAAAGTCATTATTCACGTTAATTTGAAGATTTCTCGCCAATGGAGAACGATCCAAGGCTTCCTCATTAGAATTTCAGCATCAACAACAGGGTATTATTGTATGTGTGTATGTATACGCAAAGATGTGTATGTTTTGCTTTATGTATTTTTCCCATGCATATACTTCCGTATCTAGACATGTTCATATATTTATATGATAAACTTCTGATTTTTACAGTTCTAGTGATAGATTAGATCTGTAGCATTGTGAAGCGTTATTTCTACAAAATTGGTATTTAGGCAGTGTGTTATATATTCCAGTCTCCAAATAGTCACAGATATAAACCTAAACGTGTAATGTGGATAGAGTTACTCCAGATTTCTCAATAGTTCAGCTTAGGTATTTTCTTTTTCATTAATCTTCAGCTTTATGTTAACATCTGCTGGGAAACTTATTGCCACAGCTGTAAACAGTTTCTCTTCCTATGTATGTATGTATGTATGTATGTATGTATGTATGTATGTATGTATGTAGGTATGCATGTATGTATGTATGTATGTATGTATGTATGTATGTATGTATGTATGTATGTATGTATGTATGTATATGTATGCATGTACGTATGTATGTATGTATGTATATATGTATGTATGTATGTATATATGTATGTATGTATGTATGTATGTATGTATGTATGTGAATATGTATGCATGTACGTATGTATGTATGTATGCATGTATGTATGTATGTCTGAATGTATGTATATATTTACGTATGAAAGTATGTGGATATGTATGCATTTGTGTATGTATAAGCCTATGTCTGAATCTACTTACCTATTTAACTATATATCTAGCTAATTAATTATCTAAACCGACATTATATGAGGCTAGGCGTAGGTGTGGCTTTGTTGTACGAAGATTGCATCTCCACCACATAGTTCCGGTTTCAGTCCCACTGCGTGTAACGTTGGGTAACTTTCTCGTTCTATAACCTCGGGCCGACCGAATCCTTTCGGGTGGATTTCGTAGAAGGAAACTGAAGGACGCCTGCCGTATATATAATTATATGAATATATTTATACGTGCCTGCCTTTGTGCCTGTGTTTGTCCCCCAGCAATCGCTTCATAACCCAGCTGCGTTTACGCCCTTGAAAGAGACCGTTAGGATAAGTATTAGATTTACAAAGAATAAGTCGTGGGGTCGATATATTCGGCTGAAAACCACTTAAGGTGGTGCTCCAGCATCACCGCAGGCAAATGACTGAAACAAGTGAAACGATAAAAGAATAAAAGAATATGTATATCTATATATATATGATTGCCATTACTTTACAGAAGAAGGCCATCTCTTCAATTAATAAATAGTCATGAGATCTATTACTAGCTAGTCCTGCTCTTGATGAACAAACACTACTGCAGATCTCACAATTATTATTAAGCAACATATTGTATGGAATTGTAGTTCAGTCATGTCTACGAAGTGTTCGTTCGAGCTTCAAATGTTTTACATCTATTGTAGATCACTTGTTTCCAAACCGATCGATCTTGCGTCATCTGCTCCCAGTATTCGTCTAACACATTAAGAGCCTTAAGGTTGCTTTTGTCACAATCTCTAAAACGTAGATTTATGTCTCGGACGTTTGCCAAACTGCAGCTCCCCGGAAAACAACTGCTTTGGTAACCTTTCATCCTGCATTCTAGCTGGATGTGTTAGCCTGCTGAAGAACAAAGGTGTCTGGTGTTAAAACTTCCATTTGATGTCTAGTATCCTCCTTAGGCAAGTCTAATGAAATCTTTTTAAAGCCTTGATGTGGCACCTATATGTCGTTCAGGTCTCAGAAGAGTACTGAAGGACCATCAAAGTGCAAGATTTATAGATTTTAAGCTTTGTTTTGAAGGTGATACCTCTATCAGACCAGCACACAATTTTCAAGCCCTCCAAATGCTTTGCTGGCTTTTTCAATTCTCAGGTTTATTTCAGAATCAAGGGATCCAGCTCTAGAGAGAATGCTGCCTAGGTAGATGAACGAATCAACCACATCTAATCTTGTCTTCTGAACGAAGATATTAGGCTCCACATAGGGTGGGTCTGGTGACTGAGAGAACATGATCTTTGTTTTCTTTACACTGATGGTAAGTCCAAAAGCAATAGAAGTTCAAGAGAAGAGATATAACCTGCACGCCCTCGCCGGTGTCAGCATAAAGGAACTCTCAAGCAAGGTCCTAGAATATCTTCGACCTTCTATTAAAGGGCTTAACATCGAAGAACTTACTTGTGGTTCTGAATATAGACGCCGATATCACAGTCTTGGAAAGTGTGCATGATAGTTACAGCGAAATATATGGAAAAAGGTTTTGGAGCAACAATATCACCTTGTTTAACTCCGTTACTGATGGAATGTTTTTCCGATAGTGACTCATTGAAGCTAAGACAAGCTTTCAAATCACCATGAAGTTGCTTAAACAACTTGGCAAAATGAGGTGGACCTCGAGGTTTATCAAGAATGGTCCAGAGAACAGTCATATTAACAGTGTCGAAGGCTTTTGTTAATTCGACAAATACCTGGTAAAGAGACATGTGATGCTCAATGCATATCTTCCCGGAACTGACGGGCAGAATAAATCACGTCCAGTGTGTCAATACTTGACCTAAGCCACACTGACTCTCCAGGATGACAGAGGGGCATATCCGCATTGTTAGCCGATTAAGTAAAAGTTTTACAAAAACCTTACCGAATATTTATTGCCTCTGTAACTGCCACACTCAGATTTAGATCCTTCTTTGAACAATGAAATTAAAATGGCATCAACCCAGTCCGGGGAAACAGGAGCAACCAGTTGTCTGATATTAGATGGTGGATCTTTACAGCAAGCCTAGTACTCCCGTGGAGGAGACTATCAACAGCAAGATCTTAAAGACCTGGTGTCTTCCCAGTATTTAATTCTATGATTGTCTTTGGCTTTCATCTATAGTTGGATGTTCCATAAGCTCGGGTAAGATATCCTTTTGGAACAGATTACAGACGACCTCTTCATGAATAACTAAAGGATTATAACTAAAGGATCAGTGAAGTGCTCAGTCCAAAGTTTCATGATACACTCATGATCCTTGAGTGGTACAACAAATGATCACCCAGGGTCAAACACTTGCCCAATCAAGTAATATGCTGTATTCAGGTCTTTACTGTTATACGCTTTCTGGATTTGTTTTAGAAATATCCGACCACCATTCGTTTTTCATTTGTCGTATCTTCCTCTGGAGTGATGATTTTATCCTTTGAGAGACTGGAGTAAGGGCTTTTCTATTCTCATCTGGGGCATCAGGCATTTTGCTACAACTTGTTTTTAGTTTATTGATCTGTAGATCGTTTTTATCTAACCAGTCCCTATCTTTTATGTTTCGGAGACCAAGAACCTCTACTCAGATATTGTAAATTGTGGTCTTAAACTGAGCCCAATTCCATCAAATTCCGCTTCTCCAATAGCATTTCTAAGTTTCGCTTGCACCTTAGAGTCACTTAATTTCAGCACATCAATACGTTAATGAACATTTATTCCTCCAGATGTTACATGATGTGGAGTTTCAATTTACTGCATCTGAGCATTTGGTCAGTCCCGCATTTTGCACCTCGCATGACGCGGACAGTGCAAATATATGGAAGGTCACGTTTACAGGTGATAAGTTAATCAAGGATATGCCCTTGTTTGGATTTCGGGTGCGTCCAGGTACCTTTATGGATATACTTCTGATGAAAAACAATGTTTACGTTGAGTGCAGAGCCGAAGAAGGCGGAGATCATTAGCGCTCATTTTGCCCAGACCGTGTCTCCCTAGTGCATCCCAGGCCTCATAATCGCATCCAATACTGGCGTTGAAGTCGCCAACAAGGAGGTTCTTATCTGAATTTTGAATCGAAATCATAACCAATCTGAGCTCTTCTTAGAAAGCCATAATAGTTTCACTGTCGCTATATAAAGAGTAGAAGCATGAATAGAAATGACAGTCATTAAACGATTGCATGATAGAGGAGCTCGAAGAGATATAATCATATCACTGAAACCATTAGGTTGTTCTCTTTTGTGGGTGAACTCGGTGCGAATCGCAAATCAACTCTTCCAAATGAAAGTGTACGCAGCGCCTGTTTCTGACAAGTGATCTTCATCCCTCAACTGAGTTTCACAGAATGCAGCAACGTGAATGTTAAACCGAGCGAATTCGTTGGCTATTATGCCAGTTTATTGTTCAGGGTTACTTGATCCTCCATGATCAAGAAGTGTACTGACATTCCATCCACATACCTAGAATCTATGTTTCTTGCTTGCATGTTTTATCTTTGTATTCCTCCTGCAGTAGTGAACAGCTGTCAGCTGCAGATTGCTGAGCAGCTCGATGGTAGAACATGTATTTGTTTGGGTCACCTTTTCTAGACATTTCCCAGATTTCTGCCTGGGCAGTGCTACCCTAGCGAGGGTTGCTGTGACAATCTTGACATCGCGAAAGTATGCTGATGTTCTTTCAATAATGCAGCGACGTTAGATGGGCCATGAGCCTCCCACGTGTAGATTTGTGGCTATGCGCCCCCAGCCTGTTAAGCCTGCACATGTCACACCCACGCATATATTTAAGAATTAAAAATGTAAATAACCATATATATATATATATATATATATATAATATATATATATATTATATATATACCCGCACAGTTCACCACACAAGACACGGTTCTGGCACACACAAACGCAATTCAGTCAACTATATAGATATGTACATATAATAATTCGATGGCCTTTGACTCTTGAGAGGTCTCTGCCTTCTACAGGTCTTGCTTTTAGTCCTGCTGGGAGACAGGGTGTCCAGTACACATTTTCCTCACCAAGTGGAATTGGTGTAGGAGAAGACGGTTTCGTCGCTGACGATCCGATCATGAGACAGGTAGTACTGGCTTGCATAGTACCAGTAAAGTAAACGACCTGACACACACACACATAAACACACACACACACACGTGTACATATGTATATGTATATATATATATATATATATATATATATTATATATATAGGTTATGAGAGGTAACGGTGTCAGTGAGACCCAAAGGTGGTCAGGTAATGCTGAGTAAGTGCTATGGATAGACCATAGTTAAGCTCCAGGTTCGGTGATTATGCAAATAAAGAGTCCAACGTAGGTCATATATCAGCGTGTGTTTATATAATTTGTTTTTCAAAATGAGATAAAAAAAAACAAGGCTATGGACATTTTACAGCATTTATAAATAGGTCTTACAACTGTTTCCAGTATATTTATCATACCCCTTCATCGCAGGCGGCTTGAGAAAATGGTTAAGCAATAGTTAATTTAGATACCAAATACAGAGTGAAGTGGAGAAATAAAAATAGATGTGAGTTATGCGAGGATTTTGGATTTATCCCTATTTTCTCTTACGCGAAACTGTATAAAAATTATATATCTCTATACTATTTAACTGAAATTCCTTAGTTAAAAAAAAAAGCCACAGGGAAAATAGTATACGGTTTCAACACCAATGTAAAGGAACGGGATTGTTTTCTTTACTAATTACCAATATATTTTAATATTTATATGATATCCATATACTAAGTTCTATTAATCTGATTCTTAATCACTATAAGGTTTGAAATATACACTCCCAAACAAACATACTCAATACACACACATATAAAGGAAGCAAAAGAAACAATAAAAAAACAGAGGCAAAATATGGAAGGAAAACAATACGACTGCTTTTAAATGGCATGTAATATAAGAGGCTTAGCAAGAAGGATGCCAACGTGTAACATTCAGTGTAAACTTTATCAATTGACTGATTTTCAATTGCGTGCACCTAATAATATTCAAATTTTAACATCCGGGCAAGCCAAGTTATATCGGTTATTAAATTACTATTTTGTGATGTATGTATATTTTAGTTTTTCTTTCTAACACTCGCTTGATATTTTAAGGTAACTTAAGAGAATATCTCCAATACACTGATAATAATCATCAACGGACGTAAGTTATCTTGTTGACTAGAAGAGGTAAAAAGATAGCTACGAATAATATCACGCGTTATTGTTGCACTAAATTTGATGCCAACACATCTGCTAATGAAATATACCGTCGTAATCATACATCTAAAAAATTTACGAGAGATGTCTTGTTTTAATTTTCGGTATATTCTGGGCTCATCAAATTTTAACATTACTATCGAAGACATAACAAAGTTTGTTCTCATGAGAAAATTTATTGATATGTCCTGCTTTTAAGCTAGAAATCCTTGTAGAGTTTATTTCTATTGTGGTTCAGTAAATTTTGCATACGTTAATATCTTCCGTTTTATGTGATTAATTTTAGAACAAATGCCCCAGCAAAAATAATTTTCAATTTTAGAATATTCCTTTCAAACATAAGTTACAGATGCATTATTTTCTCACCGGTTAAATATTTATCTTTGGAAGAAAGGAACACAGAAGTGGATTTCTAAGCCAAAGTTGAGTTTTCTATAAATAACGTCAAGTAAGAGATTTACTAGCACATACACTTATGCACACACATATGTGAACGTATGAGAATGTATGTGGTTGCATTTGGTGTGAGGAGTGTTTGGAGGAAGAGAGAGAAATAGAGAAACAGATAATGTATATGATTGCGTATATGTTTTGGTACATGTGCATATATATATATGCGTGTTGGGTGAATATAGAGTGTGTCAGGTATTTTGTGTGCTACTACAGGCATGTACTTCAAGTGCAATCTGTTACCTGGTTTTAAACTTAGATACTGTGACAATAACCTCATCAGGCTTAAACAGGGGAGTCGATCGCTAAAACCTCGACAGGAAAAACGACCGAAAATTTTAAAATGACAGCAATCATTTAGCAATAGTGTGCTGTAATTACTGAGGTTTTCGAAGAGCAGATTGCAAAATTACTTTGAATAATTTTTCGTATCAGAACAAATGTCTATGGAAATGCGTGTTAGTCACTCATGCATGACTATACGAAGACAAAATAGATAGAAGTAAACATCTCAAGAAAAGAAGAAAAAACACAAAGTAAACCGAGGTGCCGTAGCGTTCATCTTTAGGTCAGGTAAATTTTACTTAGATCCTGCAGCTGGTAATTGTAACCAAGCGTTGAGTTCGTATTTGTCTCTAGCAGTTCGATCTCGCTCGAATCGAAATCAAAATGACTGGAACCAGATATCGGATGCTGGTCACCGTTAAATAAATATTCTGATATATATCTGAACTTCCTCCGATTCCAAATTATTCCCCCATCTTTAACGCACCACACGATTGTTATATTTACAATATCGTAACTAATACTTGAGTTTTATTGCCAGTGATTTCATTCGTAATTACCCGCGTCACTACTGTCCTTACGATAATGATCTCACACTAACGTTTATTTTTGTTTTCAGTACACGCCCATCATTATCATCATCATCATCATCATGATTTTCATCGTCATCGTCATCGTCATCATCATCATCATAGTGATCATTATCATAATTACTCTGCTTACAATTTCTAGTATATATAAGTTGTTTTTTTCCTTAATGGTCTTCTTACTAGTAGTATACTATCACTTGTATTTCTAAAAAATATTATCAAAACTATTAGTAACATGAATGAGTTTTTCCTTTTACCTACTCACACATCCTCATTACACTGTCACTCTCTCTCTCTTCCTCTCTCCTTCTCTTCCCGTCTCTCTCTCTCTCTCTGTATATATATATATATATATATATTATATATATATTACACATTGAGGTATATACACTTAGATAAACATATAAATATATATACAAAGTATGCATATGCACGCAAACGTATATAATACATGGTACAGATATATCACAATTAAACTTATTTTTTGGACATACACATATGCCTTCACAAAAATACCAACACACACATACAGAAACCCACATGTACATACACACATATATGTCTACATACGCACATATAAAAGAACACATATACACCCACACATACACACGTATATATAGCCACGCAAGCACTCGGATACATATAGAACAATACATCTCATAGATGAGAGGTATATCTTACATGTGCTTATTAGGATTTTTATACCCTCACACAAACCGCCATACGGGAAATAATACACTAATGCATACACATTATACGCGTACATAGGAATATAATCGCATGGGACCACATCACAACACATGCACAAACATTCAGTTCTATATTTCACAAACATACACAGAGTTGTATAGATATATAACACGCAAGTATATGCATTTGCAAAACTATAGACACGTGCGTACACATGGGCAGGAAAAATTATTAGGTGAATATACACTCAGTTACAAAGATATGCATATCGAATCAGGGTACCATTACCAGCAGAGAATTACAACTATGAAATTTGCATTCATCTATATTTTTCACCCGAATTCATATACACTTGCATATACGCCCACAGCCCCACAAATATGCTAAACATCAATAAAGGTATAAGGAAGCACACACACACCCACGCACACACACACCCACACACACCCACACTCACGTACACATAAAGACGTCCGTGAATCAATATACTCGCTAAAATATCAGAGCCCAAGAAACTGCTCGTGCGTACATTCATACATCACGCCAATCCATGCGTGGCGCTTCAGATATTCAAATGGCAAATGCTACTCTAATTAACGGTTTAGAAAATTATGCAAAAAGTTACAGGAAATTAACTAAACAACTGTAGTTAGTCATTAGCTAATTCATGTGTAAATATCACCGTTAGTTAATGAAGGAATATTGCAGAAACGAGAGAGATATTTATCAAGGTTAAATATAGGCATAAGTCTGTGAAGTATTATATGCACGAAACCATTCGCTGATTGAATAACATTTAACCTGATGAAAACTCAGAACACAACTAAGTTATCCATAGAGAGTCGCATAAAATCTTAAACCAATTTTGGTTGCAAAAAGTTTTGGCACAAAGCCAGCAAGTACGAGAGTAGGCTTAAGCCGTTTACACTGGCCCCAGAGCTCAACTTCTACTTATTTTATCGACACTGGAAGCGATGAAAGAAAAAGTCACCTTCGATAGATTTTGAACTGAGAACGTACAAACAGATAGAATGCCACTAAGAATTATTTCCGACGTGAAGACTATTCTGTGTACAACTGCCTTGATTATTTTCAAATTTGGCACTAGGCAAGCAATTTCGACGACTGGAGTGAGTCGATCACATTGGCCTCAGTATTCAACCGGTACTTATTTTATTGACACTGCAAAAGATGACAGGTAAATTCGACAACGGCAGATTTTGAACTCTGAACGTAGAAACGAACGAAATGCCGCTAAGTGTTTTGTGCGATGAGCAAACAATTCTGTCGGCAGCTGCCTGGAGTAATTTCAAATTTTGGTACAAGGCCCGCGGTT
>NC_042997.1:37040725-37048225 GCF_006345805.1 Octopus sinensis
AAACATATCCACACCTTGTTACCAGCGCAAATCTGTTATTGGATCAAATGCTCAAGACTCTTGTGACAAGCATTGCAAATACACGTAAAACTAGCATTCTAAATTTATTACTCATCAAATTTTAATGCGATGCGATTAGCAGTTTGCACCTAGTGCGCAAGCATATAAACCAAAGTGCATATATCTTTAATATTTTATCTCTTACTTGTTTTAATCATTAGACTGCAGCGATACTGGGTCACAGCCATGAATATTTAGTCCAATGAATCGACCACAGCACTTTGTTTTGTTGTTGTTGTTGTTCTTTTAAGTGTAACAATTTACGGAAACGCTAAGTAACGGGGACGCAAACACACCAACCCCGGTTGTCAAGCGGTGAGGGGAAACACAGACATACACGCAGACATAGACATAAATATAAACACACACACATACACACACGCATATATATATATATATATATATATATATATATATATATACAGAGAGAGAGAGAGATACATGTACGGTTATGGATACGCTTGTGGATATGTGTTATTCGTATGGGTATGTATAAATGTTTATAATTATGTACAATGTGCAATACTATACTGATGACGTTAATGAGATTTGCATCTCTGCACCAGAAATCGTTCTATGGTTTAAACATTTAAAAAAACATTTTGTTCACTTCTGTCGCTTTCAACCCGTGCTAATTGGGTAAATAACGTAGTTTTTAGAGCCATTTGGTCTGTACTTCTAGCAAGTGGCACTACTGATTTGTGTCATTATTATGATTATATTTATATAATTACGTATTTTGTATATATATATATATATATATATATATATATATATATTATATATATATATATATATATAATATATACTACGTCTGTGTCTGTCTCTATATCTGAGTATGTGTGCGAGTGTGTGTTTGGGTGAGTGTGTGTGTGTGTTTGTGAGTGTGAGCTTGATTACCAGATAGTATCTACTGATTGCAAGTCTTCACTGAAGGGTTCTTATTTCTGGGACTTGCTTCTCCCAGAAGGATTGCCTTCAGTAGGACTCCGTTTTCTATCTATGCTTCCATTCTTCGCCAGCTTCATGAAACAACATTTCTACTTTCAGTTATATTTTGTGTGATATGCTATTTAGCATGAAGGAAAGGAAGCGGTAACCCAAATATTCAGCAATGTATGACTAAGGACTAAGGACTAAGGACTAAGACGAAGGACTCAAGCAACATTTCTTCCGACTTTACTTTCTGAATTCTAATTCCGCTGAAAATTTGCCTTTCCTCATTTCGGACGATAAAAGAATGGCAGTTGTACACTGAGATAGATAATATGGACGTACTCTATCACTGAAAGTATTGGCTGTGTGCTAAAACTTGAGATCGAAATTATGTCTAAGATATTTTCGCCGAAATACCGACTTCAAAAATATATTATTTCTCGCAGTAAATAGAATTTTTTTATTCACAAGCTTGTTTAATATCATCGAAACAAATAAATTATATTTTCAATATTTACTTAAATAACCCCCTTTCACCTTGTCAAAATATCTCAGTCTCTTTCGCGTCATGAGAATATATGTCAGAAAAAATTACATCATACATTTGAAACAACTTTGATTTTAGTTTAAAACAGCTATTTCTACCTCCATTCTTTCGTGCCTAAAAATCATTTTTTTCCTAAAATTCCTAACAATAATAAAGGCTACTTCCATAAATATAAATTTAATTATGTAATCAACAACTGGAAAAACAACTCTTGTTCATGTATATGCTTATCCCACATAAACTTTACACGAAATTTATTTGCCTCGGTGTATCTTCAATACACCGATAAAAGTAAGGCGGCGAGCTGGCAGAAACGTTAGCACGCCGGGCGAAATGCGTAGCCGTATTTAGTCTGCCGTTACGTTCTGAGTTCATATTCCGCTGAGGTCTACTTTTGCCTTTCATACTTTCGGGCCGATTAAATACGTACCAGTTACGCACTGGTGTCGATATAATCGATTTAATCCGTCTGTCCGTCCTTGTTTGTCCTCTCTGAGTTTAGCCCCTTGTGGGTAGTAAAGAAATAAGTATTTCGTCTGCTGCTATCGTCTGAGTTGAAATTCCGCCGAGGTCAACTTTGCCTTTCATCTTTTCGGGGTCGATTAAATAAGTACCAGTTATGCACTAGGGTCGGTATAATCGACTTAATCCGTCCGTCCTTGTTTGTCACCTCTGTGTGTAGCCCCTTATGGGCAGTAAAGAAATAGGTATTTCATCTGTCTTTACGTCCTGAGTTCAAATTCCGTCGAGGTCGACGTAGCCTTTCATCCTTTCGGGGTTGATAAATTAAATACCAGTTGCGTAATGGGGTCCATCTAATCGACTGCCTCCCTCCTCCATCATCTTGTGTTTTGTGCCTAGAGTAGATAAGAATACACCGATAAAAGTCGCAGTGCAATGGAAACAAGTGTATCTAACAATTGGGCGGACATAAAGCAAATTATTCCGCTATTTCAAATGACGTTACTGCAGGAATTAAAGCGAAGAAGATTGAGATTTAAATGGTAAAGTTGATTTTTTATTACCCAAAAGGGATTTAAATGGTAAAGCATTACATTTGTTATTCGATCATGTATGCGCACTCGCTCCATTTGGCGGTTAATAGTGCGGTAGATTTGTAAATAAATACTTCAATTTTGAAATGCGTTGGCAAGACAACACTAACATAATGGAAGATAGAAGAAAGAAGTGCATAAATAAATACTCAAAAAGCATGGATTTTTATGACACGTGTTCTGGCCACATGAATCATAAATGTATTTTAAGAATAGGGGAGGGGTGTCTTAATTCCTTATTGACCATCGATACATCTATGTAGTTGATAATACACATTTGGCGTGACAAATTGCGTGTTAGATTAATTGGAGTTGAATTTTAATGTACAACCAATATTCTTTACTCTGAATCAAGCTTATCCTCATTGACAACGAGTGAAATCTCTCACTCATTCTCTCGCTAAATCGTTCTCATTCATTCTTTCCCAACTTATATTTTGCCACTTTTCCACACTCTCTATTTCCTTCATCTTTCTAAAATTTTGTATTCTTTCTCTCTATCAAAACATGCATCAATCTTTTTCGTGTATGGTAAAAATGTTATGTAAGTCATTATGACTAATTATTTTTCTCTTTAAAACAAATTAAAAAATTGGTTAGTCTACTTATTATACTATGTAATGTTTTAACGGGTTAGGAGTTTGAAATAATAATAATAATAATAATAATAATAATAATAATAATAATAATAAAAACATTGTGTACAGTGCTCAGGTGCACTACAACTCATCTAAAGTGTATGTATAATCTGGTGTAGTTTCGGCGGATTTCGGAAAGCATGAGGGCCTTAAAGGATGCAGTGTCATGGAAGTCAACGACTGACGCAGGCAGTTTGTTCCATGCTTGACGATAAATATACTACACATCTCCTGCATTTAAAAACATCTTGTAGTTTTATTTATGAAACTATCTCAATGTGTGGTTCTCATATTTCTGTCATTAGATCACTACGTTGTAAAATCTTGAACTTTGACGGTTACACGTAATTCAAAGTGTCTTTCGATAGGTGTTTTGCTTATATTCGATTTTAAAAATTCTATCATGTTCAATTAACAGTGTCACATTTGAAATAACGTTAAATCCCGAGAACCATACATAAATTGAATTAATATTCATTCGCATTATCATGTTTTAATGGGGCCTCTTTTCGTACAGAGCATTTTCATATGTGAAGGAATAATTGTATGTACATACATACATACATACATACATACGTATATGTTCAGGAGGTAAGAGATACTCGGACACAAATGTACTTCGCTTCCAACCAACAACCATACATTAATAATATTTTATTAACAAACAATTAATTTAAGTTGACCAGCTGGTATAATCGTTCGCACGCTGATTAGAATGCTCCATTAGGCATTTCGGCTGGCTTCACATTCTGAGTTCCCATTCCGTCGAGGTCGACATTCTATGTCATAGTTTCAGTACCAGTAAAGTAAGTACCAGTTGAGTACTGAGGTCAATGTGATCGACGAGCCGCCATCAACAATCTTTGAGACCTTGTATGTAATTTTAAAAGGATTATTGAGGATGTTTTTTTTTTCTTTTTGATGGCATTTTTCATATGATGCAATGAAAGAAATCTACTACAAAATTATGAAGCCGTAATGAATTCGTATGAAACCAATGAATCAAAAATATTTAAATAAAAGCTAATAAGTCACAAACTATCAGCCTTAATATAATCATTTTTGGTATAAATAATTAATATCGTCAAAGCATATTTATAAAGACAGTATTTACCTAAATTCTTTTTCATTTACATAAAGTCTATTCCATTTACCTAAATTGGATTTGTGAAAGTACAAAATTAATACTAATCAAATAAAATAAGTGAGAGGCAAATCTATATTCGATAATTTGTAGAGGAATTCGTCATTTTTCAATCATTTCTGATTACATTTATCTGGCGTTTATTGCAAAACGTTTTGGACACAAGCTACAGAAAAAGAGAGAAATCTACATTAACATTAATAAGGAATCGGTATTCTATGTACTAAAATAACATCAATTGTAAATTGTAATCTATGCGATATGGGGTTCATGATAATATCGCGGGCATGTATGTATGCATGGACATAAAACAAACAAACAAACAAACATGCATACATACATACATACATACATACATACATACATGCATGCATGCATACATACATACATACATACATACATACATACATACAATCAGACACTCATACATATACTTTCATACAGTCAAATACACTTAGACAGAACCATCCACACGTTTTTAAAATTTTCTTATTAAAGAATAATTTTTAAGGCAGCGAGCCAGCAGAATCATTTCAGTTGTGTAGTTCGTGAGTTTTAGTGACGTATAGATACAATCATACACACACACACACACACACACACCACACACATATATATATATATATATATAATATATATATATATATATATATATATATATTATATATATATATATATTATATATATAAGTAATACTAAGCAATAAGGGTTTAGCAACGAGTTGCCTTACCACACACCGAATTTAGAAATAGCAGTCAAAGGGTTATAGCTATTTCTTCTACTAAAAAGGGAGATCTCAGTAAAAACAGCATTTTTTACTGTTGCTGTTTTTACTGAGATCTCCCTTTTTAGTAGAAGAAATAGCTTAACCCTTTGACTGCTATTTCTAAATTCGGTGTGTGGTAAGGCAACTCGTTGCTAAACCCTTATTGCTTAGTATTACTTAAATTTTCCTCGAATGAGGCTTTTACATGCCGAAGACTACTTGGTGTAATTGATAATTTTTCCAAATTAATTAATTTCACCCTTCATTATTACGGATATATATATATATATATATATATATATTCAAAAATATAAGGAATGGCAATAATAGGACATTCGACTCATTAGAAAGAGCAGCCAAACTCAAACCGCTAATAGTTGTAATTAATTTCAGAATTCCAACTATTAGCGGTTTGAGTTTCGCTGCTCTTTCTAGTGAGTCGAATGTCCTATTATGGCCATTCCTTATATTGTTGAATGTATATTATATAGTCTTTGACTATCTTCTCTTTCTCGCTGGACGCTGGCAGCGGAGAATTTTTCTAGAATTTTTTGCTACCCTTATATTTATTAATATATATATACTTTATAATAGGGTTCAACAAAGATTTGCTTTACCACATACCGAAGTTTAGAAATAGCAGCCAAAGAACCTTAGCTATTTCTTCTACTTTAAAAAGAGACTCCCGGAATAAACAAATTACTCGAAAACAATCCTCGAAGGCAGAGAGGAAAAATAACAAAATCAATCGATATTAGATTACCCATGTTTCGGAATTAGATCGGTATAAAGAATGTGTAAGTTATACTTTACCCGAACATTTTCTTCATCGTGAAATGGCCCTATTTCATGCCAAATCCTACTTGGTGAAATTATCGATTACTTATTAATTAATTAATTTTACCCTTTGTTATTATTGATATATATATATATCATACATATACGGTATCTAATTTGCATTGCAAAATTTCTGATGTGAAATTGGGTGTTGAGGCCTATATTGTATTTCGGGATGGTCATTTTTTTAGGGAAATCAACACACGGACTATATATTTTTTCCTTCACTTGTTTATAACTGTTCTTATTTTATTTAACTTCTGTCGATTGTCCGGAATCTTTCATCACACATCTTGATTATACATTGTTGTGAATTTCTTGTTGAAGTGTTTCTTGCATTTCCGTCTGACACATACACTTTCTTAGTGTATTATGTTCATTAACCTTGTTCTTTCTTTTGGTGTGCTGATGTATTTTACCTCCCGTAGTAACATGCGTTTCAGTTTTTCTAGTTGGCTTAGTTCTGTACAACTTCAGTTCATGCATAGTAGTTAATAATAATTTAAATAATAATAATGATAATTTAAATAATAATAATAACAATACTTTAATTCTTGAGATTAATAATATCAATAATTATTCTCCTAGTTCTAATTGTAGAGTTAAGTCCCATTGTCCGGTATCGGGACGATGTCTAGCCGAAAACGTAGTATACAAATGTACAGTAGTGACTTCTAATAATTACATTTATTACGCATGTTCTGTCAATTATAAAAAAAACGTATATATAATCATTTATCATCCTTCAAACTTAAGCATTAGGTAAATTGCACAACATTATCCAATAACATTTGGGAATTAAATGAAAATAGAATTAGATTTAGCCTTAAATGGGACATAGTAAGGAAAGCATAACCTTATAAACATAGTAGATATGGATGTAAGCTCTGCTCCATGAGATTTATTAAATTTTCAAACATAAGGATAATGTAAGCATGTTAAATAACCGTTAGAACTGGGGTTCTCGTGCATACATATTACTACCCGTACCTTCAAATATTTTAGAAAATAACATTTTATTATTCCGGAATTTTTAAATCTTAAATTATACCTCTTAGATTTAAAATCAATGCAGTAATAGCATACCCTACAATATTATTTTGTAGTCAACAGTAAGTATTAATAATTTAATACCGTGGAAAATTAAGTAAATGATTTTTAATTTCTAAAATTATTATATATATTCTATAAACCTCATCTATTAAAGTTACTAAGTTGTATACATACTCCACAATAATTTTGGGGATTTAGCTTTTTTTCATATCTGTTTCTATGATGGTTCTACTCTACTTAATCCTTTTCAATATTCTAAAAAATTCCTTTATATAAGCCTAAATTGTTGTACACTTATATAGCCATACTTAACTTTTGATAAGCAACATAGGCATCTTCAAAAAATCTTTTTGAATTCAAATGCCAAACTTTTAACTGACTGAATATAGATTTAATTAATTTATAATACATTTGTTCTCTTATCTAAATGGTCTCATATTTATTTATTTACAAAATTACTCTGT
>NC_042997.1:37053225-37093225 GCF_006345805.1 Octopus sinensis
TGCATCCTTCTGTAGTATCAACACTATTACAGACATTTGTTACAAGCACAGTCAAATACACACATAGCCGTGAGATCATACAACCCAATACGAACAGAAAAATAGGAATTGTAAAATACACTTCCGTATAAAAAGACAATAAAATACTAACGAATCTCACACATGAAAATACTAATAGATTTCCGTGGTTTCATAGATAAAACACCGAACAAAGATCTGCTAGTTGAAATACCTTCAGTAAACCAGAGTGCCAAACAGCTGTTACTCCTACAGCAATAAGTTAAATGATCCTTTCTCACCTGCTTATTTCTTGTGGATCATTTCTATGCTCTGATGGACAGTGTAAATGCACGCGTTGTGAAGACAGCTTGGAAGCAGGACCACCCTCATCAACGACTCCAGGTCACAAGAAGTGAAGGAAATGTAGAGCATAATATATTGAAACATGTACGTTTAACTTTAGTAAAATATATATTAACCGACAAGTGCAGCACACTCCATTTGAAGTGAGATTTACCAAGCAAAGTAGGATCAGATCAATGTATATTTACACACTGGATGTTTCTACCGAGTTAGCAGAGCTAAGGTGATATTGCTTGGATATTTAAGCAAAGACACTGGAATAAACTATTCAGAATACTTTGAAAATAGATATCGCACAGCAGTGTACTCTTTTATATTAATCAAGCTTATAATAATGCAAGCATTCCTACTTAAGTCATCTTTTGTGAGATTCTGAGAGGCAGAAAATTACAACATTTCAGATACTCTATCTTAATGGAGTTTGGACAATAATCGGGTATTGAAAATAGGGTTACTTTACAACGGAACCACTACATGCAGTACGGGTTCACCGAAAGCTCTGTACAAATCGTGATCGGTCACTAGAAAGTCCAAATGATTTCAACTGCCGTAAAACATCAAGCGATTATGATTTTTGTCGTAAATGTACTGATTTTGACACATAGCTAGACATCTGAGTGGATGATGTACATCGATTACATCGACCACTATCCTCCGTAGGTAATTATTTTATCGACCACGAAATAGATAAAAGGCAAGGTCAACCACGGCGGAATTTGGACCCTGAGCATAAAGGCAGACGAAATGCCGCGAAGCGTTTTCCCTGGCATCCTAACAATACTCCCATCTCTCCGCCTTCATCTAAATATATATTACAATATGTTTTGTAATACCTACGTATCCAATAATTTTGTGTAGTATGTAAGGAACAATATTGCTACTAAACAGAGAAGTGTTTTTATAATAATAAAATTGAAATGATTCAGTTTTGCTTCTCGTCATAATTATTGTTGCAAATGTCGACTATTAAGTTGGTTTTGTATTCATTAATATCAATATTTATTAATTCTATTATTTTGCGTTGTTTTGCTTTCGGTCTCTCGGAAATAAATAAATATATAATAGATATATACACACACAAATTCATACATGTGTATCTGTGTGTATTTATACAGATATGTGCATATATATATATATATATATATATATGTGTGTGTGTGTGTTGTGTGTGTGTGTGTGTGTGTGTGTGTGTGTGTGTGTGTGTTTTATTCTGATGGAGAGAATAACTTATGTCTGTGTTAACTATGGTTTTCTATGGTAACATTTTTAAAGGTGCCTAGTTTTCGGTGTAATTACGCTGTAAGATTACATCATATTGGAGTGTTAGGAAAAACTGCAGAATTATGTTTCGTGATAAATGATAAGTCTCATATAGTCAGGTGATGTTCGGCACGGCGCGGTTTACTAGTTAGTAGGAAGCTGGTTGCTTAAGAATGGAGTTCTAAAAGTTACAAAATTACCCGACTATTTAGAAGACACCTATCTATGCATTTCTACACTGGACAAGTTGGCTTGCTGAGCTAGTTTGAGGTTTTACTGCCGCTCATTTTTGGTGTCGAAGCTGTGTCTGCACAGAAGGGAGACCACATTTTACAACACTATCTCTTATTATAAAAGGCAGATTTTATCTGCCTCCCTTTGACACTTATAGAAATCTACAATATAGGATTTCTTCAATTACAATTTACCTAGCATTTTAAAGAGTAGAATGCATCGGATCATCCCAGGTCCAGTTTTTAAAATTTAAACTCCAATTAAGCAAAATTTACAAAAAACTCACATTCTGGTGTGTATGTCAAATGCTTTTCTTAGTCTGGTTTACAGCACACACAAACGCACACACACAGTGTGCAACGAATAAAGTGAAACTAGATGTAATATTTGTTTCTGTCTATCACGCTGATAGATAAATGAGTAAAATGTATGGCAAGCTAAGAGATAAGAGTGAGTGAAAATGTTCTTGGAAGAGAGTAAATAGCGACAGAGTGATTTGAGGAAGACTAAACTGAAAGTATGAAACAGTGTTTATGTATAAACAGACGACACTTATATATAGTTATTAATAAATGTATGCATCCGTTTAACCCTTCGTTACCAAACCGCCCGAATTTACCTATTCATATTTAAATGAGAATATCAGAGTAAATCTCTTTAGTACATTCGTGAAAACACGTATTATACTTCGTAAACACTTCAAATACAGTTTTGTTCAAAAATCGAAGTGTAATTTTAATTCCGTGAATTATGGGAGATTTTTTTCCGAAATTTGTTCCTATTGTGTTTTCAAAATTTGTAATTCTGACAAAAAATGGATACGAATTTCATTATATCAAGCAGCGAGTCAGAATTCGAAGGATTTTCTACTGAAGACCTTCATAAATCTAACTCTATGACTGAAAAAAAAAAGCATCTTCATATAAGAGTGAAGTTGTGTGTCTGTCTCCTACGATTTAGATTCGTAACTACTCCCACATTTTGCGGTGCAGTTTAACCAAAAGCGGGTATCTTATAGTCGTGATTCATATCGAGCCCTTCTGGGTATTAGCGCGTGTCTACGATGAGTCTAAGATTTTAAAAAAATTTACCATCATATTTTTCCATTTTAATGCATTTTTTCGCTTTTATATAAGGGAAGTAACTCTCTAAAAATATCTACGATGTGTCAACGATTTAAAAAAAAAATTACCTTAATTTTTTTTCAATTTTTAATGCATTTTTTGCTATTTTTTGGCTATAACTCTCTAAAAATGCTTATATAGTTATTTCCCTTACAAACCCGAGCAACGCCGGGCGATACTGCTAGTATATATAATATATATATATATATATAATATATATATATATATATATATATATATATATATACATGCTTCAAGCGCTTGTTTCTTTTAGTTATATTTTATATTTTCTTTCTACATGTAGTTAGGATGTTATTTACTGCTCTAATGTTATTTAAGAGTCTTGTTTGTCAAAGCGCAAATTTTTAGTGGGTGGTTGAATAATTCATGAAGTACAACATTAAAATGCATGCAATTCTCTATTACAATTTGTGAAGTTATGTGTTTCTTTAACTCACTTTAGACTCCTTTGAAATTATTTTTAACTGATCTATAGAGTAGTATAGAATATATTTTAAGGGTAGATTTATTGAGTTATTTCTGAATGACAGTCTGTTTGCTAAAATTCTGTCGTTTTCCTTCATTTTCATGTTTTTTACAAATGGAATTACATATGGCCATGTCGGTTTTCCTTTACTTTCCAAAGAATTAAAATATGAAGAATCGAAAAAAGAATAACAGAAACTGATAAGTGATACAATACATAGTAGTGTTTCAAAACTACCAACACAACCTTCACATTAACTATACCATAAGAAATGTAGATATTTTTATTGATGAGGTCTTAACTGGTATTTTAGTATTAGTACTGTTAGCACAATGATGAATGCAGCCAAGTGACAGAACCCTTAGCACAGACGACAAGTGCATAGAGGTATATCCTTCGTCTCAAAGTTTTGAGGGCGACATTCCCTGTCATAATTTCGAGCTTCGATAAAATTAGTACTAGTCACATACTGGGGAGGAACTAATCGCAATTCCCCTCCTAACGAAAGCTATTTGCCTTCTTCCAAAATTTAAAATCCTTATTTGAATGATGGATACGCAGAAATATCGGACACCATATTTTCCGATTTCATCATAGAGCTCTTTATGCCCGAGTTTCACATATCTGTGAGATCCACTTTACTTTCCTTCTTTTCGTACTCATTATAATGTATAACGTTCCAATATAAATCATGATTTATTTGCGACCTGCTGCCTATGTTATTAATATTATTTTTACCTTCTAATTTATACACACGGAAACACCTGTTCGCGTATCGCATATTGCAGTTATTCCATTAATGTACAACGATTTATTAAAAGAGAAGGATTAACAGAGACTTCTCAGTGTCGGAGACGTTTTGAGACATTTATCTACGTCCAATTATTTAACACGCTCAATCCAGATATGACTCTCTCTTTTATATTATTGGGGTGAATACAATAAAAGGCTATCAAGTCATGAGGTTAATATATTCGAATGGCTCTATTTCTAAAGATATTTGACATTATTTTTTATGCAGTCATCTCGTTAGCATGCCAGGCAAAATGCACAGCAGCGTTTCCTCCGTCTTTTCCCTTCTGAGTTCAAATGCTGCCGAGGTCGACATTGACTTTCATCCTTCTGGGGTCGAAAAACATGTCCCCACTTGAACACTGGGGTCGATTTAATCGACTGAGATCGTCACCCGAAATTTCTGGTCTCGTGACAAAATCTGTCGTAATTATAATGTTCTGTATACACCTGGATTCCCAGTATATGTTTGAGTGTTTGGTCGCGCGGTGTTCGTATGCATGTATATGAGGATGTGCGTGTGAGCGCGCGTATGTGAGTGTACGGGATGGCATACGCGTTGATTTGAAAATTTGCTTATTTGGCATTAATTCAGGCAATTGTTCATATACCAAATCAAGATATTTTATTTCACTATGTATGTGCTCTTCATGAAAAGAGCATTTTCTGTGCTTCAGTTTAGTTTCTCTATAAATAACAGGATTTCACTTATTTGTTTGTTTTTATTTCATTCGATAAGTTATCCTTTAGTTGCTGGGGATGATATATCAGTTGCATGACAGCTTATGTGACTATACTAAGAATAAAACAGGTGGGTAACTCAATAAATCTATATATATCTGTCAACACTTGTACTCAGCATCATCCTCGAACTTCTGTTATTTCTTGGCACCATTTCATAATACTTAAGAAATTGCAATTGCGATGTTCATTTCACAGCTTTTCCTGCACATGATCACTCTTGATTTTCGTTTTCTATTTAACTTTTCAATATTGTTGCTGTACCATTTATATGTTATAATAATCATTTGTGGGTTGCATCGTGTATAACACTGAATCCCATCTTCTAATACGCAATGTATCTGTACTTTATCTGGAATTGGATTGATTTTCGTTACCGCGCTTTCTGCTGTGTATCATGTTTTCTTAACATTGACTAGCATTGTCCCATGTCTCGGGACTAAAATTATGCAGATGAAAAATTTGGAAGCACATAGCAGAATTACAAATGTTCTGTTTCTGTTTTGTAGCATGAGGCCTCGCTGATTTATCTTTTGAATCCTTTAACGTTTCTCGAAATAAATATATTCGTATTCGAAACAGACTGAGACCCCATCATCATCTACAAAAAAACATCATTTGACCACTCAAACAATAGTTGTGTCTGCTAGTTGCTGCTATGGACTCAAATATGCTTTAAAGCTACAATCTCCGAATGCTCACAATAAAATAAAGATGTTGGCGCTGTATTCATTAATGGCTGCATGTATTTTAAATCCCATCACAAACCAAAATAGCTCGAATATTTCTGTTCTATATTTAAGAGATGAGGAGTTATGTAAATTATTTACATGATTTACATTTGACGGATATTTCTCACCATATTGTTTGTTGTTAACACAACGTTTCGGTTGATACACCCTCCAACCTTCATCAGGTGTCTTGGGGAAATTTCGAATCTGGATTCTCATTCCAATGGGGTAGTGGTTAAGAGCGGGCTACTAAACCCCAAGTTTCTGATATCGATTCCAGACAGTGATCTGAATACTACTACTACTACTACTACTACTACTACTACTACTACTACTACTACTACTACTACTACTACTACTACTGCTATTATTACTAATAATAATAATAATAATAATAATGATAATAATAATAATAATAATAATAATAATAATAATAATAATAATAATAATAATAATAATAATATTAATAATAGCAACAACATCGAAAAATACCTTAGGAATGAGAACGCAGGTTCGAGTTTTCCCTCAGACACCTGATGAAATCTGGAGGATATATCAGCCGAAACGTTGTGTTAACAACAAAGAAGATGAAGACAAATATCCGTCAAATTTAAATAATGTCGAATCTTTCTGTACTAATTGTTAGTGTCCACAAATTGTCAAATATTTCAAAGGGGAAATGTGGCTGCAGCACAGAAAATTTTCTTTTTAATCAGAACATAGCGGGCAGTATTATTTGCAAAAAATATTTCCTCTGTAATAAAATATCTTTACTTTCTTTTATCCGTAATGTTCGTTATGCAGATAATTATGTTATTAGTTTTTATCAATCATTTGCTAACTAATCCAAACAGTATACGAAATTTTAAGACAGTAGTTTTTAATTTTTTTCTTTAATTTGAGCCATGTCGAAAAAAATACCAAATTTCTTGTTATAATTTACGTGCGGAAGGAGAACATTGATAAATCTTTTCCATACCTCAGGCAGATCTTAAGATAAATAATACACCCAATCAAGACACCAGTCCTCAATACTTGTAGCAGAGCAGACAACGAGAAAGAGCTGCAATACCTGATTGATTTTGTTAAGTCAAACTACCGAAATTGCTTTACAGCTTTTCCATAACATTTTCTCGGTAATTAACTATTGCTAATATTTCGGAATGCTGATTGCTAATTGAGACAAACATTTCCTTAAATGTTTCATAAAATATTTCAAGCTTTATTCATGTAAATATCAGTTTTTCCTTAGTACATATATATTGACTTGGAGCGAACTCAAAGTATAAAGTAAAGGCTGTTGTAAATATTTATTATAAATTATGAGTTCGCTAATCGGGACTTTATTTCTTCTGGTGATAACTCAAGGAGTAGGTTATCTAATAAGTTGATGCAATGTTACTATGGTTACTATAATGAAAATGAACGCTAGTGGTGCTGATGATAAAAATGATGGTGGGAACGTTGGACACTTGCGGATTGTGATCAACTGGTCACTGTGTAAATATTGGGCAAGGAAGGTGTAAGCTGATGTGGTTCCGATGTTAATAACTATAAAGCTGATGATGATGAATATGATAACGAAGGGGATGAGACAGGGGAGTATTTTGAGCAATGATGATGATGATGATGATGATGATGATGATGATAATGGTGGTGGTGGTGGTGGTGGTGGTGTCGATCATGATGATGATGATGATATCGATGACGATGATGGCGACGGTGATGAATATGATGAGGGATAAATAAATGGAAATATCAGTAATTATATGAAGCAGTTGTTTGGAAAGGTAGGTAAGATTGTAGCTCCAGTGGCGTAGGGGATAATAGTGAAGGCAATTATAATCATCATCTTCGTCGTTATTGTCATCGTCATCTTCAGAATCGCGTTCACCACTGGCTTCTTAATATTAACAGCATCAATGTTTTTTAGCATTATTATAATTACCACTTTCTCATTAACACCTGCAAGATATTGAGCGCCATAATAGTTGATCAGTTTTTACCTCCCTCTCTAATGTAAAACCCCGTGTCACAAACTTTGTACAATCATCATCGCTCGCTATCATCAGCACAATTTCAGTTAGTTATGTTATCATTATAAACCTCCTGCTATCAAGTAGCATGGCAGCCACATTGATTTCTACCCTCTTCATGGTTTACTACCGCTGCTACCTCCACAGCTTCATTCCTATTGTAATAAACAACATCATCTACATCATCATCAAATTACTCACCACACTTAAACAACCCAAATTCTCCTTTTTGTTATTCAGCTTCTATTCTATTGCCACCCATTTATCATTACAGTTGGCGGAACTAACTTCATATTCAGCATCATGAACAACCTCATCCACTTCCAGTAACATCAGAATCCTTCCATTGTAGTTAGTTTTCTGCCCTTCTATACAATTATCTTTCTATCTAGGCTTTTCTTTGACGAAACACAAAGTGTTTGGCAACATTTACATTTTTTGATAAAACATGCAAACTCACTTGTATGTAATTGTTGTACTAGTTTCTTATCATTATTCATTTCTCCACTTTTTTGTTCGGGGGAATATCTTTATTGCAACAGTCTTGATTCCGAAATATTTCACAATATTCCGTCTGCAGTTTGTAATGGCAATTATTTCTAGCAGTGGATTTGAAAAATGAATGTACTAGTTGTCCAATACTTTCTGTCAATTATAATCAAATTACAATTTAATTTAAAATTAAGCTGAATATTCTAATGACTTGTATAGAATGTTTGAATTTTAGAGTCAAACTTCCTTCTATAGGCTTTCTCAATCTGATGGATTTCAACTTAATTCCGAGCTAGCTATTATTCTGAATGTTGTAATAGAGGTAGGCAACATATTCAGAGAATTGCCGATCATCTTCGTTATGCAGAGGCTGCAGAAAACGATTCATAAACTTCCTCCTTGAGAAGGTAAGATATATTCACCATAATGTATCAAATAATAGTTAAAGAGATTTCGAAAAGCATATTAATAATGATCGTTCTTTCCCTCCAGCGAAAAACTAATATTTCCTTTATAAACAATCATAAAGAATTGCATGCAATGTAAACGTTATTTATATTTCATAGATATAAACGAAGAATACCCGATCTGCAAGTAAATAAATAGGATCTTTATTTTTATATAGTGGTTGATCTTCCCTTGGGGAAGAGTAATTTAGATTCTTCATACTTTTTATATTATACAAACATAGTGGGAGATGATATCCCTCGTACACGATTTATATATATTCATGCACACTAAATGATGGGTATCAATAGGATTCCAGCTTTAGAACATAAAAGACGAGTTTAGTTTGCTGCCTGATCGAGGTTTGCCAGTTACCATACAAAGTTAATAAACACGATATTACTCTCCTTCATATAAGAACACGTAAGTCTAGATGTTCTTTCTAGTACTGCAGATGTGTGTTACTAAATGAATATTATCAACAAATGTCGATAATATTTATTAAATTGGAACTGAGTATTAAGTATTATTACCGTGTATTATTATCTTTAAACTGCAAGTGAAAGTGGCAGTGGAGGGATATGACAGAAACAACTCTAATTTCTAAAGCAAGCAGAGTTATATAAAATTTCATCGTTTTCACACAAAACACAAATTCAAATCCCTCAAAACAACCTCTAGAAACAGTACCCTAGATACTATCGACTCATTATTAACATCATAAAACACATCCAAAGTTTGAAATCTAATGACACTGTTGAGCTTTATCTAAAGATAAAATTCCTCTCATGAATACCTGCTGGTTCCTTACAACTTATAATAAAGATCAATGTTGCAGAGGATATCACATCTTGGGCTTTCACCTCGATACATTCACAAGTATAAGCGGTAGACTCAATATCACCATCACAAACATTTCTAAACGGATACTGGGAAAAACTGGCTATCGCACAATAATAATCTCTTCCATTAAAGTTAACATTCTGCCTGCTCACTGAAATTTTATATTGCATATTTTATACTGCACATTTCATTTTGTGACGCAACATAGAGTCAAGTATGTTTTTAATGACATAGTAAAGAACATGCTTGCATTAGAGTGAATAGGATTAAAGACCGTTATTGGTGAATTAATGAGTATCAAGCAACCCGGAATAGAGTCAAAGTCTATTAACCAAGAACACGAAATTTCTCCAGTCAATATCTTCCTTAAACGGCCATCAACGACGTATGAAACATACGTGTTAGTCTGAACTATGCCGTGATAGATAAGCATCTACTGAATGTAGTAAGACGTTGTGTGAGACGGACACAATAAATATCAAGTTACCAATTGAACTACAATGACACACCAAATATACGAATATTAAATGCATAGCTTGACCAGTTACTGACATAAATATTAATTCCATTTCTCTTTTTTCTGAATGACACAGAACTCATCTCAATTTACATACGTGTCAAACAACCGCGTACTCTTAATAACTTAAACATGTCTTGAAATAACAATTTGCATATAGCAGGAAATGCGAGTTGTTCATTTCCCACTACAAAAGCGATGGAGCGTTGGCAGGAAAAATTTACCATACTCTGATACTATTGCACCACCAGCAGCATCGGGGAGAATCCATCTGAAGAGAGAGAGTTATGTGTACAGACATGGGTGTAACATCGACTAACCATTGTCAAAATAAGCAAGAGCAAGGTAAAAGAGCTTTTAGGTGGTAAGCAACGTCTAGGGTTAATTTAATTAAAGTTTGGCTTTTGTTGTAGTCTCTTGAGCTAACTGTGACATCTATTCAGCAATAATATTTCTAATATTTACATATACAAGGTTCATATATGTCCAGTGAATGTTCATACGACATAGGTATACAGCCGCCGCACACAGACACATGTACAAACACACATACATAAATTTGCATGAGTATATATCTATATATTTATGTTATATATATATACATATATATTCATGTATACATATATATATATATACATATATACGTATAATATATGTATATATATATATATATATATGCATAGGGCGGGAGAGAGATAGGAAAGGGAGAGTTATATATTAGTATGTTAGTGTGTGTGTGTGTGTGTGTGACTGTCTACACCTACGTGACTGCCTTTTGGAGAATAAATTTCGATTCTGAAGTTTGCTAATATCTAATTTGCAAAGTAGATTCTTGGACACATGATAATTTTGATAATAATATTCTAGGGGAAAAAATACACAAACAACACATACACCTGAGGTCATATATCTATATCCATGCAACACATATAGACATGCATACACATATATATATATATACAAACACACATACATGCGGGCATATATACAAACATACATACATATATAGTTATACGCACGCATACACACACTTACGCACTCCCCCCCACACACACACGCACACACACACACATACAAATATATATATATATATATATATATATATATATATAACATTATTGGTGAATTGAAGAAATGGAGCTGAACGCAGATTGAACAGAAATCGTTTTATTTCATTCTACACGTGTTTCGAAAGGCACAAATTACCAAAATCCGATTGAATAATGGGACCATATTGTGTCTTTCTCTTCAGGAAGAAAAAAGGAAATCCGTTGGAAAAACAAAAACAGAACAGAGGCAGAGCAAAAAACAAATCGAACTGTGCTCCTAAGAGCCCATGGCGAAACTGTTTATCAGTGTATGTTGAGAACCGGTGGCTGAAGAATTCAACAGGTCAGGCATCGGTCAAACATGTGGGTGGGGGTGTATAGATGTTCTTTGTGACCGAGAATAAAGTTCTGACTATTTAAAGAATATTGGATGTTTTATAAGGGGCGAGAAAAAATCTACTTAGAGACGTGTGTGTGTGTATACTGTTCTATATATGTGTGTGTTGGCGTAGGGGTAGAAAACATTTTTTGTGTACGTGTGTGCGTTTGATCGTTCGGCTGTCAGTGGCTACTGCCGTGATAACCGTTGGGTGGCAGAAAGAAAAAAAATAAAGAAATTATATATATATTTTATGTTTTATGTGTGTGTGTGTGTGTTCATCTAAGCCTACCTTGACAAGGAAACCCCCCGCTGTGAAAAAACAAGCCCCGTTTGTCTTACAGGAGTAATTTCCCTTGCAGTGGTTAATTGTAGATATCTTAAAATCTATTTCAGAATTTGTTACCAAGGGCTATGGGTGCCGGTCTTATTTATGAACGCTATTTAAAGGCCAGATAAGTGTAACGCCGCCAATGGGGGCATCGAAAAGCCGACTGTAAGAGCCCGTTTACCATCCGGCCTCTGGCAAACAAAATATGGAAGAGTTCGGAGACACAAAGGTTGCACTGTCTTCTGCCCCTATCAAATGGGAGGGCCACCGACAAAATTGACCATTCCAGCCTATAGCTTAAGTTCGCATCCTTCAGTCGCCATATTAGCTTACTGAGTCCCGTGGTCTGGCGCTTGTTCACGTCCCGAAAAGTTGCGTAATGGTTGGAGACACGCAAAGACAATCTTGAGGACGATGCCCCTATATAAGTGAAGGCATCTGAGTCCGTGTAAACCTTGCATTGGTAGACGGCGTTTTTGATCTTGGAGTTCGCCGACGTGAATCTTACTCTGCTAGGATTGGTTTCTGAAATTAGAACTGCGTTCCTGTCACTATATTCGTTCCGAGACCAGCAGCCGCTTACTACTCCATTTTCCACTACGTCACTATTAACTATAGGAATAACCCCTGATTCTCCACTATCTATCAGAGTGCTGTCATTGCTACTGCCCGTGGTACTGCTATTGCGGGAAATGATGCTGGGGATGCTAAAGGGGCTCTCTACCCTACTCCCATTGTTACCATCAACCACAACACCCCTATTTATAACTATACCCCTAGTGGGTACTCCCTGGCTGGAGCTGAGATTATGTGTCACTGTACTGGCTCTCATATCATTATTACTACTATAATTATTCCTACTGAGCATTAAGCCGGGAGCGGAAGAGGCTGTGCCTCCGGAAAAAGGTGATAGGGTCTTAGTAAGTAGCCTATTATTATGGGAGGCGATTATCTGGGCGAGGTTTTTAGTGTTGGAGAAAGCTATCCTAACTTTATGTGAGTTAACCGTGGAGTAATATTTGGAATTTCTGGGGAAGTTATTGGCGATGGCTTGTCTAAACATGAGGGGGAGGTTAGTTCTAATCTGCTTACCAAAGGGGATTACAAACCATATATGCTTATTCCTATCAGTGTGATGGGTCGGGACGCCAGCTCTCGCATTTGGGGGTGATTCTCGGATGAATAACGGGTCTTGGGTTAGTGTAAGACCTCCCGGACCGATAATTATCCTTGTTCGCTAAATTAAATGCTGGGGCGACTACCCCGGTATCCGCCGCGCTCCCGTCCTTACTTAAAATGTTAATGTTATTATATACGGCCCTATCCTGATGACCGAATGATGGCATCGGAAGGGCCGGATCAATATAAATTACCTTCTGCCTATAACCGGCCTTGGATAGTGCGGCGTTATAAAAATCCGCTTTCTGCATAAAAATATCGGCACTGGCGGACAGGCCAGACAATCTTAGAGAGATGTTTTTAACCAAATTGTCTGTTACGGTTTTGGCATGATTTTTGAGAAGACACTGACATACTTCAAATTAGTGGAAGGCTTATGGTAAGGGCAGTATGAGTCGCTATTAAGGTTAAGTGTAACGTCTAGGAAATTAGCCTTGGTGAGTTCGTTATCAAAAACTATACTCATGCCCATTCTATTAAAAAACCTAGCTAACCTGCTCTTAGTTTTCTGCACTATTCTGTTCGTGGTGTTTGCAGGGTAAAACAGACAATCGTCACGATACAGGCCGCCCGCGATTTCCGGGAATTGATCGGACAATTCGTAGAGAATATATATTCCGACCAAATCGGCTATCTGCGCACTATCCGAACTACCCATAGGCACATCAAATTCATTGGGAGTATCCTTACGGATCCACAGCTTATTATCAAACTTAATAAACGATTTCCTGGCAACTAAAATGATATCTATCTCTTCTCTGGTGAGGCCTGCCTTGTTGTGAGCATGCCAGAGGGCCTTATTTAGCACACTAGGGTTAATCGAGGGGTAGAAGCTGGCGATATCAAATGAATGAACCTAGTACGGTTCTTATTGGGGATGGAAGAGAACCACTTCACTACCTGCGAGGAGTTGGCCCAGAGGCTGAGCTTCAGCTTGTTTACTAAACTAGGGATATATTTATCTAAAATGTACTTACTGATTATCCCGATATCAGATCTAGCAGGGCATATGAGTCTTAGCGCTGGGTTGGTGTGGAAGTTAGGTTTATGGTCCTTCACTATAAATCTGGGTTGCTTGGGGCTAAGCGGCTGAGTTCTCATTTGAATTCGGTGTTTAAATATTATATCCTTAATTTCCAAGTTTACTTCCTCAGGGTACTCCAATTGTTTTCTTATAATTTTTCTTGATCTTTACCGAGTAAATCTAGGTACTGCTTAATGGGCATCTTGTATGTGTTCCTGGTCTTGTCGGACTGGACCAGGACTCCGTCCGTTCTATTAATGTCCTTGGTAATTTTATCTAGGTATCTGAGGTGGGCATTTCTCCTGGGTGACTTCCTGAACTTAATCTTTCTGACTATGTCCCACAAGTCGTCCTCAAACTTCTTCAGTCTTGGGTTCGGTGGCGGCGTATCCAATGTTTTAAAAAGCCGGCCGTATTCGGACGATGCAGTTGTCCGGTTCGATTTTAGATCTTCGTTCTCGTGGAAGAAAATGAGCCATCTTATTCGGTTTATGAATGCGTTGGTTTTACAAACCAACTCCTTAAGGAAGGCATCCTTTGGTGGTATAGGAATATCCTTAAGGGACGCATCAATCTCGAACAACTCCATTATTGGCGTCGGTTAAAGTAGCAGTTTCTTGACGAAGCGGTATGTATTATGTGAAATAGAAAGATGAATAATCTTGTAGTGGATTAATCAAAAGTTTAACCGATACCTTAGTAGCAAAAATCACAGCAGAAAACGAATACGGCCGGCTTTTTAAAACATTGGATACGCCGCCACCGAACCCAAGACTGAAGAAGTTTGAGGACGACTTGTGGGACATAGTCAGAAAGATTAAGTTCAGGAAGTCACCCAGGAGAAATGCCCACCTCAGATACCTAGATAAAATTACCAAGGACATTAATAGAACGGACGGAGTCCTGGTCCAGTCCGACAAGACCAGGAACACATACAAGATGCCATTAAGCAGTACCTAGATTTACTCGGTAAAGAGATCAAGAAAAATTATAGAAAAACCAATTGGAGTACCCTGAGGAAGGTAAACTTGGAAATTAAGGATATAATATTTAAACACCGAATTCAAATGAGAACTCAGCCGCTTAGCCCCAAGCAACCCAGATTTATAGTGAAGGACCATAAACCTAACTTCCACACCAACCCAGCGCTAAGACTCATATGCCCTGCTAGATCTGATATCGGGATAATCAGTAAGTACATTTTAGATAAATATATCCCTAGTTTAGTAAACAAGCTGAAGCTCAGCCTCTGGGCCAACTCCTCGCAGGTAGTGAAGTGGTTCTCTTCCATCCCCAATAAGAACCGTACTAGGTTCATTCAGTTTGATATCGCCAGCTTCTACCCCTCGATTAACCCTAGTGTGCTAAATAAGGCCCTCTGGCATGCTCACAACAAGGCAGGCCTCACCAGAGAAGAGATAGATATCATTTTAGTTGCCAGGAAATCGTTTATTAAGTTTGATAATAAGTGGGATCCGTAAGGATACTCCCAATGAATTTGATGTGCCTATGGGTAGTTCGGATAGTGCGCAGATAGCCGATTTGGTCGGAATATATATTCTCTACGAATTGTCCGATCAATTCCCGGAAATCGCGGGCGGCCTGTATCGTGACGATTGTCTGTTTTACCTGCAAAACACCACGAACAGAATAGTGCAGAAAACTAAGAGCAGGTTAGCTAGGTTTTTTAATAGAATGGGCATGGTATAGTTTTTGATAACGAACTCACCAAGGCTAATTTCCTAGACGTTACACTTAACCTTAATAGCGACTCATACTGCCCTTACCATAAGCCTTCCACAAATTTGAAGTATGTCAGTGTCTTCTCAAATCATGCCAAAACCGTAACAGACAATTTGGTTAAAAACATCTCTCTAAGATTGTCTGGCCTGTCCGCCAGTGCCGATATTTTTATGCAGAAAGCGGATTTTTATAACGCCGCACTATCCAAGGCCGGTTATAGGCAGAAGGTAATATATTGATCCGGCCCTTCCGATGCCATCATTCGGTCATCAGGATAGGGCCGTATATAATAACATTAACATTTTAAGTAAGGACGGGAGCGCGGCGGGGATACCGGGGTAGTCGCCCCAGCATTTAATTTAGCGAACAAGGATAATTATCGGTCGGGAGGTCTTACACTAACCCAAGACCCGTTATTCATCCGAGAATCACCCACCCAAATGCGAGAGCTGGCGTCCCGACCCATCACACTGATAGGAATAAGCATATATGGTTTGTAATCCCCTTTGGTAAGCAGATTAGAACTAACCTCCCCCTCATGTTTAGACAAGCCATCGCCAATAACTTCCCCAGAAATTCCAAATATTACTCCACGGTTAACTCACATAAAGTTAGGATAGCTTTCTCCAACACTAAAAACCTCGCCCAGATAATCGCCTCCCATAATAATAGGCTACTTACTAAGACCCTATCACCTTTTTCCGGAGGCACAGCCTCTTCCGCTCCGGCTTAATGCTCAGTAGGAATAATTATAGTAGTAATAATGATATGAGAGCCAGTACAGTGACACATAATCTCAGCTCCAGCCAGGGAGTACCCACTAGGGGTATAGTTATAAATAGGGGTGTTGTGGTTGATGGTAACAATGGGAGTAGGGTAGAGAGCCCCTTTAGCATCCCCAGCATCATTTCCCGCAATAGCAGTACCACGGGCAGTAGCAATGACAGCACTCTGATAGATAGTGGAGAATCAGGGGTTATTCCTATAGTTAATAGTGACGTAGTGGAAAATGGAGTAGTAAGTAAGCGGCTGCTGGTCTCGGAACGAATATAGTGACAGGAACGCAGTTCTAATTTCAGAAACCAATCCTAGCAGAGTAAGATTCACGTCGGCGAACTCCAAGATCAAAAACGCCGTCTACCAATGCAAGGTTTACACGGACTCAGATGCCTTCACTTATATAGGGGCATCGTCCTCAAGATGTCTTTGCGTGTCTCCAACCATTACGCAACTTTTCGGGACGTGAACAAGCGCCAGACCACGGGACTCAGTAAGCTAATATGGCGACTGAAGGATGCGAACTTAAGCTATAGGCTGGAATGGTCAATTTTGTCGGTGGCCCTCCCATTTGATAGGGGCAGAAAACAGTGCAACCTTTGTGTCTCCGAACTCTTCCATATTTTGTTTGCCAGAGGCCGGATGGTAAACGGGCTCTTACAGTCGGCTTTTCGATGCCCCCATTGGCGGCGTTACACTTATCTGGCCTTTAAATAGCGTTCATAAATAAGACCGGCACCCATAGCCTTGGTAACAATTCTGAAATAGATTTTAAGATATCTACAATTAACCACTGCAAGGGAAATTACTCCTGTAAGACAACGGGGCTTGTTTTTTCACAGCGGGGGGTTTCCTTGTCAAGGTAGGCTTAGATGAACACACACACACACACATAAAACATAAAATATATATATAATTTCTTTATTTTTTTTCTTTCTGCCACCCAACGGTTATCACGGCAGTAGCCACTGACAGCCGAACGATCAAACGCACACACGTACACAAAAAATGTTTTCTACCCCTACGCCAACACACACATATATAGAACAGTATACACACACACACGTCTCTAAGTAGATTTTTTCTCGCCCCTTATAAAACATCCAATATTCTTTAAATAGTCAGAACTTTATTCTCGGTCACAAAGAACATCTATACACCCCCACCCACATGTTTGACCGATGCCTGACCTGTTGAATTCTTCAGCCACCGGTTCTCAACATACACTGATAAACAGTTTCGCCATGGGCTCTTAGGAGCACAGTTCGATTTGTTTTTTGCTCTGCCTCTGTTCTGTTTTTGTTTTTCCAACGGATTTCCTTTTTTCTTCCTGAAGAGAAAGACACAATATGGTCCCATTATTCAATCGGATTTTGGTAATTTGTGCCTTTCGAAACACGTGTAGAATGAAATAAAACGATTTCTGTTCAATCTGCGTTCAGCTCCATTTCTTCAATTCACCAATAATGTTTTAATTTCAATTATCCGCACCAACGCACGGTTGCAACGCCAGATGGTTGTACCTCCAACCGTGCTGTTCACTGCTGTGATTTTTGCTACTAAGGTATCGGTAAACTTTGATTAATCCACTACAAGATTATTCATCTTTCTATTTCACATTATTATATATATATATATATATATATATATATATATATATATATATATATATGTGTGTGTTATGCATTGTGCACTTCCTCTGGTTTACACTTTCCCTACGCTTACTTATTAGCTCTGTATAATTCATTTATACACATTGATAGCATCAAACATTCAGATGCAATTCTCCGCAATGGTTTCATTGCTTTTAGCTTCAGTTGATAGACATATCAATGTCTATACTTAGTATCATTTTTTTTTTCTGCCAAACATCATAGTCTGGCCCATTGTTGACTGCTTGCTGCATTTCCTGATATTTCATTGTGGCATATATGAATAAATGAGATACAGCCCAATGGTTACTACTTTAAGAGAAAGTATATATTTAAGAATATGGTATATAAATGAGTTAGGCCTTCACTTCACTGATTTCAGGCATTATTTGGTCCTTATATTTTCATCCTTATCATAACTAATTTTTTATACGAACATCAGGATATTAATATTTGTTTCTAAATATAATACAAAATAACTTCAAAATATAATACGTACCTCTTCGTCAAAATTTTAAATTCTCTATAACCCCGATATCCAGATATATTTCACCTTCCATATAGATAATAATAGGAAAATATTTTATTTATTATCACATCGATAATGCCGGAGCATTTCAAAAACTTTTGTTGTATAAATGGTTAACTCGTAGTACATTCCTATTAGTAACGGAAGAAAATCACGGGGAAGCGCTGATCTATGGTATATCGCCGGTCTGATATTGAATTAAGGTATAAGAAAGGTGGACGTAGATTTTGGCTGGATAGACTAACAGAACGCCTACATTAATATTTCACAGTGATTGACCACGCTCGGAGTCAATCAGAAGACTGGTAACTGGCACTTATTTTCTTTTGAAAAAGAGATGAAATCATGCAGAAAAAAAAATCATTAGGAAATGCTAAAAGAAAAAAAGAAAACACTGGGTAATATTTTAGGCAGAGTCGACCTACACATCACTGTTTGTTGTTGCATTCATCCCTCTGACTAGAATAATTAAAAACCCAGCCCTGCATAATACGTGTTTAAAATGAGTTGCCTAATATACATGGATGACTCTATATTGAAGACAACAAATGAAAAACGTGAATTGTTTAATTCAAGTACTAAAGATATTTACCAATGATATCGCTATGCATTTTGGGGTAAATATTTTCCCAATTTTAGTTGGAAAAGAGGCGGCAAGTAATTTTAATATTTCTATTATTGAAAACAAGTGGATATATTCCACCAAAACTAGGTAAATAGATTCTTCGAACAGGGACAGTCAGTAGCGACACCTGCTGGGTTTGACTACGCTGCATTGATAAAGGGCAACTACCCTGAAACGCGTCTGCAGCTGTCTGACTAGCAGGATGAAACGGCTGACCTTCCCTGTTCGAAAGTCTATAATGCACGCAGATTGTGTGTCAAATAGCTAGCTTGAGGCGGTGGCCTCTTGGAGCTAATCATCGACAGCTTTAGTCTTATATTTATAAGATTGCCATATTAGTATCGCGATAACTATTAATATATATATATATATAATATATATATATATTATATATATATATATATATATATATATATATACCATAAGATGATACCATTGGATCCCTGAGAAATTATGAGGGATACAAGTACAGGGTTATTCTCTATATGCATATATTCCAGGACAGTCATTTTTAATATGATATTTAATATTATTTTATTAACATCATAACGCACTGGGAGGTATCACCTTGACGGCAATTTATGGCAGTTCCTTATCGCATGCGTTATGTCGTCTACATAAATGAAATATTCCGAATGTTTGTTTACAATCTGGGGCTCCAGAGGATTGACTGACTCCTCTGCTCAGGAGGTACCGACGTAATTGCCTGTTCTGGACTCGCAAATGTATAGACTTCGAAGTAGGATTTCAGGTGTCAGTCACGAGTTCAAGAAAGGCTACACTTCATGTCGATCTTATTATCATCCACGTGTTTTCAGTAAAATACCTATGCGTATTTTGCATGTTTTTAGCGCGCTGAGTATTTCCTCTCCAATACATTTTTAAGTATGTTATTCTATATTTGTCTTAGGGTCGGACGGGTAGCCACCAGGAAGAGAGTTCGTGAAAGGCTCACTGCTGACTTACTGGATACTTTTTTCCTATTTAAGCAGGTAGTCTTGGAGAGATACAATTTCGACATTGGGAATATATCTGCTCTAATCTCAAGTCTTTTACCTACATTTTTCTTCTAAGAGACTGACGACAACACTATCTATTCGATGTTTCCTTATTTTGACATATCTATAGTTTGAATTTGCTCTACAGTAAAGCAAATTATCCCAAACAGTAGCATCATCAGTGGTACTGCAAATATATAGTGGAACAAAGCCTTCTTGTAAAGGAAGAACACTCACTGCCATATTTATTAAAATCTGGTGTAACACATTCTGGTGTAACTTCAGATATTAGTGATTTACTGGTATTTTCAAGCTTCTTAAAATGTTTTCAGAATATTTTTACTGAGAGAGATATCAGACATATAGAAATTCGATTTTATATATTGTTTTGTATTCGAAGCAAAAGGCCCCCAATTTTTTTTTGGGGGGGGGGGCAGTCGATTAGATTGACCCTAGTACACAACTGATACTTAATTTATCGACCCCGAAAGGATGAAAGGCAAAGTCGACCTCGGCGGAATTTGAACTCAGAACGTAAAGACAGAAGAAATACCTATTTCTTTACTACCCACAAGGGGCTAAACACAGAGGGGACAAAGAAGCACAGACAAACGGATTAAGTCGATTACAGCGATCCCAGTGCGTAACTGGTACTTAATTGTTCGATCCCGAAAGTATGAAAGGCAAAGTCGACCACTGCGGAATTTGAACTCAGAACGTAACGGCAAACAAAATACGGCTATGCATTTTGCCCGGCGTGCTAACGTTTCTGCCAGTTCGCCGCCTGGTAGCTTTTATATATTAATTACAAAACAGCTTTGTAATAATTCTAATCAACCAGCCTTAAAAAAGAAATTAGTATAAATTAGTCGAAGAGAAATTTAAAAAGAAAATTTTGCTCAATATTGAAATAAATACATAATGTATGGATAACTCCTTCATATATTTATGTAAAAATTAAGTTCCTGCAATGGGGCTATGCATAATAATGCGTACACTACCGATATGTGTTAAGTAGAAACATGAAATACAGGAAGTGAGACAAGTTTTCTCTTTATACTCGCCATGATATAGAAACATTTGATACTCGGAAACACATAGTCGGCAAGGGTACAAATGTTCAAGATGAGTGTTTGCATTACCAAAATAAACGTTAAAATTTAAATTTAAAATGAACATCATTAATTACATTTAAAGTAATTTTAGATATGAATATCAGTTATTTCGTTCAAAATTATTTTATGCAAAGCAATTAACAGGAGAAAAAGACATAGTAATGTGGTGCAATGACATAATGACATGACTTGCACTTAATTATATGAACAGCGAAAACAATTAAATGGAATTTAATATTGTCTTACAGGAATGAGATATTGAATGAATTTCAGGAGTAGATACCTCGCAACTGTAACAACCATTTCTCTTTCGTGAAAGAAAGAGATTGGCAAGGCGAAATATCAGGTGTGAAGCAATTTAGTGACACGAAAAATATGTGTACGTCCGTGCGTAAGCACGTATGTATATACACGTATATATATATGTATATATATATGTATATATGTATGTATATATATGTGTGTGTGTGTGCGTGCTTGTGTACATACACAATATACATATACATTACACTACACACACAAACACACGTATATATATATATATATATAGACACATATCTATATATAATATATATATATATATATATATATATATATATATATATATATATATATATATATATATATATACATCCTTTAATTTCGTTTTGGGATTTGGTTTGCAAGATTCTTTATGTGAGCTCGTGCGTTGAAGCATATTCTTTTGTGTCTGGAGAGACTCATATTCTTTAATTTCATTTACAGGAAATGTTTTGAATATGCATGTAAAAGCACTTATTCTATTACGCCAGCTACAGTCTAACGATGCCAGCTGGTAAAACCAGTTTTGTGGGGGTTGCACCGATCTGCGCTGATATAACATGCGATCATTATAGTAATAACAGTAATAATGCTTGAATGACATTTATAAATATTTTAATGAATCACTAAGCACGTTTCCACAAATTACATGTTTGGGGGGATTTTTTAAGATCTGAGTCTGCATTCCTGATGTAATTACACTGCAGTCCGTAGTATCCATGGACATCGGGTCGAAGAAATCAATGTATGAACATGATCCACCCGATGAAGATGGATACTACGGACTGCACTGTAATCGTCCCAGGAACTCGCACTATGATCTTTAAAAATATGCGATTTATGGAAACGGGCGTAGCGATGCATTGAAATATTTATAAATTCCAACAAAGGATACCTGTTATAACTATACTCTTTTGATAAATATATACACATATTCATATAATAAAGATTCATTTTCATGTGACGTTATAAAAACATACATATATACCGGCTGTAACATATTTATTTTGGGCATAATAAGAATTCTGTTTTGCTTCCTCTTATCAAGCGAAGCCAAACCAATCAGCGTGGAAAGTAACTGTGTAAAATAAAAATATTTTCATCACAATAAGTACATAGCAAAAAGTACAGTATTCTTAGTAATATTAAATGAGCAATCCTGAGCTACAAGTTTCTACTATCATGAATCCTCCTCACACGCTTTGAAAGCGTATGTCTATCAATATAATATCTTGATTGAATTTCCCCTGATATAATATACTGAAACTACTTAGTTTTCCTGGAAATATATCTACAATATTTATGCTTGTATGAACACCAATATTTAAAATTCATCCAGCAAATTTTGATACAATTCTTCATAGTTTCTTACTTGTTGAATAATAAGAATAACCCATACTTGGGGAAAGATACATATTTATTAATAAATTCTATGAAAATCGAAAATCTGGAGTGTATTCTATTTTTGGACTATCGATGACACCCTTTTCATGTTTTGCACCTGATTTGTAAAATTTTGTCAACAAATGTATGTGAGCTGATGCCAGTGTTTTGTAATATTTTCATCAAGTTGCATCATCTATGCCGGTTTCATATGGAATGACAATATTGATTTACCATCTTCATCAGAGACGGGGAAACGGTATAATTCGTGAATTCACTTTACTGCAGAAATATTAAGTTAATCATAGTATTAAGTTCATTATAGTATTAAGGTCACCAGTATTAAGTTCATCATATGCTGCATGTTGAAATATATAAAATAAAATAACGCTCAAAACAATTTTTGCAATATCTTTTTTAATATTGTCATATATAGAATTACTATGATAGAAAAGAGATGTGAATACCAGTTGCTATTCGCATTAAAGTAAATTTCAAGCGATTAGTTAGGATTTATTTATAAATCCTATAGTATTCTTGACGATAATACAGTATTCCTGTTTCCCGAGACAGTATATAATTTCAGTATAAAAGGGGTAAAGACCCCCTTCGGTCATGAATGATTGCACCTAGAAAGTTACCCTCCTAGACACAAGTCCGGGCAAGGTTGTTTATGGAAGACCAGCAGTCGCCCCATGCATACCAGCCTTCCCTCTCCCAGCCACCAGTGTTATCCAAGGGAAAAAACAAAGGTCGATACAGCTTGGCACCAGTGACGTCGCAACTCATTTCTACAGCTGAGTGAACTGGAGCAACGTGAAATAAAGTTCCTTGCTCAAGAACACAACACGCAGCCCGGTCCGGGATTCAAGCTCACAACCTTACGATCGTAAGCTCGACGCTCTAACCACTGAGCCATGCGCCTTCACAATTTCAGTATAGAAGTTCTATATTTTATATCAAGTGTGAAATAATGTTTTCAAACGATAACCTGTTGACGTTTGTTCCAGTTTAAGACAATTTATCCAGACGCTTCAAGTTCGGATGCTCGATTTGGCACACAGGATTGTCGTAAAAATATTGTAGAGCACTTTCATAGACGTACCACAAAATTTATAATGCAAAAGTTAGTTTGTGGGCTCTATCAAATTTGTAGCTACACCGAGATACAGCTTAACCCTTTTTCATTATTTTCTATTATCGTAGGAGTTCGTTATACATTTACCATAATTATCAGTAACCCAACATTTATTTTGATTCCCAAGATTCCCTTTAAAATAAATAAAGTGTACTTGCATTTGTCTGTAATAAGTTTTCTTTGCTTAAAGATAAAGATATCTTGACGCATAGAATCGATTAAGAAACTTCTTCGTGTTAAGTTACATGAAAAGGTCGCTTACCATTAGATAATTCACATCTATTTGCTAAAGGCGATACGATTACGGTAAAATAATTTCATGGCAAAACATATAGGAGAATAGGTTGGTGGATAGCAACACACAACAAATTATTCTGTATCTGCCTAGACTTCTAAGTAATTGTGGTAAATGTGGATACCTAGTTTTGTTTTACAAACACTGCAGCAACAATTATTATTCTCTGTTCTCGACACGAAGCCCGAAATTCTTTCTGAGGGCTCCAGTGGATTAGATCGACCCTAGTACACAACTGATACTTAATTTATCGACCCCGAACGGATGAAAGGCAAAGTCGACCTCGGCGGAATTTGAACTCAGAACGTAGCGCCACAAGCGGTTAAACACACAAGCGGTTAAACACAGAAGGGACAAACAAGGACACACAAACGGATTAAGTCGATTATATCGACCCCAGTGCGTAACTGGTACTTATTTAATCGACCCCGAAATTATCAAAGGCAAAGTCGACCTCGGCGAAATTTGAACTCAGAACGTAACTGCAGACGAAATACTGCTAAGGATTTCACCCGGCGTGGTAACGTTTCTGCCAGCTCACCGCTTTACTGCGGCAACAATTTTTGTGATTCTTTTAATCTACAAACCAAAAGTCATTATAATATAGTTACTGATTACTTCACGCCATCCAAAACATACTAATACAAACATACCTATTAATCTTACAAGAATGTACTTAAAACGAATACTAGTTGCAATATGATGCCCATCCATAATAATTTATAGCATAACTGACCGTGTCATAGCCATAGTAACTCAAGAATTATGAAGACCAATAAACACTTCCAAAATTCACAGTGTACTACCTATCATTACCGCACAAAATAGAGACTCAAATAGCATTACCTATAAACAATTGCATTATTCCAGGGAGGCCAAGTATGAGATAAGTATTCGAAGTACACAAAATGATCCAACAGGTATGGGGACAAGATCACTGGCATAATAAATTCAAAGCAACAAATTGCCTACATGAAATTAACAATCAAGTTGCCTTGTTGACACTCTAACTGTATGAGCCGCGTTAACATTAATGAGAACTTATCGTTCGAATTTAAATCAGGATTTAGTCACATTGTAGAAATTTACTTACTTGTTCGCCAATGGCTGTAACAAAAATTGATTATATTTGCTTGAGAACCAAATTGATGTTTCACAATTGCAAAACGCAGTGTTCTACGACTCACAGATTACACTAATCGAACACTTAGACTGATGTGAAACAAAGAATTATCCATAGCTTTCATGGTCTTAGATTTGTTCTATCAAAACACCACCTGAAAATAAGACAAATGAAAAGATATGCATATTAAAAACGTAAACTTTGATACAATAAATTATAAAATATATGAAACAGAAGATTAAATCATTATTTCACCTAAAAATTATACTATTCTTGTTCATACTCTTATGCACAAAGAGAAAGATAAACATATATGCATTTTCACACACATATATAATACTTACTGATAGACATATACAAGCAAGCATTAAATTTGCACATTTTCTTTTAGCTTTTCTAATCAAATATTCTCGTTCAACTATAGGGCATATTCACTGGATTAACAAAGTACTGGCTTTTAGTGCAATTATTATCTCTTACTATTTCTGAGAACCATGTTTTATTAAAATGATGAATAAATCATTATTAACTGTTGAAGTTCATTTTCAGCTTCATATCTCTACACATACGCGCTCGAAATGAATTACATAGAGAGACGGGTAGAAAGAGAGAGAGAGTGAGAAACTACTCATTCATACACGAACGCCTACACATAAAGACAAAATGTGTTAAGCTTACATGTGGAATATATTTGCCAGAATTGCATATGCTTTTATCGGAGCGAGTGAATTACTTTTTAGCCACATTTACTTTTATATTTCTCTGTATGAATAAATCTAAATATTTTTAACGCACTGCATAGAATTTCACACACTGAAAACGAAAAAGAGCTTCAACCGTCGTTAGCATTCCACCGCTCTTTTGTCCACCAGCATCCGTTTTATTTACAGATATGTATTAGCAATGATTGTCTGAAGAAACATAGGTTATTTGTAAAGAGTGGAGGCGCAATGGCCCAGTGGTTAGGGCAGCGGACTCGCGGTCATAGGATCGCGGTTTCGATTCCCAGACCGGGCGTTGTGAGTGTTTATTGAGCGAAAACACCTAAAAGTTCCACGAGGCTCCGGCAGGGGATGGTTGTGATCCCTGCTGTACTCTTTCACCACAACTTTCTCTCACTCTTACTTCCTGTTTCTGTTGTACCTGTATTTCAAAGGGATGGCCTTGTCATTCTCTGTGTCACGCTGAGTATCCCCGAGAACTACGTTAAGGGTGCACGTGTCTGTGGAGTGCTCAGCCACTTACACGTTAATTTCACGAGCAGGCTGTTCCATTGATTCGGATCAACCGGAACCCTCGTCGTCGTAACCGACGGAGTGCTTCCATTTGTAAAGACACGTTTCTGTACATTTATGTTAACACGTATTTTACCAGCATTAGAGGAATGAAAGGTTGTGTGCATGATGATTGTTAAAAAATCTGAACGTGAAAGAAAGAAAACACCATACTGTTTTTAGCAGAGTCGGTTCAGTCAACAGTATTGCTGAATTGAATATGATAGAGTATTTATTTGAAAGTGTTTCCTTGGGTGTTCATATCGCACTGTTGCAAATTTGGTATCAGTTAGGGCTTATTTTGGAAAATGAAAATTCATTACGAGTGTAAATCCTATATTTTTGTTGACTACAATTATTACTTGTAAAAATATAGAATTAAAACAATATAAAAATACAATGATAATATACCGAGGACATGTTGATCAAAACCTATTACAAGAACTTCTTACAAAAACTAATAAATACCACGCACAATGTGGTACTTTAATATATTATCGCAAAATACTATTCAAAATATAGCTACATATTTTGGTTTCTAAAGCTTAAACATCTTATTTTTAATTATATATTTTCATTCAGTGTTGGGAAACTCTGGAAATGATAGTCTTGCTATTGAACGAATTGTTGCAACACACTGGATCAGGACTAACTGATTTCTTCATTTACTAATTTCATTTGTTCTTCATAAAATTGAATATTTTCTTAATGAAATGTATTGAATGGAAATCCGAACAGGAAAATGTGAAGAGTTACAACAGAATATTACAGTTGTTTTCAGAATTCTCTTTGGTTGCAAATATCAAGAGATTGTTTCAATATTCTTTCACAATTTATCAATAGAATTGTTTCCAGCACTCGCTAAAAATATTAAAGCATATTTATCATTAGCTTTGTTTCAATGAATCAAAATCAGTTTTAATAGCTTGTTCCAATATGTTCGAGCAAACGAAATAATTAACGATTTAACGTGTGTATGAAATACAAGAAAACAGGAAACACTTACTGACAAAATTTGTAATCATATATTTAATATATATACTCATTTTGCGATCTTTTGAAATGACAGCTAGCCAGTTTGAGCAAAGAATTATAATGTTTAACATTTAAAATAACAATAAATGTGAGACACTTTTAGAAATTTTGTATTTCAATAAACGTTACATGTGATACACAACATGAAATTAATATTTTACGTCATTTAACAGGAAAAATTAATAGAACGTTTGTATCGTAAATGTTAAATATCAGTATAACTACGGTAATTTTGCTCAAGTGAAGTCAATATATTTATCTGTAAATTAAATTTATATGTAAATTTAATTTATTTTATGAGAAAAATAACGGAATCTAAAGAAGCGTATTAAATGGAATACCAGATATTTGATCAATAATTTTATGCTTCTGTAGTAAGTTTATTCCAGTGGAGATAATTTACAAAAGCATTTAGTATATTTTAAACAAAATTTAGATCTTATTAAATATTGCTAACGAGAATACCTCATATTATATGATAATGGTATTACTATGCATATAATAAAAGCTATAAATGCCAAAAGCATTTCAAATATAACTGAAAGTAGTGAGATAAATTCTTGTACACTATAAGGATTTCTGCACGATCTGAAATCTTCCTCATATACCAATGGACAAATCTGACAAAATAATTCACCTGTATCAATAACTGATAGGTATAATAACGCACTCTCACAACATTCATTTTTTAATATAAATGGAGTAAAACGAAAATCGTCTTGACGTACACGTTGGATGTAATGACGAAGTGACAACCAGACTCCTTCGGATATAATTATTCTTTAAACGCAGAAGTGTATGACTTGTATAGAATTAGATAATGCTGAAAGTACTGCCTGAGAAATTCTAAACCAATGACTGAAACAAATTAGACATATTAGTAAACGCTTCATAAATCTCTTCAGAGAATAAACCTCAAAATATATATTCGAACCACGATAGTCACACAAAATTTTCTACACAGAAGTTTCAAATTCTGTGCAGGAAAACACTCTTGCTCTCAAAGATTAAAGTGCCGCTATGTACAAACAAATCGTTCTACTACTCATATTGAATAATAAGCAACCAAACTTGAAGTATCATTAAAATATGGGTCGAAATAATTTTAAACAAATAAACATCATTCTACGATGAGAGAAGATCCTAGGATGTTGAAACAAAACTTAGTGCACTCACCCAAAGTCCTTCTAATAAACTATAAACTACACAAAAACATTAAAAGATGATATCCTGAGAGTTTTATTTCCTACAAAAATGTTTCCACTGAATATACTACAAGATATCTATCAAATATAAGTCATCAAATTTGTAAATGGCAATATGTCTAAAATACAAGTGCCTGTAGCTAAAACGAAATTCGATAACAATCAATGAAGATCATAAACGCTATGTGGAAATTGCATAAGAATAAAAGTAATCTATTAGACGAAAGTACTGCGAATAGGTCAAAGCGTCCCAGACCCCAGCGAAAAGGATAGAAAACTACACAGGAGCAACTAGCGGAACAAAGTGAAACATAATTTCGCACAAATATGGTAGTCCAAGCTGAACATTAGCAACGGCATATTACATACAGGCAAAAAATTTTAAAGACTGGCCTAAACTGGGAAGAAGGCAATAAACGATTTAAGCGCAACAGCGGAAATAAGAGTTGCTGCATAATAATGATAAAATCAATGTAAAAAAGAATACGAAGTAAGGTACACATTAAACCAAGGAAAAAATTTAATAACGTATAAATACGAGAAAATGAATTTTTTATGAAGTAGGTAAAATGACATTTTTAGCAAAACTGATTATTATGTAATGGAAATAGCGCCATCTGAACCAATCAATAAAGAGAGTTATAACTCTTGGAAACTCCGATAAAATCAGGCAAAAAGAATATGATGATTTAACCAGAGAGAGGGAGAGAGGGAAAGAGGCGGAGAGGAGGAATAGAGAGTGATGCTGCCTGAGATAGAGATAGAAGGACAGAACACAACTACTTAATGAGCTAATGAAAATTAATATTCAGTTTTATATTTTTAGAAACACAGAAAATGATTGCATAATTGGCACGCAGATAAAGAGCAAACGCAGAATTGTCATAGAAAAAAGCATTAAAGCAATGGTGATAAGGCAAGCTAAAATTAAAACAAATCCAACCGTGATAAAATAAGGAAGGTGATCGGTGAAAATGGAATAGTGATCGAATTTGCTAAAAAAGCGTAGACAGGCGTGTTGGACGCGCCATTAACAAATAAGAACGAAATTGAAAAATGTGTAATTCTAAAACAAAAATTAAGCATGCAAAACACGATTATATTGTAATCAAGACGATGATGATGATGATGAAAATGATGATGATGAGGAGGAGGTGAAGGATGAGGACGACGATGATACGGATTTCTTTGCTACAAAGGCAACCGTTAATGGGAACATTATATGTTACAACTTGTGTTGGTTTTTCCATACAAGATCGAATGGAAAAGAGATGAAAGAAAAAATATATAATTAGACGTGTTGTACAAAGTATGAGAGTATATAGATGATGCTCTCATCCTGATACAGGACACCATTCAGCTTGAGACAAACATGGAACTCCCTAGGTCCATGATCACCATGACCTCAAAGACTAGAGACCATACACAGCTTCTATTACCTAAACTAGAAGCACCTAAGTTGAAAGCACAAGACGTACGAAACCTGCATTCTCACCCTTGTTAAAGATAGCTGTGTCGATTGAACGGATAGTCCTCTCCTTACAAATTAATACTTATTAGCAATGCTTAAACATTGCAGGATCTCACACAATAAAATTACATTTACTTAGAGTGTATTAAGGGGAGTCAGAGTTTATCTTGAACCTATAGTGATCCAAGTTACCATTACCTGGCCAATTATTTCTAGCTATCATATTACCTACAGTAGTCATTGTATAATTTTTCAGCCCGGAATATAATTCCCTCCAAGTCGACATATGAAGATTAACTGAGAACATTATATCATACTTATTCTCTAATAATCTCACATTTTATATTAAATATATATTTATACCAACGATTTGCTCTCAACGTTAACGTCATTCGAAGAATAGTCGGTGTCTCAAGTTGAAAGCCATATTTTCTATAACTGCAACATTAATCCAGAAGGAAAAGACGGGCTTCAGTCTGTATTTGTGACAGCGGATATCTTGTGGCTGTTGTAGCAAATACGTTTGTTGTTATTGCTCTTAGCGTTGTTGTGGCAAATATTTTCTCGTTATTTTTGACGTTTATGTTTTTAGTTTTCTTTTTACTGTCATAATTGGTTTTGATGTTGTTTGTGCAATTCCATTTTGATGTAATCGATGTTGTTAGTTCTTTTTGTAGTTAATGTTTTTGAACTTGAATATACATTTGTGGTGTGTCACAGTATTTCAGCAACTCTGAAGACACTTTCCTTAATAGCACTGCGCATTTCTTGAAAACTAATTACGACATTTTGGGGAAGATTAACAAAAAGAATAGAACTTAAGAGGCAGAATTTCAGAGCGGTGATAGAGTCTTCTACGGGAAGAATAAAGGAGACGAACTTTTAGTGCAATGTTACTTTCAATTACACATTAGAGAACGTTTACTAAAAAGAAGACCTACCAATGTAAAACCAACGGGAATTTCTTAAATAATGTTATTAAAATACTACTACTACTACTACTACTACTACTACTACTACTAATAATAATAATAATAATATAATAATAATAATAATAATAATAATAATAATAATAATAATAACAATTTTGGCGAGCTTACCTGCCTCCCTCTTCATCTCCCTTCTCACTCTCTTTCTTCGTCTTCTTCCAATGAGTTCTCAGTGGTGTTTAAATCATTCATACGATGACATGGTCACTTAACCGCTCCCCCCAAAAATGAATAAGTTTTTTCTAGTACTTTCTATGTTCACTAAAACTTTGAGATTGTTATGTCTATAGACATTACATCTTAAATACGAGGAAGGGTTCATAGATAAAATACTATATAGCTTTTTTAAAACTAAGCTATTTATAAACTTCGATATCTCATCTATGATAGTTAGTCCCAAATTGCCGAAGGTACTGTTAAAATCCACACCCGACGACTGTCAGCAATGTACCTCTCTTCCCTTAAATACCACAGCACCAGCTAAACCAATAGTCGTGAATCTGCTATCATTTGTTGTCTAAGGAAATCAGTAATAGAGCAACTGTGCCCCATTGTAAAAATATAATTATGGTAATAATTGTGAAACTATAGTAGTGAATAAGTAAATAATAAGATAGTAATAGGGAAATTATAATAGCGGACAATAATTACCCAGAATGATTAACACGTTGCGTTGTGAAACCGTCGAGTCGTCGGCGACTAAACCGACAACCACACTAATCTTGCTTGGTGACGAAGGAAGATTTTCGGCATCTTGCAGGACTAAAAACTAAACCTAGCAAAGGGCAGAGGAACATACGACATTCACTGGCCATTCCAAAACCTGGTAGACAGAATTCGGGAGCCTTGGTTGACATTTTGTCTAGGAGAAGGAATACTTTATTTCGAAACAGTTGTAGATAGGACTCCGTAGTCACAGTGGGCCAGCTCGACTCCTTCTCGAAACTAATAGAAGTTTGGGAAAAGGCAAGTATCTGGCGCCTCCAAATATCTATTGCTCCAGGTAGGATGTATTCGTTAGGGTTGCGTAGCAGGCAGCCAAGGGGAAGGAGCACTTCAAGCTCAAGACCAGGGGAGCAAGGAGCCTGCCGCCTTGGTGGACTACCTTGATAGAAATGGTATCTCGATAAAAATACCGGTTGGTGGTAATCAAGACACACACCTCAATTGTGAGTGAAAAGTGCAAGAAAAATAAATGTCGATAACGGTATGAACGGAACTAGAACCATTGGTGAAGATGTCACATCCGGCAGATTCCATGCTATTCAACAGGGTGGTCCCGGTCGGAATTCAAGAAATGCTACCCATACTGCAAAACACAGTCCTTGTACTGGTCAAATTATGCAATGCGCTCGAAAACGTAAGTGGTCTATTGATATGAACCAAAAGGCGATCCAGTGGAATGAACACGCCTTTTTAGACAAGAACAAAGGCTAATGTAAAGCTGTCAGAAAAAAGATCATTAAAACTTTGGAAGCAACTGGGTATGTTCCAGATTACTCATGCAAGACTCCAGGAGCTCCAGAAAAAATTATAAAAACTAATAATCGTCAATAATATAAATGCGCGACGTTTTGTTTTTGTACGTACCTATTTTGTGTGTCACACATACTTCAAAAGAAGAGTGAGTAAAATTGGTAAAGCGAGAGAAATTGGCAAAACCAGAGAAAGAGAGAACGTGAGAGAGACAGAAATAGGAAGTGAGATACACAGTGGGTGGTGACGCCGTTCGATTTGTGTTATTAAAAGATTAGCAGTATTTTCAGAGTAAACTAATATATACGTTGCAAGAAAAGATACCTAAATCGAAAGAAAACTATATATGTAGATACATACACGTATTGTTAGATGAAAGGCAGGAGGAAGGACACAGAAGAAGTGACAGAGAAAGAGAGCAATTGGAAGAGAGAGAGAGAGAGTAGAGACATAGATCGAAAGCGAAATATATACATAGTTACATAGACACATTGTTAAATCAAAGAGAAATAATTACAGCAAATATTGTATGTCACTTTCACTTTTAATTACCACGGGAGGACAAAATTAATTAGCAAATGGCTGAGTACTACACGAGCATGCACACAATTAACGTAATTCTCAGGAAGATCTAGCCTCACAACAAATATGACGAGGCTGGCCCCTTTGGATTACAAACTCATTTTGGCCAGCTGAGTGGAATGGAGCAAGATAAGTCTTCATATGGTTGGAAGAAATCGAAAAAAAGATCCTATATAGGGGCAAAAAGATGTTTTTAGTTGTTAGAAACACTATGAGCGTTAATTTGGTCCTAACAGCAGAATTTGTGTGCGCCACAGATCTGGAGGCCAATACTCCAGATAAACACCGATGCGCAGGCTGTTGCTATCAAAGTGGGCGTGAGTCGAGAGCGGAATAGCAATTATTTCATCTTAGCTGTCACTGCTTATACTAAACTCATGACAGTTTTGCCTTGAAATATTTCTTTCACTCTTTTTAAAAGATGGCGCTCCACCGTTAGAAGCTGTGCAAAGGCAACAACAAAAACAACAACAACAACAATAATAATATCAACAACAACAACAACAACAACAACAACAACAACAACAACAATAATAATAATAATAATAATAATAATAATAATAATAATAATAATAATAATAATAATAAAACTGTACTTAGTGACTGGCATGGTTCGATTATGTTTAGATGGGTAGCGATACCGACGGGTGAGGTTATCAATTAGATAGAAGAGACGGGTTATAACTATTTGGAGATATTAGAAATGGATAAATTGATGGAGAAAGAAGTGAAAGAAAAATTTAAGGTGGTGTACTTGCACGGATTGAAACGGATATTTAAGTCGAAATTAGAGAGGCGGAATAAAATTGAAGCTATGAACAATTGGGCGGTTTCACTCCTTAGATATGGAGCAGGGGTAATCGCATGGACAACAGATGAACTAAACAGTTTAGACAGAAATACAAGGAAGTTGCCGACTAGATATAGGATACTCTACCTAAGAAGTGACACAGATAGAATGTGAAGAGGACAGCATCAGAGCAGAGGAAAACAACATAGCATGGTATGCATATAAATGCCACAGAATCGCTATTATTAGAAGTAAGTAGGACAGGCTTCTGTAGGATGGAACATTGCACAGATAAATCGCGGTACAAGCACTTGAGAATGAATGAGACTGAAAATAGGTGGGTAAAGAAAAGAATGCATGGGCAATTTCATAGGTTTGTTTAAGATAAGACAGACACAGAAAAATGATAGCTATGGACGACTATCAGTGATTTAAAACCGGAAACGTGGGATCTAATCTGTGCTGCCCAACAGCAAGCATTTAGAACTAATTACCTCAAATACAGAATTGACAACACATCAGTAAATGATAAGTGAAGAATTTGTGAACAAAATGGTGAAACCGTATGGCATATTACTAGTCAATGTATGCCACTAGCCTAGAAAGAGTATAAGAGATGTTGCAACAATGTAGCAAGGACTGTCCATTGGACAGTTTGCAACAAGTATCGACTTTTCAGTGTAAAAATGTACGAAAGCATAATCGAAAATGATAATGCACAGCTCCTATGGGGTTTTATGTTTCAATGCGAGATGAAATAGTGAAAAGGAAACCAGAAATAGTCTTAATCGAGAAAGAAAGCAAATCATGCTGGATCATAGATATTGCATATCTGGCTGAAGACAAGTTATGCGATAAGGAAGACAAGACTGTCGACAAATATAACAGTTTAGCTTGGGAGTTTAAGCAGTTTTGTCGGAGCCCTGGAGACAGGGACTAAAATTCTTGAGAATTACATGGAAGAAATAGGGGCTGCAATAACGGTGGATTACTTGCAGAAAACAGCAGTGCATGGAACCGCTCGAATACTTCGGATGGTACTCGGAAAAGAAGGGGTGTTACCTGAGTTCACTGGTAGTGAACAGCTGGCACCGTAGTACATCTCCCCATGTTAGAAGCTGTGCACAGACAATATATCCTAATGATGGTGATTTCATTTATTTGCCACAATGGTAACAGAGGAGGGGTCAATACAGTGAGAGACACAAAATATGGTGGTTTACATATCATAAGGATAAGAAATAAAAATACATGGTATAGACAGGAAAAGAAAGGACATATACATGGCATACAAGAAAGTAGGGATGATAGAGATGTACCCCTCCCCATGATACATGAACGCCTCTGGGGATAATCGAGGAATCCTACAGAATGAGATTTCCCTGAAACCCTTACATCAAGTGTCCTCTCCGATTCCTTCTCTCCGACTCAAACGTCTACTCTTAGAGAGGTAATCTCCACTCTTGTCATTTTAGCAAATTTCAACTACTTTCAAAAAATTACACGAGTACAGTACTCTCCTCTCAATCTCCTTTTGAATTGAAACTTGAATAAATCAATTAGAACTCTGTATCTGTCCTCATGCCTTTCTGCCTGGTCCACAAAAAGACCTCTCTCGCCACAGCCACCAGGTAAAGGGAAACTGCCTCGCCTGCCCGATTGACATGGGGCCGCGGTGCAATCATCATTACTACAGACTCAGCCGACAAACGGATCCGTCTCACACGTGATAGAAGGTGTTCAACATAACCCCACAAATCAGAAATGCCCGGACACTGGACGAGGGCGTGCAGAACGGTTTTGTCACTCTATGCACAACTCGGATAAGTCCATCTGACAGCATATCCGTACCTGTAGAATTTAACCCGAACCAGTAGCGCCACCGCCCCGGTAACATTGGCAAGCCAAGGAATCTGGAACTACCCATGATAGTTCCCGACTGGAAAGTCCTCCAGAACAGACTAGCCAGCGCATTCTCTTCGGCACTCAGAGTCTCCCCAAGTAAGTCTTCACACTTCCCCAGCAGCAATCTTCTATAAATTTCTAAAGCGGAACGTCCACCAATCCCATGGCGCGACTAGTAGAATGTTGGGAGCGCCTGACGACATTCTAGGTGCCAGGCACCAAGTCTCGGTCTTTTATTCACCCAGGATTGCAGCTACGTCAAGGAGACAAGCTGCGGAAAGACGAGACTCAAAAACAGAGCCCACACAAGCTCACCGTCCAGAAATCACTGCAGGTGGCTTAACCTAAGCGCGTGTCTGCGCCTTAGGAACAACGGCATACCTAATCCGCCACTGAGAAGGTGCTGACAACAGACTGACCGCATGACCATCTGAATGCATCCCTTCCACAAGAATTAAATAAGAGACACTCCAAAATTGTTAATCACTAACCGAGCAAGGCACGATGGTCAAGCGATAAATGATAACGAAGGTGATGTAAGCATTCGCCACCTCTGCCTAACCATTCAGGGACAGCATTCTTTCTGTCCATTACTGGGTAAGACTGGCCACACTGTTTGTCACCTCAACCAAGTTCTAATCCACCTGAAGGTCGGGACGAAACCAGACTCAGAGCACTTTAATTGGTCCTTCGGTCCAGGTACCGCAGACGCCATGTGATGGTCACGTGCTGCTTCTCCGACAGCCCAACCGCCACCCGACCAATTTATCACCGTTTAGTTTAGCCCCTGGAACCGACTCATATTTCTTTACGATGGTAAGGACAGTCTAAACCTCGGAGGCGTCAGCCACGATAACGGAGACATCGTCTGCGAATGCTGACACTACCTTTCTTGTCCCAGTTCGAGAGGAATGTTCCTTCACTGTTCCAACTATTCGCAACAGCGGCTCGAGGGCCAAAACGAATAGACAAGGCGACAGCGGGAAGCCCAGACGGACCAAGCGTGCGATGGCAATAGTCTCCAAATGGTGTCAGTATATTTTCATCAATGAACAGGTGCTGCTGTGCATTGCAGGGATTCAGCCTCTGGAATCGTGTCCGAAACCTCCAGCATTTATTTATTCTTTTATACCTTTATACGCCACCAGTGTAATCACCTTTTCAATGCTCTATTTTAAGTGATTTGCTTTTAGTGAAGGAGAAAGTTCGACATTGTTGCGCCCTTCATATTTGTTCAGCCGGCACCTTTGATAGCATGAAGTCTAGTTGTTTCTTGACGACATCTACCACCACTTCATTATGATCCTCAGATGTTTTGGCAAGGCCTTTAGCAGGCCCCTGAATTCCAAGCTATTATAAGCTGTACATGTTCCTCAGTTTAAATGTGACATTTATATACATAAAGATATATAGACAAACGCACACACACACATACACACATGCATATGCACACGCATATGCACACACACATATGTATATTTATATATATATATATATATATATATATATATATATATATATATATATATATATATATGTACACATGTGTGTGTGTGTGTCTGTACATACATGCATATATATCTATGGAAATATTATCGACCGCACATTCTCAGGTTATGGGCCCGACTTTTCGCTGCGCATAAAGCTTTGGAGATGAATCTTTCATAGCATTGTGTGTTAAGGTACCCAAAAGTCATACACAGGCATGTTAACCCATTCTCAGTCAGATGTGTTGGATACCGATATTTTGCTACTTCTGTGATTTATCAACATCACATACCCGAATCGAACTGTTGACGATTGGAATCACCAGTCCCTGACTATATATTTATTTCGTAACACACATTTGCTGGTATGGCACGATGATGTATACGCAAAATTAATTTCACTTACGATTAAAAAGCAGCGCTAGTGTTGTAAAATTGATCTGCCGTATATACTAAATGTATGTGTTTTGCTCGTTTATGTGTGTGAGCCCTAACTGCATTTGCGAGTCGGAATTCTTCCAACAACTGCAGAATCAGATGGTGGAAGATTCGAGCTGGGGTCCTAAGCTTTGACAAGAGAGAAGAATATCGGAGTCATCATTCAGAAGCTGTACTCCAGACAGTAAAGAAGAACAGACAGAAATAGTATATGAGTACATTGTGTATAGGTAGAAAACGTATAGGTAGAAATAGTATATGAGTAAATTGTGTATAGGTAGAAAACGCAGAGTGGGAATGTAACACGACTATAGCGTGGCTGAGAGACTGAATGCTTGTCAGACTACTGAACACTTTAATCTGTCCCTCACCTGATCTTGGTAAGGTGACAATAACTCCTGGTAAAGGAATCATATCCTGGAACTGAAAAAGAAGCGACGTTCCCAGCAATGTCAAAGACGAGTCTTCACAAGAGACATGCTTCACAATAGTGAGATAAAACGAGTTACGTGAAACGTAGAGTTGTAGCTGACTGCTGTTCGTGTCTTAAGAGGTGTCGATGATGTTACCTTAGTAAAGCTATCATGTTCTGGCAGCTGAAAGAGACATGATTAACAAACAGTCACTGAAGGGTGTTTTGTAAGTTTTTATTTACTGAGTGAATAAGCGTTTGATGTATCGCATCTTGGTTGTGAGGAATAAAATAAGGCGACAAAAAGACAGAGAGCAATAAAGTGCCCTGGCATCAGTTAGTGTGTTGATATTAAAATGCGGGGAGTGTATATTTCACAGTCATGTGTGTTAATGATGTTGGGGCTTGGTATTTTTCATAGGGGAAGTAACGGATATAACAGTCTTTCAATCACTAGAAGCATAAAGAAAGCAGCAAGAAAATTAAGCACCTTATAAATGATTAGCGAAGTTAATATCAGTACAAAAGAAAATACCTGGAGCGCGCAAAACAACGAATTGATAAGTGTTCTACTACCAAAAAAAAAAATGTTTGTAGAGATCTCATGATGGACATATTTCGCAGTTTGATCGTGTCCAAACCGTTTCTTGGATTCCAAATTAGCAGTTTTTGCCTACCTGTATAACAATAATAAATATGACTATATAAAACGCAAACACACACACACACACACACACATATACACAAACTAACACATCACAAACACACACGCACATACACATATATATTGTGTGTATACAGGTATATTTGTGCGTGTTGTGCATAGATAGATAGATATATAGATAGATAGATAGATAGATAGATAGATAGATAGATAGATAGATAGATAGATAGATAGATAGATAGATAGATGGATAGATAGATAGAGAGATACATAGATAGATAGATAGATAGATAGATAGATAGATAGATAGATAGATAGATAGATAGATAGATAGATAGACAGACAGATAGATATATAAAGGGGGATATACAGACATAGATTGACAGAGAGATTTAATTCAGCGTTAATTGAAATTTTATAGTCTGTCAGTAGCTGTCGAATTTGTTTGTTTATGTGATGTTTGCATATATAATCAGACCGAAACAGAAAATTTTATTTCAGTAATATCAAAGACATTTTTAATTGATAGCTTTCACGTAAATTGATTTCAAAATATTTACAATAT
>NC_042997.1:37095725-37123225 GCF_006345805.1 Octopus sinensis
CTTTCAGTAGAGAATGCCTAGACTGCAACACAAACGAGTGTCTCTAGAATTACAAGACAATACAAAATTATGGCTGATTTAGCGAAATGTTAATGCGTATAATAAAAATATTAATACAAATAACTGACGCAAAGTAATACCGTTAAGGAAAATGATGGTCACCACTAAATGTGACTTCAGGTGACGAAGCACCTATATTGCTAGAAATAAGAGTTAAAAGCTCTTAACACTGTAAGAGGAGGTAACCACTCCATGAATCACTAGAAACACCTGACGTTCATGGGGCAGATCTCTTCCCTGTCAGTGTATTTATATTACGCTTTTCTTACAGCGTTAAAATTGCTAAATCTTATTTCTAGTAATGTAGTTGCTTTGGCACCCTCGGCCACATTTTTTCACGATTACATAATTTCTGTATGGTATTACATTGCACCTTGCTTTACTATTAATTATATATATATATATAGTTATATATACAGCAATTAGAAAATGGAAGGGATCAAGAGGTGGTATTCATCAAGATTTAATCATTATATTATGCCTATTTATTTATTTATTTAAAAGATTATATCAATATACCTACTTATATAATATATAAAAATACCAGTAATTATTAAAATATAATAACGTAAAGCATAGAATGCATCAATAGGCCATTTTAACCAGTATAGTTGCATGCACTGGCGAATCTGAAAGTAAACATCCTGCTAAATTGAATCACATCAACTTCTTCAAATATCACCCTAAATTTAATCACAGTATCTTACAGTTGTTTCAGCCAAGGGGCCATAGTTTCCCACTTTACCTCCATCCCTTCAGTGAATTGAATTATTTGGTAGATAAGATTAAGGTACTTGGGTGTAACTCTGGGCTTCGTCAGAGAGTTTAGTAAGTTCATACGGTTAAGTTATAAATTTAAATACATACATAAATCCCCACTTTTACATATACTTAAATATATATAAATATATGTAGTGAGCAGAAACGAGTAAATAAAACAGAAGATAAGCTGTTTTTACTTCAAATTTTTATTAATCTTTACTGGTATTTGATAAGTTGAGAGTCATCATCGAAACCGGTAATATTTGCTTTATATGATTTTTAAGAACATTTTTATTAAATTCCCTCTTAAATTTAAAGTCTTAGACTTCTGTGTTATTTCCACCTACATCTTTTATATATAGGAATGTGGTTCGTATAAATCTATTATCATTATTTCAAATATATATATATAAATTTAATAGTGTCCACTTCCGGACTCTCTCTGTGAGAGCCTGAGTTCAAATCGCACGTGCCTCAAATGGGCTGGAGAATTTCTATTTTGGATGTATTTGGGGTACTTAATTGTGCTCATGACTTAGTGTTTGCTTCTTCCATGGGTATGAGTAAGTATCTCATTTATTTCTTTGCCACATTTATCACTGACGAAGGGAGGGTTCTTAGGAACTAACCTTGAAATCAGTCCGATATGGTAATAATGGAATTTTAAAGAAATTTCTGTCGACCTTTTTTGAGTAGCGTGTGCGTATCGTGAAAACACTATAATGGTTATGGACAGTGTGTCTAATTTCGGCATATTTGGCATTGAAAGTTTTTTCGTTTGCCCTTATTTATAAGTTATATATATATGATGAAAGAGTGAACGCAGAATTAAGTGTTTATAACTTAATCAATTTTCCTGGCGCACAGACGTTGGCATTCTTTATTTTGAAATACTAACTTTGGGGAAATGTTATTTAGATACATCGGATAATTTCTGACTACCACAGCCGTGATTCTGACACAGTTTGGATGCTTGAATCTGCTTTTCTGAACACAATGATGAATTTCTTGCGCCCGCTTCTTATCGTTTGTACAATTTAGAAAAAAGAATATTATAGGTTTCATTCTTTTGACATTATTATGTTGAAACATATGGTTAAAATTTTAATTCCCGTGCTCAGCTTTCTTGTTATTTCCCTTACAATCCGAACACAAATTCTAGGATGCATACCAGAGAGACAGTCATTGGTTATGGATCCCAATTACTATCATTAAAGATAATAACGTAGAAAACGTTTTATTCCATGTATCTGAAAGGATGGAGTGAACAGAAAGCTTTTAGAAGCTAATGTCATCTTTCTATGGTCTATAAGGTCGATGTAAGTGTTTCTTTCAAATACGTTTTTACGTAAAATTTAATAATTACAAAATAAGTTCTTGTACTTCAATATGTTTCCATGGGGGTATAGGAGTATATATAGATATGTATGTATGTTTCCCTGCGGGCAAAAGTCACGCGAATTAATATAGAATTGAATGACATATACTTAATAGCTTATATACTTAATCATTGATGTCCATTTGATTTGGTGATGCAAATTATTGGTTCCTAATATGATTGAATTTTGATGGAAACACATAACGTTAAGCGCACATAGAGAGATCACAGGAACACAAACGCAGAAACAGTCACAGACACACGCACGTAGGCACATACACACATATACATAGATACATATATTTATATATATATATATATATATATATATGAGTGTGTGTGTGTGTGTGTGTGTACAGATATATAGACACACTCAGGCGTATATTCAGACCCACATCTGTATAATAACATATATAGATACATAGTCAGTGACTTGGCGTATACTAGATAACGTCCCGATTATTTAACCCTTGGTCTTTAGGATGGTGGTTGTGAAATGAAATAAGAAAGGCAAACTGTATTATTGGAGGTGAGATGACACATCCAGTTTGTTGTTCCTGTGAAAATAACTACGAATAGAACCGTGTGATGACACGAAATAACTTTCACTTGAACGTTGCCAGGCGACTAGATTTTCTAGAAAGGCTTGTATAGGAAATGGATAAATATTATAGGGTTAGTGTCTCTGTAGAAATGGAGTGTGCTCAGTGGTACCTTACGTGTAGCGTTTTTACCGATAGTTTTTGTGGGGGCGTGCTCAAAGGCTGAGTATGCGTCTGTGTTCATTTGTGTGAACTTTATTTATCATTTGGTTAAAATCTTCGGTTAAATGCTTTGGAGCATTTATGTATGCATGGGCATTGAGTGTGTGTAGAGACCTTATATGTAAAGGGGCTTATACTGAGGGGGAGAAAAGTGTCATTTGGATAGATGCATACAGTCTTAGGTTCTGTGCTTCTCCGTCGGTATGTTTGTGTATGTTTTAGTCGAACGCTTTGCTGTATTCCCCTGTATTGATGGTGGTGATGGGGGAGTACCGAATTTGAGTAACTGCTGATTGTATTCACGATGAGTCATGCATGTATGTATGATAAGATATACTTCTTTTCTTGTGGGCCAGAATATTAACTTTCATCTCTGCTGTTCAACTTGATTTCTGGATTCTTAGAGTTCTTTAATATGAGTCTTTTCTTAACCAGACATAATCTGCGTTTCCTTTAAACAATTACAACTCAGAATCTCCGTTGAATACCGTATGGAAGACTTTTATATTCTAGATGAAATCCTCAGCATATCGGATATCGTATTTAGTCTATATGAAAGAAGAAGAGAGAATATTTTTCAAGTAAATGAACCTAACCATCTTAAAGCATCTAGATAGAAACGACAAATTATATAAAGTGTAAGCTCTGTTTTCAAAGTAAATGCTCACAAACAGTGATTAAAACACACAAAAGACACCCATTCCCCACACAATGAAAAATGAAATCCAAAACGATTATTCATTCGGAATAATGCACATTTCAACTTCCAAGTATACCCCCCAGAAATTCTCAAATCTTTCAAAAACTTTTGTGTAGATATTTTCTCAAACAAGATATGTATTACTCATTACATTATTGAATATAAATGCAGCTGTTTAGATTTAAAAAAAAAACACCTAAAATAATATTCATACAAGTATGTCAACTCTATCACGTATTTGCATTTTTTCTAAGAGTAAAACTTTCCCCATGAAAAGAACAATACCTGACAAAAGGATATGTTTATATGACTGAATATACTATTTAATGTTCTCATTATATGAGTGTGTGAGAGAGAAGGGGGCTGAAAAGTACCACACCACCGTTTCCCTGATTACACTGTTTGGTTTCTGAGAGAAGTTTGCTTTCGAAATATTAAATATGTCTCTTTAGGAGGAAAGCTACGTAATCTAGTGTTCTCTTTCGTCCCGTGAGGAACGGAGACATTTTCCTAGCTTCATAACCATTAGAAGATAATTTACCAGAATTATACTCTACTACATTCCATTACCTTATTGCTTTATATTATGATTTGGAGTGTCCCTGATTATGAAGCGAAATTGAATATAATTTAAACGTAAAAGGTGTGTGTGTATGTGTGTACATATGCACACACACAGATACACACCCACAAAACCACACGCATCTGCGTACGTACATGCATACTCGTACCTACACGTACATAAACATAGATATATATGTATGTTATATATACATATCAGTGGCGTGCGGTGACTTTTGAGGAGGATCATGCAATAAATACTTATTGGTTGAGCCGAAATATTTTGAAATTATTTATCTACGAAAACACATTTTGTTATGTAATATGGCCATGATTTCCTCCATAGCCACATTTCAGGCATTTGGACAAATATTTAGAAAATCCTAGAGAATCTATGAAAGTAATAGTACACATGTGTGTGTGTGAGTGTGTGCATGAATTGTAAATTAGTTACAACAAAACGGGAAGATAATTTCAGTAAATCAAGGAAAAGTTCCTGATTTTAGAATTTTTGAAACTTTCTTCAATACAGAGGATGGTTAATGATAATAATTTCAAAACTTACGACACAGAGAAATAGATATTTCAAAATCAACGTTTGATCTGACTAATTAAGAATTATCGGATTGTTGATATGTTTTGATTAGAATTTTTACGGGTCAAAAGTCAAACCCATTGAGACATTTATCCTGTCAAGTTAGCGACATCAATTATAAAGAATTATTAACAAAGAGGAACTGATAGAAAGGGAGGGGAAAGCCAAAGCTGTAAACATTCGTTTTTCTCAAAGTATGTCTTCCGTAGTTATTTTATCGAGATAAAAAAGAAACTTACAAGCATTGACTTCACAGATAGGCAGGAAGGAATTGATAATTATTGAAATGTAGGGAGGGAAGGAAACATTTCAAATACGTTTTTTCTTTAAATATATCTACAGGAATCAGAATGGGAATGCAGCAAATTATGGACGGTTTCCTTTGAAAGAATGTACCTATTTTAGCTCAGTTTCCAATGATTTGGACGTCCTTTCAATTTGGTTATAAATGCATTACATTCTTAAAGTAAATTTTGAGCTATACAAAAATAAACGGACATGCAGTGAATGACTGCACGCGATTGATACATAAACATATATATGTATATAGATACACAGAAACGCACACACACACACACACACACACACACTCACACACACACACATATATATATATATATAACAGGTGCTGTTTCCGTGATGTTACGTTACACTATATTACTTGCCCCCAACAGCCCATTCATCATTTTTAGATTTAAAATTTTCTTTCAATAGATAAACTGACCACAATATAGTTCCCTCTCTCAACCACCTCTTTTTCTGAAGTTTCATCTTGAAGACTGTTCTGACAGTCGGGTCCGTTGTTCGTGCTATATCCTAAGAGCCATAAATCTTTTAACTCAGAAAATCAATAAATAAACGCATTGCACCTGCCGCTGGGATTAGGATTATTCTTGATTTTCAGAGAGTACATGTAGAAGTAAATTTACCTGCCCTACATATACCTACAAAATACAGTTCATAATTTAATTAAAGGTCATTATGTGTGTGCTTTACATATGAATTTTGCAGGCTTTTTTCATGCAGACCGAGTGATTAAATATTTATTCTCTCTTTAAATCATTTACTTCAACAAGCATATTTTAATTTGCCTTATATATTATGATGCACTATGTTTGGAAAATATTTCCTATGAATATCATGCGTATGAACACCCGAAGCGTTTGAAATGTAGCATCATCCTTCTTTTCCTCACTTCACATAAACGACCGTTTGAAATGAGGCGTTTACTGAAGATTCGATAAAGTTAAATATTAACGAATGTCTTGAATAGCTCTACATATTGCCTTGAAATGCTGTTCATTAGTTTCTTATTGTAAACAAAGGGTTGGATTATTCATTATGAAGAACTAATTCCTGATTCATACAGGATGATATCGTTTCTATTTTCATTTTCTCTGTTGGATTCATACCTTTAGATAACGACAATGTTTGCACGGCCGGAAGAATAACAGCGTTGTTGAAGCCATGTGAGTGATTTGAAAATCCCTTTATAAATAGATATTTGTGAAAAGCTGTTACATGTAGAAATATAGCATTTAGAGCAGATATCAAGTGTCCTGGGAATAAATATATTTCCATCTGTTTGCTTTCCCAACGTTTCAATATTCCCCATTCTACTCATATACTATTATGATAAAATAGGTACGATTTTGTGCTGTTTATAAAATGCAATACGGCACAAGAGTACAATATGTTACATATATTTTGACATACAATGTTGTTCATTATATAGCAAAATCAAATGGCATGTTAACATAATAGAAATTCACAAGAGAGATGATAAGTTATGCTAATTAGCTTCCGGAAGTTTAGAGGTTGAATAGAACATTGATGTTAATTATAAGTAATATCGGATTCTATTATTTTTTTATTTTTTTCATATATAGAAGGAATAATGATCTATATTTTCCATAAATATGAATAGTATATTATGTGAGATATTCTACGTAATGAGAATATATTGCACGGAGTCAAAGAGAAGCATAATTATATGCTATATACCACATCAATATAATGCGGTAAAATTGCAATTTGCATGGTTTGATCATATGCGTGATATCATGAAGAAAATGATTCACACCTTGCTATTAAAATCTGAGAAATATAACCAGGTAGATATTTGCTACGTATTACAAATATTCATGTAATTTTCAAGAAAGCTTACTCATATTTTTAATGTCTATCTTTATTCTGAAAACAAAATTTATAAAGACAACACGGATTGCCGTAAAACATCTGACAGAGTAGTGAAAATGCCAATGAAGCAATAGATATTAATTCATATTTCTAAGGTATATGTTTCTGAAGTTGAAAATCTTTTCAGCGATTCATTCTCACATGCCTTACATCATTTGAAAGGGCTGATGTATAAATCTATAGCGTTGTGTAGTACGAAGTGAATCATTAGAAACGTGTCAGCTGTGTTCTCCTTTGCTTATATATTCCACTTAACAAAAGAATTTATAGTGGAAACTATAGGAAGAAATTTTTAGCAATTATATAGAAACTGCTGTCGAATAAACACATATCTCAAGCATTTAATGTTAGAATGGAATCTATTTTATGAGAAACAATACTTATTGAAATCTTACTGATTTCTACCCATAGCATATACAAACATAGTAAAGTTTCGTATAGATTTCAATGAAATGAAAGATTAAGTTTGAAGTTCTAAGCATACATTAAACGATTATTAACACAGTGTGTAATTCCATTGTTTCTATTACAATGACATTTGAATGGGGAAAAGTTTTATTAAACAGAATAAAGTCTTCACTCCCTTGCAGAGCACATGTCTCTTAGCACAATAGGTACTAAATTAGAACATGATACACACACCCAAACGTACTTGAATTTATTTCTACAGACGCAAAATATATAGAGAGTTTAGTGAACACTGGTAGCAGATACTTAGGTGAATTGACTATCATACGACATCTTCGAAGGGAGAGTCCATCATCGTCATCTAACATTGGAGATGTACTACGGTGTCAGCTGTTCAATACCAGTGAACTAAGGTAACACCTCTTATTTTTCGAGCAACATCCGAAGTATTAGGGCGCTTCCAAGCAGTGATGTTTTCTGCAAGTGCTGCCGCTTATTGCAGCCCCTATTTGTCCAATAAACATCTCAATATTTTATCTCACTTTTCACAGGGCTCCGACAATTATTGTTACTATTACCAACTTGTTCATCGACCACAACGGCTTAACCTCCCAGGCTAACCTGTTATATCTATCGACTTTTCTGTATTCCTGATCAAATACATGGTGTCTGCTGGGCATACTATATCTATGATCCAGCATAGTTCGCTTTCTGTCTCAATTGACACTATGACTGGTTTCCTATTCTCTATCGCATAGTCGCACTGAATCATAAAATCCAATAGGAGCGTTGCATTATTATTTTCGATGATGCCTTCGAGTTTATGATCGTAACACATTTTTCCTCTGTCAATACTTTGTTGCTCTGTCGATACTCGTTACAAAATGTCCAAAGGAGAATCCGTGTTATGTTGTTATAACATCTCATATATTCTTTTTCGGCTAATGACGTACATTGCCTGGTAATATGCCATAGAGTTTCAGCATTTTGTCCACAAATTCTGCAATTATCACTTTGTGATGAGTTGTCTATTCTGTATTTGATGTAATTGGTTCTTAATGCTTGCTAATGGACAGCATAGATTAGAGACTCCGTTTAATCAGATCACATTTAATCATCCATAGCCATCTTCTTTCTCCGGCTGTATCATCTTCTACATCCCTATGAAATTGCCCATGTACTCTTCTCTTTACCCACCTATTTTCAGTTTCATTCATTCTCAAGAGCTTGTATGGCGCTTATTCTTTACAATCTTCCATACTACAGAAGCTTGACATTCTTACTTCCAATTGTAGCGGTTCTAGGGTATTTTTACATACCATGCTATGTTGTGTCCTTCTGCTCTAATGCTTAGTTCGTATCCAATCAGTCCTCTCCCCCCTCTTTTTCGTGGTACATACAGTCAGTCTGTGTCACATTTTAGCTGAAGTGTTCCATATCTAGTTAGCAACTTCTTTGTATTTCTGTCTAGGCTGTTTGGTTCGTCTAATGCCCATGCGATTACCCATGCCCCATATATAAATAGTTAAAACGCCCAAGTGTTGATAGCTTCAATCTTATTCCGTCCGCTTAATTTCGACGTAAGGCCCAGTCTCAGTGTGTGCAAGTACACCACCTTAAATTCTTCTTTCATTTATTTCTGTATCAATTTATCCATTTCGAATATCCTCAAGTACTTATAACCAGTATCTTGTATCTGTTTCATAACCTCCCCCGACGGTATCGATAGCACGTACATACATTTGATTTTGCCTTTCTCCAAGACTAACACACTACACCTTCTGAGTTCGAACTCTATTCTGATACCAGCGCTGAAGGTATGTATGTACCGTATCAACTAGGGAACTGACTTCTGATTCCAGCTTTACCACAAAGTTTGAGGTCACCCATGAATAACAAGTGGTTGACTCAATGTTAGCGGCTTTTGAATACATAGGCAGCTGTTGCTGTCCTCAGAATCGGTATTATTGGTATCATGCAGAGTACAAAGATAAGTGGGGACACAGTCTCCTTGGAGGATGCCTCTACTGATTTTTCTTGTCTCTAAACGTCTTCCATTAGCGGTCTGTTCCGTTCGTATTTCCCTATAATTTTTCCAATTAATCGCTGAACATTCCATGCAATAACCAATTTGCTCATTATTATTATCATTATTATTGTTATTATTATTATTATTATTATTATTATTATTATTATTATTATTATTATTATTATTATTATTATTGCATTTGCACAGCTTCTAACGCTGGATATATATTACGGTGTCAGCTGTTCACTTCTAGTGAACTAAGTTAACACTCCTTATTTTTCGAGCGGTTCCAAGCTGTGCTATTTTCTGCAAGTTGTCCAACTTTATTGCAGCCCCTATTTGTTTCTATGTACTTCTCAAGACATTTACTCACTGATTCTGTCCTCAGAATCAGTATTAGTGATATCAAGCACAGTACAAAGATCAATTGGGACAGGCAGTCACCTTGGAAGTTGCCTCATATTCATTATGATTTTTGTTATTGAGTGAGAGAGCAGCGCATGCCATCAAAGTGACTCTAGGATAAAATGTACGAAGTCCAGTATACCCATCATGACCACTCCTTAGATAAGGGTACACGAGACACATGAATCAAAACGGTATGTGTGCGACATGGTGATCTCATATCAAGATATTCATCGCATGATCTTGCAGGTGGGGCCCAGTCAAACTTTTCTTCAGATCGAGTAGCCCATCCCGCTCAAATGATACCTGAATAAGGCTTGTTTAAGTATAATGAACAAAACACCCATATTTCTAAAGAAGAATTATCCAAATCCCAAAGAACCCCTCTCAACACATGTCTAAGATGCATCCCCCGTACTTCTGCACGTGATTAGAGATGCACATATCGTCAGTCACTAAGGGACATACTCAACTGGTTATGGTCAAACAATTCACAAGTCTGTAGTACTGAGCACTAAATTTGCTGTAGCCCATCTTTTATGCCAAGACAAACAACCTACCTGATAGCACTTCCAATCAGTTAAAATCTGAAGCCTTGAGAACCATTCCGTGGTACTAAACCAGGGCATTTGTTATTATTATTATTATTATTATTATTATTATTATTATTATTATTATTAATATTATTATTAGTAGTAGTAGTAGTAGTAGTAGTTGAGACGTCGCACAGTATACAATATCATGAGGGTTTTGATTGAAGGTATTGTCTTTACACACAATGGGTGCAGTTCCCAGTAATGCTGACTTTTGCAATATACCTAGATTGTAGAGTATATCTAACGTTTCCGGATGATTTTTTTTCAGATTGTGTTATTATTATTATTATTATTATTATTATTATTATTATTTTATTATTATTATTATTATTAATATTATTATTATTATTATTATTCAGTAGTTTTATTTTTATAGCGTGCTTTCACTTCACTACCGAGCGCAGCTCTGTGTGCCTTGGGTATGTGCTGTGATTTGTTGTGATGCTCTGATGGTTATTGTATGGAAAGTGTTCTGCGTAGGATGTGTGCAGTGCCTAGTAGTGCAATTTTCTGTATGTTATATGTGTTTGTAAGTCCTGGTGTTTTTGTTATGTATTTGTCTGAATATTTTTTTATCATGCCTAATGCACCTACTATGATAGGAATTGTTTCTGTTTTCAGATTCCACATTCTAGTTACCTCTATTTCCAGGTCTTTGTATTTTGAGTGTTTCTCCATTTCTTTTAGAGACACGTTGTCATCAGCCGGTATTGATACATCAATTAGAAAGCATTTTTTTTTCTTCATGATCTATGACAACTATATCTGGTCTGTTGGCCTTAATTTCTCTATCTGTGTGTATCGGCATATCCCAGAGTATTGTTGCTTTCTCGTTTTCTGTGACCTTTTCTGGTGTGTGCCTATACCATCTTTTTTCTGTTGTTATTCCATAATGTTGGCATAGCTTCCAATGTATGTAGGTTCCAACTCTGTCATGTCTGTGAATATATTCCTTCTGAGCCAGGACTGGGCAGCTAGAAATAATATGATTTATTGTTTCTTGTCCATCTCTACATATTCTGCAGTTACTTGTAATATTTCTTTTCATTACATGTTTTTGGTAATTTCTGGTGGGGAGGCTTTGGTCTTGTGCTGCAATTAAAAATCCCTCTGTCTCAGCTTTGAGTCCTGAGCTTCTCAACCATTGCTGGGATTTTTCTTTGTCTATTTCTTTAGCGTTTAGTTTAGTGCAGTATTTACCATGAAGGGGCTTTTCTTGCCATCGTTTTATCATGGTTCGTTGCTGTTCTATTTTTAGTTTGGATTTCATTTGTTTTATAGCTTTTGTTGTTTCTTCATCATCTTCTTCTTCTTCTTCGTGTTTATTAGGTGGTATGATTTCTTGTTTGTATTTGTCAGCTTCCTTAAATACTGAGAACAGTTTTTTGTTTTGCTCGTGTTTTGCTGCTATCTGGATCTATTATTATTATTATTATTATTATTATTATTATTATTATTATTATTATTATTATTGAGTGAGAGAGCAGTTCATGCCATCAAAGTGACACTGGGGTAAAATATACGAAGCCCAGTATACCCATCATGACTACCCGTCTGATAAGGGCACACCAGGCACATGCATCACAACCATATGTGCGCGATATGGTGATCTCATATCAAGATAAACAGCACATGACCTTGCAGGTGGGGCCAAGTTAGAATTTTCTTCTGGTCGAGTAACCCATCCCACTCAAAAGGTCCTTGAATAAGGGTTATTTAAGGATGTTAAATGAAACACCCATGTTTCCAGAGGTGAATTATTTAAACCCCAAATAATCCCTCTCAAAACATGGCTATGATGCTCCCCCACTACTTTTGCTCGTGATCAGATATGCACATATCGTCAGCCACTAAGGGACATGCTCAACTAGTTAAAGTCAAAAAACTGATAAGCAAATCTGTGGTATTGAGCAGAATATTTGCTGTAGCCCATCTTTTATACCAGGACAAAACAACGTACATGATAACGCTTCCAATCAGAAGCCATGAGAGCCACTGCCTGGTACTGCATCAGGGCCTTATTATTATTATTATTATTATTATTATTATTATTATTATTATTATTATTATATTATTATTCGTCTTCTTCTTCTTCTTCTTCTTATTATTATTATTATTATTATTATTATTATTATTATTATTATTATTATTATTATTTTTATTTTTATTATCTGTGCTTTGAAATATCTTTTCCTGACTTGCTTTTATACGGTATTTAATACGGATTCTTCATTCTCAAATCGTAGCCTATTTCCCCTGTTTTCTGACAGATAAAACAAGTCTCCTTCATCATAACATCTGAAATTACGAAAACACCCCTACTTAGACTGCATTTCATATAAAGCCTTACAATATGCCTTTCTTTGCGAAACATATTATATAACGCCATCAGCTTTGTCGTGTTGTTATCTATATACTGTAGTTCTTAGAGTTTCCTTTGATGATGACTTCACAGAATAAAATAATTGTGACAGCACGTCCGAAGATAATTTTGATATTCTTACTGTTCATCGGGGTTTTGATCTATTGTCCTTTGCATAAATTCATTTTCAGTGTACCTTTCAAGATTTTTGAAACTCATACCGTCAGCTTTCAGAACCCTTAAATAATTGTACCTCACCACTTTATGAATTTGCTTTATTTTCTAACCTCTATCACGCCCAAATACTCCTATTTAATACAATATTCATTGCACATCAATATCCGTGAAGCGACAATTTGTTTTTCATTAGCTCAAATAACTTCAATTACCCGTAAATAATTCTTGGTTGGTTATTTGTTCCGTGTCAGTACCTGTACCCTTTTGTGAATAAATTGTTCATTGGTATAAGACAGAAATAGCAAAAATGATAGCCTTACCTATTGAAATATTCTACTCTATCCTTTCTGTCCCCACTTTCTCTCCGCTCTACGAGTTTCTATCTCGCATTTGCTTCTAAAAAGATTTAACGTTAATTTTATATGAGGCAGTATAATTTCTTTGTAAACTATACAGAATATTGAGCGATTAACTAGAAATAGTTTACAGCCGATGTGTAAATACAACAGTTTGGTTTCGTTTGTCTTGACACAGTCTGTGACGGTCATTGCTTTCGGCAAACAGTTTTTGCTTTTCTAAAAAATTTGTCTGGAGATGTCTAAAGCTGATTCCATTCACAGTACATTCACAGTACATGCTGCATAGAATGGTTTGTGGTGTAGTTCATGAAGTCGTTTTTTTCCATAAATATAAACATACGTGTCAATAGTGAGGTAGCTCATTCAAATCTCTTGGTGCGTAAATAATGTTAAATGTCCGTCACAAACAATTGAAAGAGATTATAAATTTAAGAATAGCAGACATTTACGTTACACCTTTTCCGTTCAAAACAAATGTCGTCTCTCTAATTAACAAATTAATTAATGCTCCTTTCCATTGAGTGTCATTCAATTAAAATACAAAATCAGTCTTTATACAATATGCCCTTGAAAATTTTATGCATTAGATTTAAATGCATCTTAAAATTTAAAATTGTTGCGATGGAAAATGTTTCAATTTCATTATTTATGAGAAAAATCCGTTTCATCATAGATTGAAAACTAATTCGAGGCTATAACTTTCTAGCCATTTCAAATCAAAGCCAATACAAACCAAATCGTATTTGAATACTTTCAGGATTTTTAATCTGTAAATACATATATATCTATTTCAGATGCTTAAAAAAAGCAATATCTGATGCATAATATCATGGAACCAATTAATCAATATGTTGGTGACAAGTAGAATATAATTTTATTACGAATAAATATCCATCAGCTTTATATATATATATATATATATATATATATATATATAATATATATATATATATATATATATATATAAAGAGAGAGAGAGAGAGAGAGGGACAAACAGAGAGATAGTGACAGAAAGAAAAAGAGAGATACAAATATAGGTGTGTGGGGGTGTATATGCGTTTGTTTTCGTGTTTGGCAGCTCGAAACACATGAGTCACAAAAAGATCACATCTAAACTAACTGCAGCGAAATATTTGTCACTTAAAATGCTGAAAATTTAATTAAATATGAAACAGAACATATGTCAAATTTTAAATAAGAAATATACAGAGAATGAATTTGAGCAAATCATAAAAGCGATACATACATACATACATACATACATACATACATACATACATATGTATATATATATATATTATATATATATATAATATATATATATATATATATATATATATATGTATGTATATATATATATATTATATATATATATATATATATATATATATATATATATATATACATACATACATATATACAGACAGAAACATAGATAGAGAGATAGAGAGATATATAGACTGATAGATAGACAGGCATACACACACTCACATACATATACACACACACACATATGAATATTCAAACCAAACCATATAAACTAACAATAAAATTAATAATAACAGACAAGGTGTCGTGCAGAATCAATATATTATTTTGATGCTCAGTAAAAGAAAGGGTTTTTGAGGTTTTAATGATCGCTCTTCGTCGGAAAGGAGAAAAAGAAATGTCCAAAGAAGGAAAAGAAATCACCATATGTCTATTTATATGGATTCATCTTTCATCCACACCAAATGAGTTTCGCTTTCGATGTTGCTTCTGATGTTAAAATATATTGTATTCATGGTATTTATAATTATACGTCAGTTGGGTGTATATTTAAGTGATCTGAACTGAAGGCAGCGTAATAGATGGGCTCATATATAAACGAAAGATTAATCCTACCGAAGCAACTAGCGAAAACCATTCTAACATACTGAATTTGAAATAAAATCATGATAGGTGTTATATGTGTGGAACTTATGTATTCGCTCTATAAACCGTGCCGTATCATTTTCTGTTTGGTGGTCAAATCATGGCAACTTAATTAATATCTCTAGTTGAAATATCAGTGCCTTTAGCGGGCACTGTTCAGCCACAGATTGTCTCCTATATCTATCTGGGAAGTGTGGCTGGTGTTACCTTATTGTCTAGTGTGAAACGCAGTGTAAAATTAATTCTCTTTTGTAAACTCCTGTCCAACCCAGAAGCCACACATCATTTTTTGCAAATAAAAAACCTCCGTATCCTGCACAGCCCCAAGACACATAAATATCATTAATACCCTCGTCATTTTCCCCCTCAAATTCAGCCCTCAGTAAATCATAAGTCTCTGCAAACTTATTGTGACAGCAGATTACACTCTCACAGCGATTTGTTGCACAACACATTCACAAGCTTCAAGTACGCCAGCACAGACCTTATTGCACATCAATACCCCCGACTGGCTAATGCTTCCCTCGTTTTATGTAAACTGTACCAAGTAACGAACCAGCATATGTGCTTCGATGCAAAACTATTACGATCTATAGGCATTATATTAAAACCATCTTAAACATATATTTTCACTTTATTCACAAAATCGAAATCCCTTGCCCTAAGTGCCCTATATATTTATGACAGCGCTACCCCAGATTGGAGCTTGAACAAGACCTAGAAAATTGGACGAAAAATAAACAACTATTGAAATTGGCAGGCATCATTCACCATCGCAATTTTTGTAAGAACAACATTCAAACTGCGAAAGATGTGTCTGCTCATCGACTCAGATCTCCAAATTTGCAATCTGCTTTGCTTTGAATAATGTGATAACATTTAACCGACCACAATGAAATCCAAAATAGTTAGGCATATACGCCAAGTGGGGAAATAGGTTCCGTTCGATAAAAAAGAAAAAGACCACCGGCGATGAAAGTAACCCTTCCATGTTCTTGAAACGATGCACCTAAGTGCTTACACTCCCCAGAGTCTTCCATTTGTTTCTATTATTGAGATACATTACGAACATTCTAATCATGTTACGTTCCGTCTCTTTCCCCAGATGTTACTACTATCTCTCATTCTGTCAATAATTGCAATACAATATTTGCTTTCAGTATCTTAAAAGAAATGAAGATAAATGCTATCATGTGAACAACGATCATTTCGAAAACCTTAAATCTGTCTTATACTTCTAGGTCTCAATTATGGCTACTTGTAAGCACAAAGCACTCTGATTTTCACTGACATTTAGGTATTTGCCCTAGGGAAATTTAGTGGAAGCCATGATTTTCGTATATCACAGCAAAGTTAATGATCGTGTTCGGCATGAAATTTCCTTTAAAACCTATTTGCTTATGTTTCATATACATTTCTCATTTCTTGGACCTAAGGCTTTCTATCAATGTTCACGATCACAGCCTGCTGTCATTGAACTTTCTGACCCGAAATTAACTTCACTATCGTGTGGCTAACTTTCCTCTATGTCGAACAGATTTCATCATATACCTTGAGGAACTAAATGCCATCGAAGTCAATTTTATATGACATCATCTTTCAATATTCATTAAGATAGATCCGCAAGTTTAATCTACATGCGACATAAACAGAATATTTTTAATTTGTCCAAATTACTCGAGAGACCTTTCACACTAATGTTGTCACTCTTAAGAACTGCAACGTAATCTTTGCTCATATTACAATATATTTCGACTCGAAGAGTGCAAGACTAGAACTGGCGGTTCTCAGTGTACCTAGGACAATAAATGCTTGGGTCCTAAACGTGTTAATTTTCTACAAATCTTCTCTACACTCAAAATGGTCATCCACTCTAACATATGGAAAGGTGCTGCGTATGCATAGATATCCTGAACCGCATTCAGAGAACATTCACTCATGGGATTTTTGTAAACACAGAGACGCGTACCCAGTCTCATATGAGCTGAATTCATTTAGTCCTTACTCCTAATCTAGCCAGGTTTCTACTCCTAGACCTCGTTTGTGCGTTCTCATAGGCCCTGAAAATTTGAGAAGATCTGAGAAATTATTATTTCTATGATGCTGAAAAATGTCTTGTATAGAAGACTATCAATTTGTAGTAATCGTATTATTTGTAATAATCGTAATATTATGAACATATCAGGTTCAGTAAAAAGTCAGCAACGTTTTTGAACCATGAAGAAATTTTACCGGACTTTTGCAGAAATTTGAAGTTTTTTAAAAACGTTTTTTGCAGTTTCTGGTAATAAAGATATAGGCTTGCCCAAACACATAAATAAATTAACATTGATATTTTTTACCGTTGTTAAAATCCTCTGAAATAGATCTGTCAAAGCGTGTTATTCGAGACATTTTACTATGCAAATTCAAAAAAGGACGTGAAGCAGCTGATACCACTCGCAATATCGACGAAAAATTTGGTGAAAAATGGCCAGTGAGTGCTCAGCTCGAAAATGATTAAAACGATTTCACAGTGGAGACGTGAGCCTGTAATACGAGTGGGCGTCCATCTGTCACCGATGACGGTCAAGATCGACGTTGACAGAGGTCCACGTCAACGCACTCGAGAACTGGCAAAAGAACTTCAAGTTAGTCAGAAAATGCGCAGATATGAAGTGTGCTCGTTGCTTCTTCTCCGTAACCATACCGATCCACTTCTCGGCAGTATTGTAACTTACGATGGAAAGTGGATTCTGTACAATAGTAAAAACCGTTCTTCTCGGTGGCTGGAACAAAATGAAGCATGGAGCATTTTTCCATAAACCGGAGCTCTTCAAAAATAGGTTATGGTGACTGTTTGGAGGTGTGTTACTGGACTCATTCAATGTAGCTACTTAAAACCTTGAAAAACCATTACTGCAGAAACATATTGCCATGCAATTGCCAATATTAACGAAAACCTGATGTTCCTCCGTATCAGACTGGTGAACAGAAGAAGGCCAATCATTCTTCATAACAATTGTTGACCACACGTTTCACTAACAACGCTCCAGAATGTTTAGGTTCTAGCTGAAATTCTGCTACGATCAACTCTGACAGTCATTTTTCTGAGTCGTTAGGATAATTTACCCGTCAAACAATGGCAATTGTGGCAATAATTAGATGCATCCTTCAAAACGTAACGTAATAGGTTTGTACTAAGAGTGCTCAGTTTGGTTTTACACTAAAACTCCGGCTTGAACTGCAAATAAAAACAGTAATACATACATACATTCGCTAGAACCCACATTATACCGATCCCCAAGAATCAGTCTGTGGGGTCACACTGCCACATGGTGCGTTTTTGGTTTACATTGCTTCCCTCGTCGTCGCTTTACGCGAAGGCTGAAATGAAGGAACAGCGCGCTTCCAGAAAATTCTGTTTTCCGCTGGGGAAAATTGCATGCGTAAAAGCCGTCACGCTTAGATTACAAGGACGCTTCCGTGAGCGAAACACAAGATTCCAGTTGCTTTCACGTTTTATGAATGGTCAAATATCGTTTGAAGATCAACCTCGTTCAGCACGTCCGTCAATCTCCCTTACGAATATCAACATCATGAAAGTTTCCGCCACCAAACAATTCGCGAACTTGTAGATGTGACTGATGTGACCTGGAGATCCTCCCAGCGAATTTTGAGCGAGGAATTGTGAATGAAAAGAGTTAAAGAAAAATTTGTGCTTCTCTTGCTCGCGGAAGATCAGAAGCTGTCAAGACTGAATGCGTGTTGTGAACAGAAAGAACAGTTGTAAGTTGATCCGCACTAGTTTTTTTGAAATTCACCACTGATGACGAAAGCTGATTCTACGGAATTTGCAGTTGTAGAGGAGGGGAAGAAAGAAACGACCGAAGCATGACAGGGCATCACTCCTCGAGAGTTCCAGTACTACAATACTGTTTTGTATAGTGGAAAACGCGTTTCGACCGATGCATTGCTTTAAATCGCGAATACTTTGAATATGATAAAAGTGTAAACATGTAAATCTATGTGAAGAAAGTAACATCGCAAACTTCCTGTTTCTTTTGGGTACCGCCTAATATATATATATATATATATATATATATATATATATCTATATATATATATATATCTATATATATATATATATAATATATATATATATATTATATGTATATATATATATGTATATATATATATGTATATATATATATATGTGTATATATATATATATATTATATATGCGTGTGTGTGTGATGGTATTTTAATAATACCATCTCTATATTATATATATATATATATATATATATATATATATATATATAACTTAGAATAACTTTTGGCCAATTAGGTTTTGGCCAGTATTGGCCCAGGCCATGTCTAACTTAATAGCACCACCTGGTGAAGTTTTTCAGTTCAGGATTTGGGCACCAAGGCCCATTCGAGCAGAGAGTTATTGTTTGCCGAGACATATCCGGGTGTGGGTGGTTTGTCCGGTACTGTTTGAAGGAATTTGTCCAAAGACTTCTTGAATTTTGTGTGGTCAGTTTCTTTTTTGACGTGCCCTGGTGTAATGTTGAAGAGAGCAGGTCCAATTGAGGTGAAATAGTTGTGCCGTATTGTCGTTATGTGATGCGATTTAGATTTTAGTTGTGGACGGATGGCACGTGGTCCAAGCCTTGGATGCATTTTGAAGGTGATGCCAACATCATTCGGACAGTGCTGGTGGAATATTTTCCACATCATACAGATAATGTAGCGTTCACGGCGTCGTTGGAGTGAATACAATTTCAGCTTCTCTAGTCTACCCCAGTAGTCAAGGTCTGACATGCCATCTATCGTTTTGTGATTGACCTTTGGGGAGCTTCAATTCTCATAAATATTTTGTTTTGTGTAGGGAGACCACAGTGGACAGCAGTATTCAAGGTGAGGTCGGACAAAAGTGGAGAAGAGAAGGATAATAGCGTGGGAATCTCTCGACTGGAAGGTTCTGAGAATCCAGGAACACATTCTGCGGGTCATGTCAACTTTGCTGCTTATATGTGTAGCCCAGCTTATGTTGTTGTCCACTGTTACTCCCAGGTCTCTGATGTTGTTGGATGCCATGAGAATTTCTCCAGAAGGAAGAGAGTATGGGAGTTTCAGAGCGTCCTCCCTTCCAAATTGGATCAGTTCAAATTTGTCTTCATTTAGCAACATGTTATTCTTTTCCGCCCATTGGACAACAGCCAGTAGGTCTGACTGAAGGTTTATTCGGTCATCCACGCCATTGATGACCTTCTGGAGCTTGGAGTCATCAGCGAAGGTTCTGATGTTACTGTGTTTGATGGTATCAGTAATATCATTTATGTAGATGATGAAGAGAAGTGGGCCCAACACAGTGCCTTGTGGGACACCACTGCTGACTTTGGCTGGGATGGATTTGACTCCTTCGACTACAACATGTTGGGTTCTGTTAGACAGCAAGCACTTGATCCACTGCAGCAACTTTCCAGTGACACCAATATTGGACAGCTTTCTCAGAAGGATCTTATGATCAACCCTGTCAAAGGCCTTGCTGAAATCAAGGTAGATGACATCAGTGTTGGAACCTTCTCCCAAGGCTCTCAAAATGTCATCAAAATGATGCAGTAGCTGCGTCAGGCAATCTCTCCCATTACGGAATCCATGCTGGTTGGGATTCAGCATATTATGACTCTCAAGGAAGTGAGTCATACGCGATCTCAGCACCCTCTCAAATACCTTGATGATATGAGAGGTGAGTGAGATTGGACGGTAATTCACGGCAAGCGATTTGTTTCCTTTTTTGAAAACTGGGACAACAGACTGGGATAGAAGGTCATCTGGTATATATCCAGCATCCAGTGAGTTCCGCCACAGATTGGCTAGAGGGGGTGCAAGTTGGTTTTGGCACATCTTCAAGATACAAGCAGGGAACCTATCGGGACCTACTGCTGAATTATGCTTAATTTCCTTTATTGCTGCTAAGACATCAGGAGCGCCAAATGTTTTGTCCGATAAAGTGTATTGGGGAGTAACATCACTGATACAGCCCAGATCAGTCATATCAGGATTGCTGAAAACAGAGCAATATTGTTTCTGCAATATCTCTCCCATGGTTTTGGCATTGTCTTGAAGAGTACCATTTTCATCAATCAGAGGGCCAACAGTAGAACCAGTGACTCTGTGTTTTTTTGCAAATGAAAAGAACACTTTGGGATTGAGTTTGATCTTCTCAATGGCCCAGGCCTCTTCAGCTCTTCGCTGACTATTGATGATAGACATCATGTTGTTTTGGAGTTTATGTTTTTTAATCTCTAGCGACGAGATGGCAGTCAGGTTGGTGTGTTGCTGTTGACAGTATTTCAGCATGTTGATCTTTTTGTTGATTCTTTTAATTTTCCTTATGAGAGATTTTCTATTTCTAGGGATTCGACACTTAGATTTGTTTGCAGATCTTAATGGGGTGTGTCTTGCACATATGTTCATGATGGTGTCTACAAGTGACTGCCAGGACTTTTTAATGTTTGTGGGTGTGTATGTGTGCGTGAAGGACCAATCGACTTGTACAAGATCATTATTGATCGCTTCCCAGTTTGCATTGTGGAAATCCATAGTGTCAAATGGATGAACAGGAGGGATGACATTTGTTTTGCATTTTGGCCAGTGAAATCTCAGATCACAGAGAACCATGTCATGGTCGGAGAGTAGGGTTTTCTCCACTGCAATATTGTGGATAGTATCAGTGTGATTGCTGAAAATTAAGTCTAAGACGTTTTTGTGACATCTCGTTGGTTCGAGTACCAGTTGGGACAAGAAGAAGTCATCCATGAAGTCAAGAAGCGATTCCACTGCCTCCCTGTCAGGGGTTGAGAGAGAAGAACCTGGCGGCAGACTGTTTGTAGACCAGTCAACCCCGGGAAGGTTGAAGTCTCCCATCATTAAAATGTCGTCAGGTTGACACTGCTGAATGAAACACTTTATGCTGTTGAGGCATTCCTTGAAGCATGGTAGGGGCGTTTGGGGTGGTCTGTAGAGCCCAACTACTGTTAAGTTGTTGGTTTGACTGAATACAGCGACTGCTTCGCAGTATCCATTCGAAAATATGTTCATGGCTTCTGTTGAGAATGAATCATGGACATAAATGGCAGTCCCACCCTTTCTTCTTCCAGCACGATCAGCACGAATGGTTTTGAAATTTTGAAATTTCACCTCGGCTTCTAAGTGGAGGTCACTAAGATGGGTTTCAGTGAGGACGAAGAAAGGGATGTGGTTTGGATGGGCCTCGACCCAGTCCTCCAGGAATCTTATCTTCCATTTTTGTGTATTGGTGGAAGGGCTGATGCCTTGGGCATTAAGCAGAAATGTTGAGGCGAGAGTGGATGGTTTTAATTGTTTTGGTGATTTGTTTATTTGATTGCTTTTTAATGGCATGTGCAGTGGGGTAATAGTGGTGGATGGCGGTGGGTGATAGCTCGGATGTTTTTTTCCAGTTCTTTTGCTAGATTCATTATAGCTAAAAAAGAGGAAGAAGAGGTGGTTTCCTGTCTAGGGAACCGCAGGTGACTGTGGCCGCGGCTATTTTTATGTGAGTGGTTATCTTTAAATGTCCGACGAGTCCCCGGGAGATGGGTAAAGGGGCAATCCCTGTGCAGACACAATCTGTCTCGCTGGGAATAGCGGCAGATTTGGGGATTCCTTGTTTGAGATATTGGTGGTTGTGGTGGTGTTGTATTATGGTGGTTGCTGTTGTAGTCTGTGGGGATAGAGCGTTTTGTTCCAGGTAAATGGGTGAATTTGCAGTCTCTATCAGTACACAGTCTATGGCGAAGAGACTATCGGCAAATGATGGGGTTTCGAGTGGGTGTGTAGGTGCGTGTGTGTGAGTTTTGAAAGGTGTAGATGATAGTTTGTTGAAGTTTTGGCGACCTTTGTGACCTGTAGGAGGTAAATTCCTTGAGATAGCATTAGTAGTAGTAGTTGTAGTAGTAGTAGTAGGTAGAAGAGATGTTGACAGTGGTAATGATTGAGGAGATCGATTCCAAGACAAAGATGTTTGTCGATACATAGATGGAGTAGTACTAGTAGTAGTAAGCAGAGGAGATGGTGTTGACAATGATGATGATTGAGCTGCTGGGGCAGTGAAAGGAAGGGGTGGTGCTTCCTGCTGTGTGACCCTGATGACTGGGGGGGGTCAATCGTTTCGTTTAGCAAATCGGCCATTGTAGATGAATCGAGGAGTGGTTCATCCTGTTGTTGTTGCTGTATCTGTTGTTGTTGTTGTTGTTGTTGCCGCTGAGTTTGTTGTTGTTGAGGTTGTTGTTGTTGTTTTTGCGCCGGTGATGCGTTCGAAGAGAAAACACATCTCAGTTTATCGAAGTGTTTATTTATTAATTTAAAAGCAACTTCGATTTGTTTTAATTTATTTTGTATCTGCTGTTCAGATCGAGTTTGCAAATGGTGAACTGCTCGTTTAGCAATTCCGTTCAGATACGAAGCACCTATGCTCTCTCTTTCGGTAAGGTCATGCCATGTGTTGATAAGAACGTCGACTTCATTATCAGACCAGTTTTTGTTGGATTTTTGGTGGCTAGCCATTCTGGTTGATATGTTTTATTTAATTTTATTTTGTTCGTTTGTTTTGTTGATTACTTTTAATTATTTTATTTTATTTATTTATTTTAATTTTTTTTTAGAGAAGTATGTAGAATTGATTGTACAGAATGTTTGCTGTAATACTGAGAAGTTTGTATTTGAATTATGGGCTTGTAGTTATTTTATCTTTCTTTTCTTTTCTTTTTTTCCCCTCTTTTTCTAATTTTTAATGTGTGGGTGATCCTTTAGTTATCAGAAGGTGTTTGAAAATATTTGGTCGTTTGAAAATTATGAAAATAGTTTGTGGTTAAGGAAAAGTCTACTCACGAGTTGGGAAAAAGCGTGGTTTCAAATATACCGGAATATATGTGATGGTCAATTACGACGAATGTAGCTGTGAAGCTTGCTGCTGACCGGCGCAGAGAGGAGTAAAAACACGTCTTATCGTCTCAGCTTCAGGATTATCAGAATCAAAATTGTCCATCATATGAGTGTGTTATGGGCAGAATAGACAGGCATACGTATATGCTTCGAAAATGATTTCTTATATTTATTAAGATCCGAAATATTTATATATTAGCTAAATATTTTAAAATCGTGAATGTGAATTGTAATCTGCAAACCAATGAAAGTTTTATTTCATAGTAGTTTTGGATAGTAAACAATAGTGAAACCCTGAGGAAATGTCAGGATTGTAACCCTGAGCTCTCAAATACCAGTGGCCCATTAATGAATTAACAACATAAGGCTAATATATCGTTACTATATCACACCATTTATGTATCAATATCATCTGCTGGATTTTGTACATTGATGAGCATTACATTAACATTACATCAATTTTAGATAGGTAAGTGTGGTTAACATTTATTAAGTGGATTTGCGAAGGATACCACTCATTAACAGTGACATAGCACTTGACGTTGATACGCTGCTGTTAGATGCAGAAGGAATGGAATCAATTTTCCAGCAACCTGGCTGACAAGTATATAAAAATAATGAGGATAGAATTTACTTTGGAAGTATCGGGATCATTAATTCTGAAATGCTAGTTTGCAAGAATGCAAGCTAGCATGTCAAAAGCTTTTCTCTGCATGGCTTCTCAATACCCCGAGGAAAGGGAACTCTATGTCATTAACCATTATCGAATTTTATTAAACATCTCAGTAAAAATCTATATATTATCTAAATATTTACAAACGCAAATGTATTTTGTTATTAATGTTAAGTGACTTATGGTGCATTCTACGTTTAAAGAAATCTAGACAGTAGATGATGGTTTTAAAATTCTTTATACCCATAAGACTATGTGTTAGAAACAGAGTAATTAGTAAGTACATTCGCACACTCTGTAATAGGATTCTTACGCAACTATATGTAGATTAGCGGCGGCAAAATGATGATAACTCTGTTATATTTCAAGTAAGTAGTTTTGTAATGTTGCTAATATCTTGAATAGTAAAACTCTCTCTCAGAAAAGGATACATATATAAATTTCACACACACACACACACACACACACATATATATATATATATTATATATATATATATATATATATATATATATATTATATATATATAATGATCAATATATATATATATATATATATATATATATATATATAGTGATCAATTTGGCTGCTATTTCTAATATTTTCGGTATGTGGTTTTGAGCAACTTGTTGCAAATAACCCTTAATTATAAATATATATATATATATATTATATATATATATATATATATATATATATATATATATATATATATATATACTGAGCCACAAAAAACGTCGCACATATGCTAAATATAGATGAAGGTAACAAAGAGAGGAATTATCAGTGGTCTTTTATTCATACCTACTACGGAATTATTCCTCCGAGAAAATACTAAATATAGAAACTGTTAGTAGTTAATTTTAAAAATATTTTTTTATACGAACTAATTTAAATAGATAAGATAGTTGTTGTATTGAAGATGTAATTGTTTATATATTTTTTTCTGCCGTTATACGAAGGAGGACACTTGGATACTTCATGATATACATTTATACATACACACATATTTTATTGTTGTGCATTGTGAGGACAAGTGACTATCTTGAACATGAAAGGGTTTCAATTGGTATATGTTTGAGATATAATGAAGTGAATTTCGATGGTTGTGGATTGCACTTACTTGATTGTATCGTCCGTTAAAGTGTTTTTGTTGTTTTTTCAATTTTAATTGATGTATGATTGAATAGTTAACGCTCACGCTCATAACACAGGCATTTGAATTCATTTTTTTACAATCCAGCCGTCCTTTCACACGGAATTTCGTCTTTTTCTAAAGCCAAAGGCCCTGAAGTAACTATTTCTATAATGGAACTGTGATTAATTATATCAGAAAAAAATATATATATAAGTCGAAACAATGTTGTGGCCTTTTATGGTTTTTATTATTATTTATGATATATAATATTATGCTATGTTTTATATTATATTCATAGTATTTAATGTAATATTGTAATATAAATAGATCATTGAATTGTCAAATGAATATCTCTATATATAATTCATACCAAAATTTATATGGTATCCAACTGACGAACCTGTGAATTGGAAGTTTAACACGCCACTTTGAAGGATTTCTTTTCCTCAGTTTGTTATTTTATATATAGATAGATAGATGGATAGATAAAGAGAGAGAGAGAGAAGGGTGTGTGTGTCTTTTTGTGTATATGTATATATCGTTCAATAGGCGCAGGTGTACCTGTGTTATAAGAAACTTGCTTCCCCAAAAATGGGTTCAGTCCCATAGCGTGGCCATTTGGCGAAGTGTCTTCTACTATAACCACGGACCGCCCATGTGAGTGAATTTGGTAGATAGAAACTGAAAGAAACCCGTCGTATATATGTATATATATATTATATATATATATTATATATATATATATATATATATATATATATATATATATCTATATATATATATATATAATATATATATATATATAAAGCAATAAAGATTCAAGTTAATTTAAATGAATTTACTTGAATATGGTACCTAACTTAGATGCACCAAAAAAAACTATACTGTTTTAACAATACAGTAATGTGGGGTGATTATAAGCGAGAAAGAGGGAACAAGAATGGATAGGTTTTTTAGTACAATCGTTTCATACAAGGACAGGCTTTATTAAAAGTTGCAAAAATTACAGCATATAAACGTGTCCCGTACTCATCAGCTAAAATACATGTGAGTTCTCTAGACATCCTAGTGGTTGAGGCTATACTCATGAAGTAATGTAGATAATTAAGTAACATAAACAGATTTCCAAAGTTCATTAAAGTTCTTTAAAGATGATGTACAGTCTTATCACAGAATTTTAAAAAAGTTTTAATAGCATCACAGAGAAGGTGACCTAATCCATAGTGCACATATGAATTTCCAGAGATATGAGGAGGGATTACATACTCACAGACGACAAATTTATCCATTGTTAATCACAACGAGGTGGGTCTCAATTCCTGCTTATTAGCATTACAGAGAGGGTGAATTAATCCTTTGTATAGATGCACAATTTCCAATGGTGTAGATGTAAATTTCCAGAGAAATGAAGAGGAATTTCATATTCACAGGCGATAAATTTATCAATGGTTGAACACAATGAGGT
>NC_042997.1:37128225-37168225 GCF_006345805.1 Octopus sinensis
ATATTTAGAGTGTGAAATCTGTCAAGTTTTCTGTTTTTTATATGTTAGCCATTGTATGAATAAAATATGTGTTAGCCAAAATAAAATGAATTAGGTCGGGAACCTGAATGACTACGTTAAAATATGCTAAAGTAATTAATAATTTTAATTTTTTTCATTCAACTCAACATGGAACACGAAACGTGAAAACTCTTTCTTTAAACAAAAGTGACAGTTGGTATTCCCATACTGTCATGATCTCTGTGGCTCATTCTGCATCAGAAATAATAGTTCGTTAAAGTCATACAAATGAGCAACAGAACAGTATGTTCCACGAATTATTTTCGAACTTGTTCCTACCTATATTTATATATTGCGGAATATTATTACCTTTTATACTCAGTATTTTCTTGGGACGGATATCCAATCGAGTGAAGTCAGGAAGAGTTTTACAATCTTATTGCGAACTGATAGAGGCGACAATTTTAGCTTAACGGTTTATTTTATCCAAGCAGAAGCTTGTGGTTTTGAGTTACACTTTGCTTTAAAATGTGAAGTGCGAAATAACTACTCATTCTATGTTCATTCACTGGAGTCTTCTCACCCATGCTCTCTAATACAGGTATCGTTGTGGAAGCTGTCTTACGCACCCCTCTCTTTCCGTCTCTCCCTCTCACTCTATCCCTCGCTGTTTCTGTGTATAACATTTTTATTCTCTCGATTGGCTGACAAAATACATTTTGCATTAGATGTAACAGAACACGGCCTAAAAGTTTATATTTCTCTTTATGTCTGGCTTATTTAATTTCAGTACTGTTCTATCCCAGAGGCACGACAACATCGAGAATATGTATATTTTCCCTCACTCATTTCTGCTAAGTAAATTATCTAATTAACTTTAAAATTGTCAGACACGAAAATATAATGTGTGTGTGTGTGTGACAGAGAGACAGTGTGTGAGTTGGTATGCGTGTGTGTGTGTCTTTGTGTATGTGCGTGTCTTTCAAAGTCTATGAAGTTTACTTGAAATGTAGATGTGATTAAATAAAAATTCAAAATGTTTTAAAAACCTTTATGAGGGTGTTGCTTACCTTTTTTAGGAAGACGTTTATTCTAGTGTATGAGCGCTTTCGTTAAATCTTTTCGAGCACCCGTGCTCTTAAAGAGGAGGTTGTTACTTTTGCGATAGTGGTAGAATCTTTCCAGTTTATTTTCGGACTTTCGGTGTTGCTTATAAATATTATTTTACCATTGTTTATTATTTGGAGTGTTGGATTCTTTCAGTTTAATTTCGGATTTAGAATTCTTATATTGTATTCTTTTGCCTTTCATAGTTGAACACTTTCATCGTCTATTTTGTAAAATTGGAATATTTTAATTTCGTTTTCGGATTTGGTTTGCAAGAATCTTTATGTGAGTTCGTGTGTTGAAGCATATTCTGTTGTGTCTGGGGAGAGTCGTTTTGTTTTTCTGCCTTATAATTTAACACACTCACTGGTAAAATTTCCACTCATTCCTCATTTTTTTCGTTGCGTCTTGCAGCCTTTTCAATTGTCTTTACTAGTCGTTTATCAGCATTATATAATTTTGTGTACAATTGCTGGTTATTGAGTTGTTCTCAGACCATTTCTCTCTAATGGGTTGTCCATTATTACAAAGGCACCTGCTTGTGGACATTATAATATATTTTTTCATATTCTGTAAACTCTTGTTCGAGTTAGCAAAGCAATTCAGGCATATTATATATCCTCCAGGTGTTTGTTTCTGTTTATCGGTGGTTTAGAACCGGTTTTGCTCTGCACAAGCGATGGATCATTGTTGTGAGTGTTTTGAAAGAATTCCCGTAGGCAAAGTTTTCTTCAAAATTCCTCGGCATCATTTATAGTCTCTGTTGTTTTGAATTTAGGTGTTGGTGTGACTTTTAGAACATGTTCTAGAATGTTTACTTCACTTTCTATAAGATTCCGTATGTATGCATATACGTATGCATTCATGTATATATGTATTATGTACGCACGTACATATGTGTGAATGTGTATCATATGTATACATAAATGTATGCATATATATATATATGTATGTATTATGTACACACACACACACAGAGACACGCACGCACACACACACACACACAAACACACACACACACACACACACACACATATATATATATATATATATATATATATATAAACACGTATATGCATGAATGTTTGATTGCGTATAATGGTTTTCTTTTTGTGACTGGTGTTTGACAGGTTTTGGTTAATTTGGTAATTAACAAGTTTATAAATGTTGCGATTTTATTTTAGATGTACCTGTTGTCTGAGACTTTCATTGACTGACCAACTTACGCTCGTGTAATGTGAGCAAATGAGGTTTAATTTTCAACATAGTTTCCGTTGTGGTCCACATATTCCTTGCATTGATGTTGCAGTATTGGATCCAAAAGGGGAAGTCGCTTTTATCCTGTTGATGACAAATTATCCACATCAGATATGATGTAATCCCCATTGCGATAATCGTCACCAGCCAAGTGCTGTCTTGCTAATGTTGCGGAATAAATGATTGTCAGGTGTGACAATCAGAGAAAAAGGGAGACTGAGCAGTCAATTGAATATCACAGTCACGCAGTCATGCACAACAACCATTGAACCAAGAACCTATGTGTGTTTGAGGATTGTGGTGACGAAACAAAACATCTTTCGACAGTTATTCTGGGCGTTTGCTCTTGATATCCTTTCGTAACTACGTCAAGTTAGCATGATACCTTCTATTGGTGATATAGTGTGTTTGAAGGTAGTTAATAAACATAGTGTCATTTGAATCTCAAAACGTTTATGCCATTACCTGTTCTGGAGCAGGCGACGAGGAATGTTTCCACTGCATGCGTAGTATCTTTTTCTCTGGGTCATGATAGTAAACCCACCGCTCATCCTGGCTTCAGGAACGTCCAGGAAAACCAGCTCTTATTTAGGTGTCAAAAGAAGAGGCGCCCACCAAACAGAAATCTTCATGATGCCAAGTTAATTGTACAGAATATCTTTTGACATTTCACGGGATATGCTTAAATATTGGCTATTTGATTTATAGTCAACAACCGGTCATCCATCACCGGTCAATGTTTTCCACATCGGAGATATTTTGTAGGAGGCCTAGACTTTGGATCATCTCCAAGACTCTGCCTCCTTCTCCTAAATGCAACTGCCCTCTTTTGCACGGTTGATAAAGCTGGAGTGCCATCTGCTAACATGACAAAAATTTCAGTATGAATGTCCTTGGCAGCTATAGCCATTTTTCTGTAGGTGATTGATAAAACAAGGAGGCCAAATGCTGTCCATTTTCTAGAAGGTCTCTACCAGTTATATTTGATGTCTTCTTGGAACAGTCAGATGTCATTTTTCCTGGACAGAAACAATGCAGTTATTATTAAGCGAAGTACAAATTAATGTATGCAAAATTTCACAGTTGTTGCATCACTTCTTCAAAGTTAGCCCAGCCTCGTAATAAAACTAATTTGAATAGTTATATTGGATTCAAGGACACAAATACTTGTTTAAGCTATTGTCTCTGGGAGCGACCAGTAGTCTTTTTGTTTTACCATATATTTACCAAAATATGTTTTGTTAGTCGCAAAGTATTTCATCCCATATGTAAAGCAACTTATTTATGGCTCTTTTAACTGAAATATTGGCTAAGAATATTAGTGAGTACCTTATGTTCATAATCATAAGTATCACTTTTCTCCTATTTAATGTCATATTTTGACCTGATTTATGAAGAGATTCATACAAGTTTGCTCTGTCGATTTCAGTAAACTTGCAGCTTAGTTTACATCTCAAGAATTTCACTCAACTGATTAGGGAGCGTATAATATTTCATTCCAATTAATTCAGTTTTTTCAGGCCTCAGGATAACTTGCTATCGATGCAGACGATGTTTTTGCAGGAAATCCATTTTCTTTATATGAATTCATTTTGCTATACCTATATATATATATTTTTTTTTTTATGTGGTACAGTATATTGTTTGAAACAAGGTATTGCTACACATGCGTATCTATATAGCTATATAATTTCAGCTATGTATGTATATAATTACGTATGTTTTTACGTACATATGGAATGCATGTATGTATGTATATATATATATATATATATATATATATATATATATATATTTCAACAATATTAAGGAATGGCCCTGATAGGCCATTCGACTTACTAGAAAGAGCAGCCAAGACTCAAACCGCTAAATAGTAGTAATTCATAAATCAAAGGAAAATTAAAACATTTACCCTAATCATTCTTGGGCAATGCATTGTTTCGACGTCCTTTGGCAGACTAGCCTAATTAAATTAAATTAAATTTAATCAAGTCAATCTACCACTGGCTTGTCTTGGTTGCTCTTTCTAGTGAGTCGAATGGCCTATGAGGGCCATTCCTTAATATTGTTGAAATTATACATATATAGTCTGTGACTATTTTCTCTTTGTCACTGGAGCGCTGGTGCCGAAAAAAATTTCTATTGAATTTTTTGCTACCCTTATATTGATTAATTAATATAATATATATATATATATATATATATATATATATATATATATATATATATATATATACATATATATATATATATATATATATATATATATATATATATATATATATATATATATATATATATATATATATATATAATATATATATTGTATCTGTGTTTTCTAAAATGGGCGTGAACAACTTTCTTCAGCTGATTGGCTTGAAACTTTAAGAAACTAGAATATTTATCTACCTCGTGCATGAAACCAATGATAGCCTTAATTCTCAAATAAAGAAATTGTATCCACCGATGCTGTGTTGAGCACTCATTTTTATCGTTCGTCATAAATATATATAAATGTCGAACGAAAGAAATGAGTGCTCAACACAGCATATGTCACTGGTATCATTGAAGTAAGGAAAAATATCAACGACAATGCTAATTTGCAATTAGGTTAATTACGTCATCTGTATTAACACTTCGTCTACCAGAGAAAATGTATGTCACTAATCACTAATTACCGACTGTGTCCCATGCTCAATATTTTTCTTTTAATTAAATTTTATTCAAGCCGCCACTATTTGTTAGCTACGGCATATATGCTATCAGGGGAATGAAAATTACTGTTTCGTACAGATTTTAATAAAATACAGCTTACAGAATATACTATAAATTTTAAAAATTACAAAAATACAGAATTACAGTTTTTCACGTCAGTGAATGCAGGCATGGATACTACAATTCTTACAAGTAGTACGAGTTTCCCTGCCTTTTTTTTTCTTCTTTTTTGGGGTGGGTACACAAAGAACATCTTCCATTTTCCTTTGGCTGAAGAGGTTGACGACCGTCTTCTTTTCTTGTTTGGTTGAGAAAATTTAACGGAATTAGAATATTGTTGTGTATCGTGTTTTTGTTTACCATTAACTCCAGCAAGTTCCTTTCCTAACTGAATTAAGCACTCTTTTCTTTCACCCTTTAAACTTTGTAAGTGAAGATGTTTATAAACAATGAAGGCATTCACTCTACTTATATCAATCATGTTGTAGAATATAACCATAGGCCACCTTCGAGTCATTCATTAGCAAGTATTTTTCCATACCATCTTATATAGGGTATCTACTGCTCCTTTTGTTTTGTTGTAACATGTAATAACTTCAGGTTTATTTTCAGCACATTTTGAATCCTCTGAAGGCAGAGAGTGCATTGTAATCATAAGTGTGACTACGTAATATTTTCTTGGGGCAATAAGACTGGATCATAGAATTATTTTGAACTACAAATATTGTGCTGTTTATTTCTCTTTCTTTTCCATTTGTGAAAGCACATGGAAGTTGAACGCTATTCTTTCTAATTGTTCCAACTAAAGTAGCTTTCTTGCTAAGCATGCTTTCTAACCAGTCCTAGACTTGTAAAAAATGATCGCAAGTTATCTTGCGACCAGTATGTTCTAGTTCTTTTACTAGGCCTTCAATACCTCTATTGAACCTTGATTTGTGTCTCTCCCTTTTACTGCATTTTCCAGGCATAAATTGCTTCTCTATCGCATATCAGCCAAATTTTGATTCCATGTTTCTCTGGATTTGAAGGAATATATACCCGAAATGGGCAGCGCTCTATGAATGAAACTAATTGTTCATCAACTGTCATACGTGAACTTGGAACATATCCATCTTGCAAATCCCGATTGCACATTTAAAATACTTCTCTTATGGGATCCAATTTATCATTATTTCTCTTTCTTCTTCTTGCACTAGCATCATCGAAACGCAGTACTCACAAAATCTGTTGAAATCTTCCTTCGCTCATAATTATGTTGAATATTCGTCGACCATGATCCTGACTCCACAACTGTGTAACAATTTCATTGTTAGATTTATAAAAACGTATACGAATAATCAGTCCAATAAATTTCTTTAGCTCGGAGTGACCAATTTCCTTCCATTTATTTTTGTAAACAACTTGACCTTTAAAATTTATCCATTTACGAATTACTTCAAGAAGATTCTGGCGCATAAAGATAGTAAAACATATTTCAATGCTATGACACGACCTTTAAGGAAAACGGGATACCCATATTCTTGGTGCACATTATTGCAAGATGAAGTTCTTACTGCTGCTTGAGTAAGAGTATTAAAATGGCAAACTTGTTGCCTGTCTCTCGAAACATTCATTACTAATTCATAACTGGTTGTCTTGCAGATAATTGTTGTTCAGTATCATCATCATTTGATGACGCAGAACCTAACCTGTCCAGCACACAGTCACTTTCACCATCATCTTCAGAGCAATAGAAGGAATCACTACTTTCTTCTTCCCATTCGTCATCTAATTCCAACAACCTTTTCGATATTTGGTCTTTACTCAAGTTTTCACGTCTAGCCATATTGGAAAGCACAACTGAACTATATGAAACTTGGTAGCAGACTAAAAGCAGATATTGCTCTCTCGCATATTTATACTTTTCTGAAAAATTGCGTCATCACATGGAAATATTGCATCCCTCTGATTGATTGAAGGTGATGCTATACCAAACAAATTTACAGGAATATTTTTGTAATGTTTCCTATTTTATCTAAACTTCACCAAATAAATAGAATACAATTTTATTTATTTTATATCTGGTAAATATCTCGGAAAATAATATTTGATACTGCTATTATTCTGTTTAGAATGAGAAGAGTATTGTATGAATTTAATTCGAGGGTCCAGTGGACCAATACTGTAATTAATGTATAAAGTGAAATTTTCTAGCTTTTATAAACATACAGAAAATTTCCCATTTGACAAATAAATGAGAATGAAGTAGAAATACGAGTCACAAGCAATTAACAGAATCAAATAATATAAACAGTAGGAAAAGGCAAGTGAAAAAACTGAAATGGGTCCATTGGACCCATTGGTAGACTGAAAGTTGTTAATGCAATTATATCACGTAAACACAGTGCTGTAATGTCTGAGACGTGAAAGGATATTTTAAAGAACAATGTAATGAGTCATTGTTTCTCAAATTAGAGGATGATAACAGAGTTCTTTAAATGTTATGATTATAGTTCTATAAGGGGACTTTTAATATGTGTCATCATTGAGGTAGGGAAAATTTATCAACGACACCGCTAATTTGCAATTATTTTAATTATGTCATCTATATAAATTAATGCAATTACATCATGTAAACAAAGTCCTGTATTATCTGGGACAAGAAACAGAATCGAAGTATACATTGACAGGAATTTCTCAGTGAAGCAAAAACTTGGATTTAAGGATAATTTGCTTTTTAAATTTTAGAAAAAAACTATATTCTAATTAAGCTCAAATGATAGAGCTCAAATAGAGGAATTAATAATCTTATTTTCATTTTTAGATTAAAATTTTCAATTTAATTCAATGATAATAATGATTCAATAAAAAATTAAAAACTAAAAATATTATTTAGAAATATATTAAATTTATTATTCAATTTTCAGTAAGGTAACATCTCAATTTATTAATTGGCACATTATTCATTACCATAATAGCATAGCTCGCAAATACATGGATTACATGGAAAAAACTTGAGCAAGAGAAATAATATCCTTAAGATTATAAACCTCGAAAAGTACAAGACGAGTTATTGCATCTGATAAAGTATTTTTTACTTAAAATATTGCAGCTCAATATAAAACTTGAACGTTAAAAAAATATTTGGTTTTAATTTACAAAGTAACAATATAAATTTAGAAGCTACCATCGTTTTTTAAAATATTGGCACGCTAGAATACTTTAAAAAACTTAGAGTCAGAAGTACCAATATAGCTAAAGTTTTATGCAAAGGAGAATAGTATATGTGGTAGACAAATTCATTATGCAAAAAATAGGCATTGGGTCAAAACTAAAAATGTGATGACTTAGCAATAACTCGAGCAAATTTCACTGTGAATTTGCTGTTATACGTAGATTTTACTGTAAAACATAACTAATTTTTCTATTATTCTATTTAGTACCATTAATTTTTATAATCTATTTTCGAATTTCTAATTATCAATTAATAATATAAAAAATGAATTTGTTAAAGTGCAAGAAATATTTTAAATTAGTTATTTTCAAGTAAAAACAAATTTTTAGTTCCAATAAAAGGTAATATTTTTAAATCTCAATATTTTATTTGAATTTTTATCCTTAGCAACAATATTATAAGTAAAACTTTTCTTTTTCTGTACTTTACCAGATGTAACAAGTTGTCTTCAACTTTTCCTAGTGAAATAACTTGTACTTTACTTTTTAAGGTACCATCTTTAAAATATTTAACTCGTTTGCATTTTTCCATGTAATATATATATATATATATATATATATTATATATATATAATATATAGAATATATATATATATATATATTAATATATATCTATATATATATATGTATATATATATATATATATATATATATATATATGTGTATAATATATATATATATATATATATATATGTATATATATATATATATATGTATATATATATATATATATATGTATGCATATATATATATGTATGTATATATATATATATATATATATATATAGATATATATGTATGCATAATATATATATGTATATTGTATGTATATATATATATAGTATATATATATGTATGTATATATATATTATAATATATATATGTGTCTATATATATGTATATATATATATATATATGCATATATATATACATACATATATTATATGCATATATATATATATATACATATATATATATAATATAATGATATATATAATGATATATATATGTATTTATATATATATATTATATGATATATATATATATATATAGATGCATATATATATATATATGTATAATATGTATATAATATGATATAATATATATATATGCATATATATATGTATATATATGTATATATATATTATAATATAATATATATATATATTAATATATATATAATATATATTTATATTTATATGTAGCGTTTATCGCCTCTCAACATGACTCTTCCGTTCGAAGTGACGACAAACATTACTTGCCAGTACAGTTGCTGCATTGATCCCTTACATAAATTTTAGAACTAGCATCTTTGCTTTTGCAAAATCACCGGCTGAATGTCGCTTGAATCTATCTATCTAGCCCTCTCTCTCTTTCTATATATATTTTTGTATGTAAAAGGAGAGAATTCACAAAAAAATGACGAAGACAGGTGGTGTAGACAACAAACATATATTAGTTTAACGCTCGAGCCTACGCTCTTCCATAGAAAGGAACACCGAAAGAAACAGGGAGAGAAACTAAAAACCTGTGTGTGAGTGTGCATGTGAGTGTGTGTGTTTTGTATATGTTTTGTCAATGTGTACAACTAACATAAAAAAGTGAATAAATAGTTACAAGGATAGCAGCAATTCACATAAGTGTAAAGAATATTACGGCCGACTTATAAAGGTATAAATTCCATAGTTCATTGAAATGTCTTTGTATCATATACATAAATTAAGATATAGAGTTAAAGACAAGTGTTATTCAAATCTTTATACGTCCGACATACGTTCCGAAGTAAACATTGATATTATTCCGGAGATAACAAACTTATGTAGAACCGTGAAATCATATCGACAGGAAAAAAAGAGGAACAACACATCAATAAATCATTTTAACTGAATGTGATTACCACCTTACGTTACAGGGATGTTTGCAAAAGGGATATGAAGGCCTGCAACATCAATATTAGCGGTTGGGAGGCAGTTGCCAGCAACCGTGGAGAATGGCGACGTACAGTAAAAGAGGGAATACAAAGGAGCGACAGAGAGAGAGAGAGAGGAGAAATGGAAAGAAAGAAAGAGACGTAAACAAGAGACCATGGCACTACAACCAGCCAGGAACAGTCTTCGCTACATTTGCGGTACCTGCCAGAGGGAGTGTTTTTCCAGGATAGGACTACACAGCCACAGCAGGAAATGTATCAGGACATGAAATATAAAAGCCGGAGTAGACTACAAAAAAGAAATGCGCAACTCCATTGTCTCCCGAGACAGAAAGGATGCCAATACCAATGCCAATGATTACCACCTACTACTTTGCAATTAGTTTAATTACGTTATCTGTACAAATTAATACAATTATATCATGCAAACACAGCCCAGTAATATCTGAGACGAGGAAGAAATATTAAAAGAGCAATGTTATGAGCGTTTGTTTCTCAAAACGGAATTATAATATATGTCACCGGCGTTAATCACATTCGGTTAAAATAGCTTCTTGGTGTGTTTTGTTTCTCTTTTTCTCCCCCCACCATGGCGAGTGGCGATAAACATTAAATATATACATATATTACATGGAAAAATGTGAACAAGTGAAATAATATTCTTAAGATTATATACCTAGAAAAGTACAGGGTAACAAATAAATGTTATACAGGTATGGAAAAGTGGGGTTTTGTAGATTGCACACGCTATAATACTAAACTGAGATACTCTGTACATGAGGAGACCTATGTAATGAAGAACCTGATAAAATAGAGACTAAGTGACTCTGAGTAACCTGTGAATATACAGTATGGTGCACATGGGATAAATACAAATGGTGGACAGAACACATTCACTGATGTTTTGAGAAAATAATGCATGCTCAGTGGCGAGGAAGAAAGGGTGAGAGAGACAGGCAGAGAGAGAAAAAGCGAAGTCTGACGGAGAGAGAAAACTGACAGAGAGAGAGAGAAAGGAGGATTAAAGGAGAAAAATCGAGAAAAGAGGTGAGAATCGTAGGCAATAATCAAGTGTGCCCCACACATAATAATCAAGGAGGTTTCAGTCTGTGAATTAGGTGGCCAGACGTTAGGAGCGATGTGGTCGCAGAAATATATGTGTGAGTGTGTGTGTATGTGTGTATGTGTGTGTGTGTGTGTGTGTGAGTGTGTGTGTGTGAGTGTGTGTGTGTGTGTGTGTGTGTGTTGTGTGTGTGTGTGTGTGTGATGTGTTTGTAATACATATATGTACCAAAATTACATAAATATATCTTGAAATATTAAAGATTAAATTTATTGAATAAAACGCCACTGGCTTCAACCACGGCCTCCAGACGACTTCAGAATGTTCTGCATCTTTTTGGGACGTTCTGCTTCTTTACGTTGGAAAATATTGCCATAATTTTTGCCTTCAGTTTATCTTTGGTGTTACAATGAGTTTTTTTGCCTCTCCCTCAACCACGCGCCACCCATAATAATAAAAACGGTTTTTCATTCTGGGAAGTTAGGTGGCCAGATGTTAATGGAGATGTGGTCGTAGAAATTGGCTGACAGCCATGACTGGCTTCTCATGCTTGTGTGAAATGGTACAAAGTGGTCCAGTGGTCCAGCAGACTCTCTCTTGACACAGATCAGCACTACTTCTTCCAGGCACTTGATGTAGGCTTCGGTGTTGAGATTGAGGCCGTGTGGGAAGATGAATGGAGGCATAATGTCGCTATCATTAGTGATCACTCCAAACACCATGGTTTTGACTAGATGTTTGACTTTTATCATTCTCGGCACATGCTTTGCGGACATGGCAAACACTCAGAGTGACAACGAAACACTCTGAAATGTTCGTACCGGAGCTTCCGGCGCGAATGTCAAGCTGTATAGCAATTCGTTTCCAAATTTCTGGCAGAGTGCAAGGTGCCATGGTGCTGTTCTTCTCACAGACGGTGGCCAGCTAACTCTACTATAGTGTATAGTTGATAAAGTGAAAAAACAAACAATGCGTATGCACGAAATTAAAAAAATATAAATTAGCGACAATTCACTCATCGCAGACTGTACATATATAGATATATATATATATATATATATATATATATATATATATATATATATATATATATATATATATATACCTGAGCGCCATACTAATACAATTGTTTGTTTATATTCCACCTGCCTTCGTCTTTTGTTTATTTTCATAAAGCTTCCCGTTATATATATATATATATATATATATATATATGCATGTATGTATGTATACATGTGTGTATGTATACATAGACACACGCTCATATATATATATATATACATACAGAGAGAGGTAAAAAGCAAATAAATAACAAGTATATCAAAGTACTAGGGCATTACGGCTGTATCAGGCGGCTCCATTTAATCGAACAATACATTATATATATATATACATATTGTGTGCGTATGAGTGTATATGTGTATTTGCGTGTGTCTATACGCCAATGCATGCGTGACGTATACTCAAGTATATATCTAATATAACATTCATGACATTTCTTCCAAGTTGCATAATGTAATTCAATATAGACAAATTAACATTTGTAAATTTGTTACGTTCATAGTTTTAAATACCAGTATTCTAAATTCGACAGTAATTAACTTGTTATTTTAAGTTATGCCTTTCTGCATACTGAAATTTTTCCACTATTGTATTGCATTCTCAACCAGTAATATATTTTCTATATTCAGTTCATTAAAATATAATTGCAGCGTTAAAAATCGTGTGTCTTCCGTCGAAGATTTATATATATTTTGTTTCGAGAAATGTAATTAATATCATACTGAAGATGTAAATCAATAGAATTAGATACCACTAATTAAGAGTCATTCAATAAATAAATGTATATTAACAATTTCATGAAATTTTCTATTTGCAATAAAATGGAGGAGAAGGAAGTATAACTGTATATATTTACTGGAATTATGCAAGAGCTTTAATTAAATTTGCCTTAGAATTTGTAATAAATATTTCTGTGTAGATTTTTCTAGAAATATAGTTCGTAATTGATTAATTTATATAGGAATTTTAAGTATATATTACCAGTAAATATAACAATGTTTTATGTTGATTAAAATAATTGATAATCATCCCAGTTTCTTTTACCATTTGAAAAGTTGGCATTCAGTTTAACTATTTCGGATTCAATAGCTATTTATACAGCAATCTGAAGAAGCATTTGTATTTATGGACGTAAAGCTGAGAGCTTATGACATTCTAAATAACAATATATCCAAGGTATTTTAATAAATGTCAAAAATCCTTCTTCTTGATATATACTTAATTTAGCATGCCATTTATGTCAGGTGTAAAGTAAATATGTGAACTCGATCTATTAGGTATATTTCCGTTGAAAATGTGTTTAAAAAAGTAATCGAAACAAAACTATATTTACATACACATAGAGAAAATATATGGTACAAAACATGCTTATCATATTCATATTTGGAAGAAATTTCTTATTTTCAATTGTTAGTGTAACTAAGAATCACATAATATTTTTAAATTTTTAACTATGTGTGTATAAATAAATAAATAAATATGTATGTGTAGAAGGGTGAAAAGTAACACGTAAGTTGATATGTATAAGGAAAATAAGACAAGGTAGAAAATGCTAAAATAATTTTATCACGAAATACATTTTGTAAAGGTTAGTACCGGTTTCAGTCATTTCAACATTTTAAAATAAGAAAAACAATTAAATGGAAGAAAAAATTAAATGAATTTTTTTGGAAATATTTCTATAGTCTTCAGATAAGTTGGTAATATTCTCTGTTCCTCTCTCTTTCTCTCTCTCTCTCTCTCTCTCTCTCTCTCTCTCTCTTCCTTTGTGAAGGCTCGGTAGAGAGTTGCAGATCTGAAGAAATAGTGTTTATGGGTGCAGAGAAATGTTTGGGTCTTAAGTTTGATGATTTAAGCAGCAGCGGCCGAAGAAGAGAAGAAGAAGAAGAAGAAGAAGAAGAAGAAGAAGAAGAGAAGAAGAAGAAGAAGAAGAAGAAGAAGAAGAAGAAGAAGACGTGTATGGTATGTCCCACTAGTAGATCTGTCCGTGGAATCTTCTCTCATGATCAAGTGACCTAAATGTGATCTGTTGCGGTTGTAGAAGTTGTGGTCGGAACTGTCGGAAATAAATTCGTGGGTAGCGACTGTTCTTAATATATCTTTCGTTTTTTTTTATATTTGCGTGAGTATTATTCTAAGATCATTTTACTAGTATCGCTTGTGATGGGAGCATTCAAAAGAGGTTTATATTTTGCGATGAAATATGATTCTTTGCTAATGCACTGATTATGCGTAGCATTGCTCCAGAATTTAGAGAGGGAAAAATTCTAAAATATGTATGTTAATTAGTGACGCAAATCTCCATGTGGTCACTTAGAGCTATTTTTGTGTATTACCGTATTTTAAACGGGAATGCATGTCCGGTCATTCTCTGTCCTGGACTGTTTTTAGTTTGTCCAATGTATTGCTCTCGACACCCTAAGCAAGTTAATATATCAATTAGATTTTCCAAAGCACACGTGCGAATTTTTCTTTCAATTTAAAACTTTGACCCTGTTTGAAGGAGAACTCCGATCCCTCAATTAGGTTAACGCATATACCACAGACAGTTTCGATGTCGTTGAAGAGTGTACTTGGGCTTGTGTTAGAAAAGTTTTCTAAAGAATGGTGTCGAAGTCTTCATTGTTTAGGCGGTGGTGCGTGGATATGTATGGTAGGGCTTTTAGTCGTAATTCATTCTTTAGTTTAGGATATCTGTCGAGACTGCTGAGTTGTAGGGCACGTTGAAAACCTATATCATTTAGTGATGGTGGGCAATTCCTACAGATGAGTGCATCGTTTAACTTGTGTAGGCGTGTGTTATTGGTGCTTGTATCAGATACTTCATTTCTTTCTTCTTCCTTTTCTTTCCCCTTTCTTCTTCTTCTTCTCCTTCTTCTCCTTCTCCACTTTCTTCTCCTTTTTCAGCATCTTCTTCAGCTGCTGCTGCTTAAACAATCAAACTTCAGAGTCAAACATTTCTCTACACGCATAAAGACGATTTCTTTAGATCTGCTACTACCTACCGAGCCTTCACGAAAGAAAATTGAGATAGACAGAAAAAGGAAAATATCCTACATATTTGAAGGCTATGAAAATAATTTACAACACCTTTCATTTAAATTTTTTATTCATTTTAATTGTTTTCCTTATTTGACTCTCAGTCGAAAAAAGTCGAAAAGTCTGAAACCGATACTAAACTTTACAAAATGTATTTCATGATAAAATTATTTCAGCATTTCCTTATATATATATATATATATATATATATATATTACACAGAGGTGTGTACATGCGTCGAAGTTTGTGTGTTTTTGTATGAGTGTGTATCATTTTGTCTTTTGTCATGTCATTTTCTTTATATACATGCATCAATTCGGTAGAAATTATTCTTACATTTTCTCTTCAATAATATGCATGCTCCGCACTATACCATACAATTGTATACTCAAAATGAATTTAAAACTAAGTCGTCAGACCAGAAGAATATCATGGTTACACCAACGATTGTATTGGTGAGATAATGTATTTACTTTTCTGTTATCTATAAAAGATGAAAGAAAGATGCACTGGAATATTGATGAGAAACATTTTTCACAACTTTCGTAATGAATTGCAGTTGATTTCCTAAAATATAAATATATATCCTCACGCGCGCGAACGCGAGCACGTTTGTTTGCTTCCTAATATTAAAAATTATTTCTTTCCTTACGATACATGTCGTTTGGCATAAAATTATTTTGTTGCATGCTTTTCATGAAAAGATTATCAAAATTATGCTAACCACTAATAGGAGGCATAATTTGTATCCACTTATGTACGTAGATATAATATGGAGTCGAAATCGGTCACGTCTTCATTTCGCATCCAACAAAACGTAAAAAATAACACTTAGGAAACTTCCACTATTTTTTTGTCAATTCTTTTGCAATAATCTCCCTCCTAACATTTAGGTGTATAATCATGGATATCATTATACATGTATGCATGCATACACACACACACACACACACACACACACACACAAACACACACACACTTATATATTCTTTTATTATTTTGCAACTTTCAGTCATGTTGAATGTGGCCATGCTACAGAGCTGCGTTTTATTCGAAGAAATCGACCCCAGGACTTTTTCTTAGTAATACTGGTACTTATTCTATCGGTATCTTTTGCCGACCTGCTACGTTGTGTTGACGTAAACACACTAACAGTGGTTGTCAATCGATGGTGGGGGACCAAATACAGACACATACACAGGAACATATACACACACACACACAAACGCGCAGACACACACAATCACACACACACATATAGATATATAAATATAATCAAAATAAGCAATAGGTATCAAGCGGCTCCACTTAATTGAACAATTACATCAATTTAAATGCAGTGTCATCTTCCGCTGTACAAATATTTAAATATAATTTTAAAAAGTCGAACACTTACTATAATTTTTTTCACATATTTTAACAGAGCAAGAATATATATATATATATATATATATATGACGGGCTTCCTTCAGTTTCCATCCACTTAAAAGGCTTTGATCGCCCCGAGGCTATAGTAGAAAGCACTTTCCAAGATGCCACGCGATGTGGCAGGACCCCGAACCATACGGTTGGGAAGGAAGCTGCTTAGGACACAACCACGCCTGCGCCCATATATATGTTATATATGTACATATTTATATAATTGTCGCTAGTTATAATATCAGTGCTGTACTGTCTATAGATATAGATTGTAGCTCATAAATAACGCAACCATTGACATATATTTAGCTTTCATATAGTAAGATATAGAACCAGAAGCATTGTACAACTTGCAAATTCGGGAAAGCAAATTCTATTAGAAATGACATATATTCCAGTGTTAGGTAGCAGGAAAATTTCAATAACAAACTGATTGTATGCATAAAATTCTCATGAATAATCTCCAAAGTTTCAGTCTATTGTATTTATCATATCTTAGTCAATACAAAATCTATAGACGCTTGGTTTCCAACAAATCAAGTTCAATAAGCGCAATAGAACAAAATGTGTAACTGATCCTATGTCGAGAATACAGCTCACTTCTTTCTACAGCTGTACGGTATCACCTACTTAGTAACGTCATACAGTTATGTACTTAGAAAACATTACTACCTCCCACTAAATTCCACACTGCACATGTTTCGGAATCTGGTGCATCACCAGTGATGTACCAGAAATACACTTTCCGCTCCAGAACAATGATACCTGTGACTAGAAGTCTCATTAAATAGAAAGAGCATTCACAAAATGACAAGATACTGATAGATATAGCCATGAATTTCACTCTGAAATACAGCATGAAAGCATTTGGTAAAAGTACTACACATGCACTCATGCACTTTTTTTTTTTTCACGCACATTTCATGTTAAATGACACATGTTACTGTAGGAATGTTCTGAAAATATAGACATGTATTTGTATGAGTAAAAATCAAAATTTTATTTTATTTATTATAAGCCCGTATATCAAGAAGGCTGTTTTAAGATCTACAAACAGTTATTCATTTATTTATTCATTTGCCATACCTGCATACGAATTTCAATGTAACCATCATCTCTGATGAAAAAATTCCGTAAAATCCATTAAATTGTTTTTGTTTTAAATATGGTTCAGAAGAACAAAATATATTTTAGTTTTTATATAACATCGGTACATCTAGACAGAAAGACATTTTCAGACGTTAGTCATTACAAAGTATATATTTCACATGTGGGAGGGGCTTTCTTGCCCGGATTGGCCTCACCAGCCACCTCCGGTCTCATAGCAGCAATTCCACTAAATGATGTCAATGGTCATCTTCGAACCCGAAGGACGAACATTATTATTATATATTTCATGGTATATCTTTATATATAAAAGTCAAGTTGTGTGTCTGTCTCCTACGATTTAGATTCCTAACTACTCCCACATTTTGCAGTGCAGTTTAACCAAAACCGGGTATCTTATAGTCGTGATTCATATCGAGCCCTTCTGGGTATTAGCGCGCGTCTACGATAGGTCTACGATTTAAAACAAAAATTACCATAATTTGTTTCCATTTTAATGCATTCTTTTCGATATTATATAAGGGAAGTAACTCTCTAAAAATGTCTACGATGAGTCAACGATTTAAGAAAAAAATGACCATCATTTTTTTTTTCCATTTTAATGCATTTTCTTTGCTATTTTTTGGCTATAACTCTCTAAGAATGCTTATATAGTTATTTCCCTTACAAACACGAGCAACGCCGAGCGATACTGCTAGTCAAACAATAAATGTCTAAGCTTCCGTGCAAACTAAGAGATTGTGACATGACCTAGAATTTAGTGAATAGTAGAGGTAGACTAAAAGGAATCAAATACAACTGAAGGGGATTATACTCTTTACTCTCTTTTACTCTTTTACTTGTTTCAGTCATTTGACTGCGGCCACGCTGGAGCACCGCCTTTAGTCGAGCAAACCGACCCCGGGACTTATTCTTTGAAAGCCCAGTACTTATTCTATCGGTCTCTTTTGCCGAACCGCTAAGTAACGGGGACGTAAACACACCAGCATCAGTTGTCAAGCAATGCTAGGGGGACAAACACAGACACACAAACATATACACACACACTTATATATACATATACATATATACGACAGGCTTCTTTCAGTTTCCGTCTACCAAATCCACTCACAAGGTATTGGTCGGCCCGAGGCTATAGCAGAAGACAGTTGCCCAAGATGCCACGCAGTGGGGCTGAACCTGGAACCATATGGTTGGTTAGCAAGCTACTTACCACACAGCCACTCCTGCGCCTAATATACTTTATGAAACAATCATCCCCAGACATTAGAAAACCGGTACATCAGGATATATCGTGTCATGGGCTTGCAAATTGATTGTTCCAAATGGAAAACATGACTCAGTTTATGAAAAGCAAGCTATAAAATAATACAATTTTCAAATAGTTCATTCACTTAAAACAGTCATGAAACAGAAGGTTAAGAGCACTAGTACACAACATATAAAAACATATAAATTCCTGTTTGAGGCGACGTATCCTACTTTGTGCAACAGCGTAGAAGAGGTAGACAATTCTATAAAATGTCACTTTGGTTAACTTCATTTATATATGAGATAATCTTAATCTTTTATTGCATTTGTTTCAACATTCATGTTAAAACGATTTGATTTACGCCAAATCGCAATACTTTCATTTAAACACTCGTAGACATTTGGTATCACTTCTTATTTATTTTTGTTTGATTTTTGCTTTCTTTATTAAAATCAATATGATGTTTGTTTTAGCCTTCAATGCAAGTCTCTTCGTTATCGTACGACGTAATAACACCAAACAATTGTCTCATGCCAGCATTGATATATCCATGGCTTTCTAACACGCATCCGCGTACACACACACATGAACACCAACGCTCACACCTCCCCCACATGAACACCCACGCTCACACACACCCACATAACATGAGAGAAATTTCAAATCGTACACAACCATGTACGTTATTTGTTTGAAAGCCTTATCCTTGGAGGTTCAAAGTGCTAATTATTTTCAACTAAATTTACATGACGAAGGTTTACTCATCAGAACGCTAAGTTATTATATCTTAGATTTTGAAAGTAAGTGATGTTAACTATATGATTATGCGTGGGATCTCATTAAAGACTCTGACTCTATTTTCTCCAACGCCCACATCAAAGCTGAATTATGTGATCTCACGGTTACAAATCATCCACCGTTACAAACCATCCAAATGTGGTGACTTCTGTTACGAAATCACACAAAATTTGGCCCACAGTTTTCACAAAACTGGAAATCACATCGTATAGCAACATTGCAACACAGATGGTTTACCATTGTGTACATTTGATATGTTTAAGTAAGCAAAAAAGGAAAAACTTCCATAACTTTCAAACGATACAAAAATGCAACACAAACCACAGATAATTCGATATATCATTGTGAAACTTAACTCCCAGGTGGACAATAATGGCCCAAAGTTATGTTTGTTCAAGTTTATCCACACACACACACACACACACACACTCCTATAAGTGTGTGTGTGTATACATATATACATTTATATATATATATATGTGTGTATATATATACGTTATATACATATATATATATATATATATGTGTGTGTGTGTGTGTGTATACATATAGATGCATATATATATATATATATATAGATATTTTATATGCATATATATCATATGTGTGAAGGCGTGTGACCTAGTTGCTAGGTTGTTGCACTCGATCGTTCGATTCCCCTGTGGTCGTGTTGTGGTTTTGAGCAAAACACTGCATTTCACGTTGCTCTAGTCTCTATTTCGATGTAGTGGCAGGAACATTGGCCTAGCCCTCTAGCCGGTGGAATGGCGTGACTGCAATGCAAAGCGAATTGTGACCAGTGATGTGTAACAACATTTCCGATTGATCACATGATCATATTCTATATTATAGCTGTTTGTGTATGTCTATAGCTAGAGTCCAGGTAAGATTGCTTCTTTTGACGAAATGTTAATAGGTGTATACAATAAGTGCTCAGATAGATTTACCACCTAAAGCTCCAACTTGATCTGCGACAAATTGGTGCTGTAGCTACATTAAAATGAATGGTTATACGTTGTTTATAATTCAATGGATACATGTTCAGTTGCAAGAATGGATGCACGCGCAAACAGTTCTATTGTAGCAACACTACAATTTCCTTTAGATACATGAATTCCATGCTCTAAGCCTATATAATGTGTTTGCCCGTTAACTTTTTTCTTTTATTGCGTGGCGATTATAATTCCAATAAATCATTCCCCGTTCTGTAGATAGGGGAATGGCCCGTAGATATATACGTTAGCTGCTATTGTTCAATAAGCAAAATCCGAAACTAATCACACGTTGCCCTTTGGAAAAGCATAACATCCGTCTGCCACACTCTCAGGGTCACACTGATATCCTAAAACTCTGTAAAGATTGCGAATGGCAGTAGAGAATGAAACGCAAGGCATAAAAATTAATTTGATAGCACTGGATTTCTTTCCACTTCGCAGAACGTATTAGTTATAGGTATCTATATCTAAAACAAACAGCCAACTTTTCTGGCACTGTAATTTTCGATAGGACCTGTGAACATAGACGAGGAATTAACGATTGAAAGGTATTCCCTAGCTCGCGTTACCTTCCGAATCTAAATACGTATCTCACGTCACGCAGTCAAAGAAGGAGTACGTTCTGCTGTGCTCTTGGTTATGGCTTATTGTTAAAAAAATCACCTACAGAACCTGGAAGCACTCCGTCGGTTACGACGATGAGGGTTCCGGTTGATCCGACCAACGGAACAGCCTGCTCGTGAAATTAATGTGTAAGTGGCTGAGCACTCCACAGACACGTGTACCCTTAACGTAGTTATCGGGGATATTCAGCGTGACACAGAGAGTGACAAGGCCGGCCCTTTGAAATACAGGTACAACAGAAACGGGAAGTAAGAGTGAGAGAAAGTTGTGGTGAAAGAGTACAGCAGGGATCACCACCATCCCCTGCCGGAGCCTCGTGGAGCTTTAGGTGTTTTCGCTCAATAAACACTCACAACGCCCGGTCTGGGAGTCGAAACTGCGATCCTACGACCGGGAGTCCGCTACCCTAACCACTGGGCCATTGCGCCTCCAGAACCAAACACAAATATTTGAAGTACACGCAAAATTCACTTGCCTCCGAGGTGTAAGGCAAGGCCGAATATTGAAAAGTGATGTGAGATAGGATTGATGAAACTGAAGTGAGAGATATCCGCCACTTCACTTCATGATATCAGCCCCAACGTATTTTTCTGCAGAAGGATATCTCGTAGATGTTGGATGATTCTCTTAGTTAGCAGCAGAATGCCTAAAATATAAAGGCCCGCAAAGAGTATATTTAAGACATAAATTATGTTAGTTGAGATATAAGAATGTATCCCAAATGTGAGCAGTGTGTTGGATAGTTCTAGTGAGGAGGTTGTGTTGATGATGAAAGGTCAAGTCCAAGATGGGTGAGAGTGGGGATGGGAGGTAACTACGGAGAAGTAGGACGCGCAAATTTCGGGCGCATTTGAAGGAGGGAAACGGGGGGTGCTAGGATCTGATGTGCGAAGTCCGAAGGATTTTCCGACGAAGAAGTAGAGTAAAATGTTGAAATGGAAGGGAAAGGGGCTGCGATTGCCAGAAGGGTGCATATGAGGAGAGAGAGAGAGAGAGAGAGAGAGAGAGAAATCAGAGACGTGATCAATCTTCCGGACACGGATAAGGGTAGCATGGGCAAGGATGGAGAAATATCCACAATTAGTGAAGTGATGAACGAAATATTGATATTGAGTTTCTAAATCCTGGCCATGGTTACTCAGACGTGGAACACGGAGAAGCAAGAAGTAGAGGAGGGCTCCTTTAGTCTTGGAGTTTGAGGAGAGGAATGTTCGTGTTAGAGACGGGAACCAGTAGGATTCGTGAAAGAGACACATAAACATATATCACGATCAGAGAGAAAGACAGAATTATAATGTGAGAGATAGAGGGGAAAACAGAATTATATAGTGAGAGAGAGAGAGAGAAAGAGAGAGGGAGGTAGAGAGTTAGAGAGAGAGGGAGAGAGAGAGAGATCTTCTCGGTCACATTTTTCGAACATGATTCTGCTGTTCGATCAGCTGAACGACCATGTTCAGTGAACCGGAGTGGATGTAGTTGAGCTTTCTAGCGACATGTTTGTCTCAAATCTAACCAGCGTGACACACTGTAACAAGGCAGGAAATTTGAATCCTAGGCTTATGCCACCTGTCTTCTTAATAATCCATTCATACGTTATGGCTGACCATTATGCTATAGAAAATTACACACATTCAAGTTACATCGATGTAAATTGGGATTAAATAGCTAATGCATGCGAATCGAACATCTTACGCATTGTTTCAAACTAGATCTATATGCGTGTGTTCGTGTTTGTGTCAGCATGCATGATATATATAATATATATATATATATATATATATATATATATATATATATATATATATATATATATATATATATATATATATATATATAAATATGTGTGTGTATGTAATGCATGAGATTGTTTGTGTACGTGTGTATGTGCTTGTGTTTGTACGTCGGTTTGTTTATGTGTTCCTGTGCGATTTTCTTTATATTAAATTTAATATATTTTATGAATATTATATCGAAATAATGCACACATACTTATTCTCCTCCTACGTTTTCTATCTCCTGTTATAAGTGTATTTACGCAGGGTTTCGTTTGAAAATATCTCTCAATACAAATTAGTGTCAATTAAGTATACGATTAGTAATAAAATTTAAGTAGCGATTGACCAAGTAATTTCTATTTTCACTTAAGTGGGAAGTTTGGCATGATGGAAATTATGTAAGTTTTATAACATTTAAACTTCTTACTAGAATCCATCAGAGATTGTAACACATTTACAAGCAATTATAAGTTAATTTTCCAATTAATTTTAAAGATTTAATCGCAGCAGGACTTACACATATTTCGCTATAACTCTATTAATTAAATATAAACCTTACCCATGTTGTAAAATTACAAACAATAAAAATAGCACTGATTTACTGATATAATTAAATATAAAAAACTACAAGCCGTTGCTTTGAAATAGTAAACAATTTAACTTAAATGTATTTAAAAGCGCTCGATTAGTTTGATTATTGATTGCATAAATGGTAAAATCGATCATTAGTTTTAAAGAGATTATTATGTTCTTGTATAAAATGATAATTAAAACCACACATGAATAGGTGAATTAAAACAGTTTCGTGAGTGTAGGTGTTTTCAAACGGAGAATATATCTTAAACACACATGCGCGTACAGACGCAGATACACACATAAACATTTTATATATATATATATATATATATATATAATATATATAGACATATATATATAGACATATATATTATATACATACATACGTACATAAGAATATTTGTGTGTGTGTAAAGAGAGAGAGAGAGAGTGAGATAGATATATATATAGATAGATAGATTGATAGATAGATAGACGTATACAGTGCGTTTATAAATATATATATATATATATATATATATATATATATATATACATATATGTGTGTGTGTGTGTGTGTGTGTATTGGTAGACCTACAAGTAATATCTGAGTATGTATAATCATACTAAGTATTGAAGACGTTAGCATTCGCAGTAAGACTAATACCAGGTTGTCTTACTCTGTAATGCCAAATTTCACCTCCATTATTGCATCTATAAATAGAAGCAAGTCAAATGAGCAAGGCCGCTGGAGATCTTCTGATGGAAACCCCGGTTCTGGGCAGATAAGATCTGATACGCATAAGGTTAGAGATGCCAATGTTTTGCTCCCACTGAGTGTATCGATCCCCAGTATTGAGAGATATGAAAGAGTGACTGTGGGAAATCTGACAACTATTGTTGGTAGTAGAAATAATGTTAGGGATGGCCCTGGGAAATCGTGTAATTGTAGAAACCCTGAATTATGTCCCCTTGATGGGTTATGTCTAATTACTAATGCAATATATAACTGCGTTGTTCACGATGAGGATCAAAAAGATAAGTTTTATATAGGTAATAAAATAGATTATAAGATTAGGTATAGGGCCCACATGAAGTGGTTGTCAAATGAAAAATACTGTAGCTCTACCACACTTGCGTCTTATATACACGACCTAAAGAGGAATAGTAAGAGTTATTCTCTGGAATGGTCCGTTATTTCGAGAGCCCCTTACTTCAGAGTAAATAAAAATAAGTGTAAGTTGTGTGTAAAGTCCTTTGGCCCAAAATAAGTGTAAAGTTGTGTGTAAAGTCCTTTGGGCCAAAAACTTTGAATAGATTTACTGAGCTCATCCCTTTTTGAAAGTATATAGAAATAAAAGTAGATATAATTAAATTGTTTAGCCTTACGGGGATTCGAAACCAGCGAGGTTATATTTCTGTTAATTTCAGCCACTTGAGTGTTTAGCAATAGATTTTTTTAAAGAAAATTTGAACGTGTCCGCTGAAGGGTTTTTGTTTTAAATTATATAACATTTTCATGAAACGTAAAAGCATTTCATAATTTTTATTTTTGATCTGTGCGTGTTTCCTGTTTGCGCTTGAGTTAAAGTATTATCGTGTTTTTGTGCTGCTTTGCAGCGGTTGACCGGCTGTGGGTTGCAGTTTCGAGGACGTTTCAACTGTGTGATTTGTTGCCGAAGTACTTAGCCAGAAGAAATGGCGAGGAAGGACGTTTACTCGGACCTCAGTGAGTCGGATTTGTCAACCTCTGAGGAGGATTTGGCAATGGTGGTCAGTAAGTTGGAGAAGGTGTTGCAAGGAAGAGCAACTTACGCAGGAGCGATGAAACCAACCAGAAAAGAGGTAGACCTGTCTAAGTTACCGGATTGCCAAAAAATGGTAAAGAAAGTAGGCGGAGACGCCGAGTTGTCACCGCCAAGGAAAATGATAAAAAGATTTCGAGAGGAAAACAATAACTTACAGAGTGTTCACCACAGAAAAATGAAGAGTAGATTTGGTTGGTATTGAAACAGTGGAGGAGGCATTAAGAACTACAGCAGGAGAGATAATATTTGTCGAAAGAGGGAATAAGTAAGGCAATATGGTGCCGTACATATTCCCCGCTGTAGCAGAAGAGATTGCTAGAAGGATAACTGCAACGACTATTAAAACGGATAAAGTATTCCTTCTACCCTCATATCTGGGAAGGAAAACAACCAGGGTGGAAGAAATACCGCCAGATGTAGAGGCGGAGTGGATAGTGGCAGCCATCCTCATTGATAATGAGGACAAATTGGACATCCTTCAAGCCACGATAGCGTACGAAGGGAAATGGAGAGGAGCAACACTAGAAAATAGTAGACCAGGTAGAAGCCGAAGCAATTGAGAAGGCGTTGTGCACGGTATCTAAAGATATAGCGTGTTTGGCAGAAGAAGCAAATATGGGACGGTGGTGGCCCAGTCCAAGTCGGAAGAAGTAGGAAGGAGGCTGGCTGTAAACACGATGAATAAAGTGGTCCTTCTACCCATGTATCTTCGAAGTATGTTATCGAAGATCAGAGTAGAGGGAATCTCGCCAGACATACATCACACATACACCAACCCACCCATTCCTTTCCTTCACAATGTATAAAACAAAGAGAAAAAGACACCACAAGATACACAAAATCCCATCCCCCGTGCAAATAGCTATATGTATGTGTGTCTGTCCGTTTGTGTGTGTGTGTGTGTATAAATATACATACATATACATACAAACCCACATCACATATATGTATGGATATTTCGTAGCTCGTATGAGTAAATGTTTGTATTTTCCGAACTAATAAACACCCCCTCGCGCGCGCTGCCGGCTTCTTTCTTTCTTTCTTTCTTTCTTTCTTTCTTTCTTTCTTTCTTTCTTTCTCTCTCTCTCTCTCTCTCTCTCTCTCTGTCTTTCTCTCTCTGTCTATCTCTCGATCTCCCACGCACTCGCTCAAATATACATGCATTTCTGTTTCACGAACAAACCTCACACTTTAGGGAGTACTGATGTGGAAAATTATAACAACCACCCGACTGTTATTTTGTGTGTTGTCTAGAATGTAAGTAACATCTATAGCGGAAAAGACCTTCAAATTACCGCAAAAGCGTATTATTGTTGTATATCTTAATATAATATGCTTATAATATGTTGATACATTGTATTTTTCCAGCAGTTTTCAAAGGTTTTGTTTTCCCTCTGCAAATACATATTAGATTATCTTACATTTTTTAAAGTGAATAGTTTGTCATAGAAACAGCAGTAAAATATCGCCTTATCACTTTTATACATTCAGTTACTTGTTTAAAAGTTTATTAATCAAATCTAATGTTTCAAAAGTTTTTACAGCTGTAATATTTTATATCGTCATAAGGTTCAAAGTATCAATATATTTTAATACGTACGTTAGATGTTTCCGTTTATTTATTTTCCATATATGAGAAGATATTTTAAAAGCGTAAGAAAACGAGAAAGTTATGTTCTAATAAATGTACATGTGTGTGCTTTTAAGTTCATATACGTGTTTAATTTTTATGTCGTATCGACGATTTGTCAATGATAATTTACAACAATATTATTGATTTTGATTCAAAGTATTCTATTTCGTGTAAGGGAAAGCTGTTTCAAATCAGACTTATATTACAGAAAATAAATCATTGAAGTATGTTCATTTAACCTAGTGTTTCAAACAATACTGACAGTGTCGCCAATAGTCTACATCGCATTTGAGTCGGATCAAGACTAATTGCTTGACTCCTGCAACTGGTAGTCATCCCAGGTGTCAGAATGTGGGCACGACTACACATAAATATAAATTATTCATATGTAAATACTTACTGATACTTATATATAGTTATCATCTTATTCAATTCACCATATATATATATATATATATATATATATATATATATATATATATATATATATATATATATATATGGGAATATATGCAAAACACAATATCTATTAAACTATCAATGGAGTGAAGACGTATAGCTTATTGGCTAGGGCATCCGGATAGCAATCGTAAGGTTGTGTCTCCTAATCTCGGCAGCATGTTTGTGTGAAAATAACATTTTTACGTTGCTGCAGTCCACTTAGCTTACAAAAATGAGTACTGCCTGCATTTCAAAAGGCAATTCACATTACATTCCCTGTCCCGATAAATCTCCGAAGAATTACTTTAATATTACGCGTTCCTTTGTTTCCTCGTGATACTTTCAAGAGCAGGCTCTTCCGTTGCTCGGATCAAACTGAGTACTAGTCGTCCTTACGACAGAATGCTAGTTATATATATATATATATATATATATATTTATATATAGAGGGCATTATTATACATAGATGCCACACGCTAAGAGGGACAAAAAGTCATTTCTACCAAAAATTTTACTCATCCCACCGAATGCAATCTTTCAAAGCAAGACGTTAAAAAAAATATAGACTTGTATCACCTGTGATTTCGTACTTCTGTACTCTTCAGCAAGCCTGGACGTATCATAAATAAACGTCTCGTCGAAGCCAAGCAGCTAACTGCTCAACGTCAACGAAGCACATGGGGGAGTTTACATATATTACATCCGGTAAATGGCAGGCTTCTTCGAATTGCATTTCGGATAGGAAAAGTTTTTTCGGAATAAAAATTATTTAGCAATTAAGGACAACCTCTTAATAAGGAATCTTAATAAGAAATTATCGGGTAGATAGCGTGAAAAACCTCATAAGAGAAAAATTTCGAAAATAATTTTTCCTTATTGAACATATTAATTTATATATAGAGGGCATTATTATACATAGATGCCACACGTTAAGAGGGACACAAAGTCATTTCTACCAAAAATTTTACTTATCCCACCGAATGCAATCTTTCAGCGTGTGGCATCTATGTATAATAATGCCCTCTATATATAATTAATATGTTCAATAAGGAAAAATTATTTTCGAAATTTTTCTCTTATGAGGCTTTTCACGCTATCTACCCGATAATTTCTTATTAAGATTCCTTATTAAGAGATTGTCCTTAATTGCTATATATATATATATTATATATATATATATATTATATATATATATATATATATATATATATATATATTTGCCACTTAAATGTGGCTAACCGTTAAGGGTTGATGCTACTGTAGCTTGTAGACCTAGCTAGACATCTCCTCCAGCATGCTATTGACAAACAATATGTGCCCTATCATAATTTGCAAAGGGAATTCATCATTTCCTTTTCCAGCCTAACCTAAAACCAACGGACCCTGGTTTCTGCGTATCGACTCGTCATCAGCGTGACACACCCACCGGTTGGCGATATGAAGTGGTTCCCAATGCATATATAGACATTTTCCAGTAATGAAAAGTCACTTTTTCGAGATCAGGGATATTTCGTCCCTGGAAAAAGCATATATATATATATATATATATATATATATATATATATATATATTTAGAAAATAGTAAAAAGTGAAAAACCTACAGAAGGCTTGTTTTAAAAGGTTAAAAAATATATATTTGAGTCAATATGTCTGAAGATGTTATAAATTTTTTTCATACAATGACATAATTTAGAAGAAATAACCGGTTTCGCGTATATATATTCGCATTAGGAACCACTTCGCAACGCCGCCCGGCTTTTTTGTTGTTTTTTGGAGAAGATCTAGCTGAATTGTTTCAGGGAGGCCGCCATTGCTGGGTGGTGGTGGGTAACTGAGACGAAGTTGTGCAAGACCTACTGGAGAGTGAGTTCCCCTAGAAACACGTGTGCTGAAACAGATGTTGCAGTGAAATGGAGAGCTGATACAGAAATAGTGTGGTCACATTCAGTCCATCGTCACATTAAGCCCCTACTAACAATTTATCGAAGAATGCTGTAGAACCTCCACCACTCGATCTACAAAGCAGCAATCTTCCGTCGGAAAAAAAAAAAACTAGCGAAATCGGGAAACATTTGTCCTGCTAGCGGAGACCACACACGTTCACCTTCCAGGAGACTTCTGAGATGCCTCAGCCTCCACGCATGCCTGCGTATCATCGTCGTAGGCATCTCTAATCTGCCCATTAATGGTCTTTGACAACAGATAGAGCGTCTCACAAGTAGCGACGTATTCTTACACTAAAAGAACAGCTGTCTCTCCAAGTTGATTAACCACGAATTCGGGCAAGGTACGACGGCCAGGCGGTAGATAACGACCGATGCCATAAACACATTGGCCACATCCGCCCTCCCGTTCAGGGATAGCCAGCGCCAAGAGCAGGTCTTTACTACAGATGCCACCCTGCTCGAAACTTCAGCGCAATTCTTCACTACTTGGAGACCTGGTCCAAACCAGAACCCTAGCAACTTTACCGGTCCCTTCGCCCAGCGTCCAATGACACTATCTGAAGGAATCAACGTTCCCCTCCACGTGCCGAGTTGCAAGCCGACTAATTTTTCCCATTTAATCTTTGCTCGTGCCACCATCTTGTAAACATCTATAGCCTCGCCTACGTCATGTAGGCGTGCCATTGTGGTCACGCTGATGATAATGTCATAACCTCTCGGGATGCTACTCAACCTTCGCAGTAGCGGCTCGGGAACCACCACATACAATATTGGTATGAGCGGACATCCTTGGCGAACCGAGCGTATCATATAGAACGGTTGTGACAGAAACCCCATCAGACGAACTACCGTGTTAATGTTGTGATACAATTGAATGATCGACCTAATGAAGTCCAGACTCAGGCCAAACTGCGCAGGAACAGTCACCAGTAACCGATGGTAAACCCTATCGAAAGCTTTAGATTGGTCTACACGTACCAATGCCCCTCCTCTTCCAGATTTGTCCCACAAACTCTCTAGGGTATAGCGAATAAGGTGGAGATTATCTGAATGGTTCTGCCGGCAATGGTACATGTCTGTGCTCCCCCCACGACCAGTCTATCCGCGCCAAGCGCCGAAATTTTGTTAATGCCTTGGACAAAATCTTCACTTCTGCATTTAACAGAATACTGAGCCTGAAATTATCTAAACAGTCCCCCTTTTTCAGAGCCTTTCTGACCAGTATCACCACTCCCCAGTGTACAGATCCTGGGATAAACCCATTCTGATGCCAGTTCGCGTACACATTAGCCAGCAGGTGCCCGAACTAGTCTGGCATACATTTATACAGCTCGTAGGGAAGACCATCCAATCTCGGCGACCTACCCACGCCACATACGCCATAGCCACAATCACCTCCCCAAGAATGATCGGGCCTTCGCAAGACTTCGTTTCCGGCCCTGAGAGGCGCGGCAGACCAGGAAGGAAGCCCTCAAGTTCTCCCCTAACATCCGGCGCGCCTCCACCCCCGAACATCCGGGCGAAGTACTCATGAAAGGCATCACAAATTTCCTCGGGTTCGTTTACCAATACACCTTGAAGATTCACCATAGACCGAATAGTGGAGTCATTTCCACGTTGGGCTTCCACCAATAGGGCCCATCAAGCGGCCTTGATTCCTTCACAGCCCATTGCACGCATTTTCGCTCTCAAAATACACCCCGTGTGTTGGGCTTCGAGGTGCTGGTTCAATTTCAGTCTCTTCAAATTCACATTGCTAGTCCTCATGACTTCCTCTAAATTCTTAACTAGACCATTTCCTTTCTCACGTTTCCTTTTAACTAGGCCCATGCTATATCTAATAGACTCATATTTTATGGCTCGTTTTAGGGCGTTCCCCCATTTGTTATTAATCACGGTACCTATTACCGCCCTCTGAATTAACTGCTTTATCCGCTTTCTGTACTCCTCAATCGACAAAAGGGACGTGTTGAATTTCCAATAGCCAGATCCCTGTCTATGCATCTTATCTAGGTTCAGCTTACATGTAATCATCTTGTGGTCACTGTAGCTGACGGGAGAAAACTGTGGACACTTAACTATACTCTTATACAGCTTTCTAATCAAAATCCTATCTAAATGTGATCTGGGAAACCCGTTGTTGTTTGATCATATCCGCAATGCAGCGTCCGGGTTTTCCAGCCTATATGGGTCTGCCAGCTGGAACTAGCTTAGCAGATCCCGAAAGCCAAGTTATATGTGTCGTATCCGGTCTGGAGCCAACAGAATCTACACGCGCATCGTAGATTGTGTTAAAGTCTCCTAACAGAACGGAAGAATGCGACGTGGCTAGAAATTTCCCTAGGTCACGAAAATATTCACTTTGTGGACCAATAATAATGGGTGTATAAACTGCATCCAGCCTGACGCGTTTCTCGTAGCCGTTCAGGAGGGGTAGCAGATCTCTTTGCCCATCAATCAGGTTGTTGAAGCAACAAACATCTAAATCCCACGACCTGATGTCATGTAGGAAGTGTCCTCGCTTCCAGCTCGACATCAGACAACGTACACTCAAGCAACCAATGTGAATAGCCATAAAGTTCTCTTACCTTTTTATTTGAATTATTGGATTTTTTCCTTTTGAACGGCAGTTTTCAACACATTTTCTAGTTAACTAAACACTTTTAAACTTCGTATACTGGTAGAATGTGTTTATAAAACATCATTTTTTCTTGGCTTTATTGAGAAAATTCTATAGTTTGTAAGATATGTCTACTTTAATTTCGAGCATTTCGGCAATTTTAACCAATCGCTGGAGATCATTTTGGGTGAAAATATTCCGTGTGTATGAATATGTCCCTCGTTTAAGAAAGAGATTGGGTTTATTTACATTTGCGAAGAAAAAGAGATACCCTTCCCCACCCCTATCCCTATCCCTAACCCTACCCCTAACCCTAACCCCACCCCTAACCCTAACTAACCCTAACCCTAAAACAGATTGAAATGCAATAGATCGATACTAGGGTTATAATTATGGGTGATATTTTCATTTGACACAGCTAGAAAAAAATTCCATTTTCCGTAGCAGCGTCGTATGAAATTGTCACCCATAATTATAACACTAGTATCGATCTATTGCATTTCAATCTGTTTTAGGGTTATGGTTAGGGTTAGAGGTGGGGTTAGGGTTAAGGTTAGGGTTAGGGTTAGGGGTGGGGAAGGGTATCTCTTTTTCTTCGCAAATGAAATAAACCCAATCTGTTTCTTAAACGAGGACATATTCATACAGCACGGAATGTTTTCACCCCAAATGGACTCCAGCGATTGGTTAAAATTGCCGAAATGCTCGAAATTAAACTGGAAATATCTTACAAACTATAGAATTTTCTCAATAAAGCCAAGAAAAATGATGTTTTATAAACATATTCTACCAGTATACGAAGTTTAAAAGTGTTTAGTTAACTAGAAATTGTGTTGACATATGCCGTTCAAAAGGAAAATATCCGAATTATTAAGCGGAGGGGGAATCTCCACCTTTTCCTTTTCTTCCTCTCGTGGGATCGAGACCGGTAACCCATTAAATATAGAATTATTAAAGACCATTCTCATCGTATATACTGTCTTATGGTATTTGTTCTGTAACATTCTATTGGGGACTTCATACACATCATAGTTGGTAAATTTCTCCGAAATGTTATCAATTTTTTTACACTCTTTTACAGTTGAATGTCTCTCATTAGCTCGGTGTCTTTAGTATATATTGCTATTATGCCATTTTTTCGCTTTTTTCTTTTCTTGCGGTCTTTTTTGCTCGTTGGTCTGAAGTAGTCGCCACTCTCGATTGAGTTGCTCTTTGTATTTTTCTTTTGTTTCTTGTTCTCTTCTCTTCTTTTACTTTCTTCTTCTTCCTCTTGTCTTCGTTCTCCTCGTCCTCTCTTTCGTTGCAATTCTTTGGTATGTGGCCTAATTGGCCACACACAATACATCGGGGTTTTCGTCCCTCAACAAACAATTTGAGGGCACCCTCCCCTATCTCAATTATCTCTAGGATCGCTTCAGTTGTTTTAGGTTCCGCCTGAATGAGGAGATTCAATTTGACCAGTGCAGTTAGCTTTTTCAGTGACAGCAGCTTTTTCAGTGCAGTTATCTTTTTCAGATACAGTTTCTCCCGGGTTGATTAGGACTGCCACAGAAAGCTTTGACGAGCTTTCTGACACGTCTCCAAATAATTCCGACATTTTATAATTCTTGGCAACGGGGGAATCAAAACTTTTATGTTCACTGGTCGACGACCTGTAATTCTTCCTCCCAACGGGTGAATGAAAAATTTATTTATCAGTATTTGTCTCCTCTCCAGACGACATGTAATTCTTCCTTTCAACGGAGGAAACAAATATTCCGGTTCCAATGGCAGGCTCCTCGCCAGACGACATTCTTCCCTCCAACGTAGGAATGCGTGCCTTCTACAAGCACTTAGTTTTCCCATGAAAACTTCAGCAGTTATTAACAAATTCAACAGTTTAACAAGAAACATCAGTTATTGACAGTATTAACAATAAGCAATAGCAATTTTCACAACGAACGACGAACTCACTACACGTGGTTATTCTTTTAATGTCTATGAAAGATTGAGAAAAAACATTTGGTTAAGCTTTTTCTTTAAAGAAAAGGAAAAAATAAAATAAGCAAAACCTGTATCGATATGAATGAACATTTGTTTAAAACGTTTTAAAGTTGTAAGGTGAATGCGAAAAGGGTAGTCGCAGTTTCGTTTCGGAGCGTGGCTGGATATTGTTATTTAAAATGTAAAGTTTAAAGGAAAAGAGAATTCACGGGTTCATCTCCGAGCGGGAGCGATATATGCGTTTCATTTTCATTGTAAATTAATTCATTTTACATTCATCATTTCATGTGTTTTTTTGTTCCCGCATGTCTGTGCATGGCCCCTATGTATTAGGCCTTGTGTCTGTAATAAAGAATAAGATCGCCGCCCGATTTTTTTTGCATCATTTTTGGGAATTTCTGCTACCCTGTTATATGAGTTCGCCTTTGGCTTGTTACCTGTTTCATTTTTAAATTTTATTTGTGTATTACTTTGAATCGAACTGTTGTACGTTGTAGGACATTAATTTTCGCCCTACAAACAGAAAATTTTATTGTGGAACTTTTTTAAAAATATATTATGAAATAATATTTACTATTTTTACCCGTTAACGGGCGCTGAATTATCTGAAAAATTGTCATTTAATCTAACAGCAGAATTCTGCAACATGCCACACAAACACGAAAACCCAGTCATGGCTGTCACACTTTTCCAACTACATCATCTCCTAACATCTGACCACATAATTCCCCAGACAGAACCACTCTTGATTATTGTGTGGGACGCAGCTGAGCGAGAGACTAAAAAAAATTCGTGTAACACCAAAGCTGAACTGAAGGCATTGATTATGGCAGCATTCACCAACATAAATGAGACCGCTCAGAAGAGTTGCAGGAGTTTCCAAAGACGTCTGGAGACCGTGGGTTAAGCCAATGACGATTTTATTGCGTAAATTTACTCTTCAATATTTCAAGATATTCTTATGTAATTGTGGTAAATATATCTGTTAAATATATCTGTTATTTTCACTTTTTGCGTAACCTAGTCAATTTACATACATATATATATATATATATATATATATATATATATATATATATATGTAGAGGAGAGAGAGAGAAACATATACATCATTGACTAGAGAAAATATGTATATAAATCATGGATTAGAGAACGAACGTTAGAACATCAGACACGGGCCAACGACTCTATATACCCCGTGCTTCTATACATTTTATCATAAACAAATAATACCATGCCTTTCACATATGAAAGAAATGCATATATAAACACCAAAGATAAATCCAAACCAGGGAGTTCTGAGCTGATGATAGAAGTGTCGTGTTGACTAATCTTGAAACGTACGTTCTCAAATAACCTTTGCACTTGATTTTTTAATGTCTCTACCCCCATATTTGCGTGAGTTGAATTGAGCAAACACTATATGAGAGAGGTTTTCTTTAAGTATTAGAAATAGTTTTAAAAATGTTTTTTTAGCTGCTATTTCTAATGAGTTCAGTATGCGGCAAAGTAATTTATTTTACTAAGCCCTTTTATATAATGTAATAATTTGAATTCGCCTTAGATGGTCCCTTTGCATACTGAACACTTGGTGAAATTGATTAATTAATTAATTTTACCCTCAATTGTTGAAATTATAATTCATCTCTCTCTATATAATGCCGCGGATTTTACCGAAAAAAGCATAGTGTTTGCTGATTTTAACCCACGCTGGTGGAAAGGGGAGAGCAGAAATTCTTCGCTTGCATTTTTGAGTTTGTTGGCACTGTTAGTTGCGAGCAGATCTTCGGAAGCGAGAGGAGGCCGAGAGGGTATGCTCCTACTTTCAGTGTTTTCAAATCCAAACCAGGGAGTTCTGAGCTGATGATAGAAGTGTCGTGTTGACTAATCTTGAAACGTACGTTCTCAAATAACCTTTGCACTTGATTTTTTAATGTCTCTACCCCCATATTTGCGTGAGTTGAATTGAGCAAACACTATATGAGAGAGGTTTTCTTTAAGTATTAGAAATAGTTTTAAAAAAGTTTTTTTAGCTGCTATTTCTAATGAGTTCAGTATGCGGCAAAGTAATTTATTTTACTAAGCCCTTTTATATAATGTAATAATTTGAATTCGCCTTAAATGGTCCCTTTGCATACTGAACACTTGGTGAAATTGATTAATTAATTAATTTTACCCTCAATTGTTGAAATTATATATATATATATGCACATATATAAATATACAAAATTATATAGACGGACCTGTCCGGAAAAATGTTTATAAAAATCGACTAAAAGAGGTGATAAAAATGAATTAGTAAAACATATCAATCGACTAAAAATTTTACCCATCCATTAAAAATATTTTAATAAAAGCAGTTCTTAGAAATGAGGCAAGTCCGGTATCCAAGGAGCGTAAGAGAGTTCCAAAAGAGGGTATATCATAATCCACATCTATGGCCATTTCGGGGGCTCACTGCCGCGGTCCGATTGCAAGTTAAAGCGCATTTTGTCAATGACCCGCTCATCGGGATGAAGAAGGCTCTATAGGAATTTCACAATCAAGAAATAAGAATAGTACCCATATAGTAATTCTTGCGAAGTACTTCATAGTGAAAATCCTAGAGAGTACTGTTCATCCTGTTATAAAGTTTCCTTTCATCCCATTTGTGGGTAATAATATTTAAACTAATCGAGCACAGGGGGTGATTTAATCGATTTCCCGCTCCTCGACATTGCTGGTCTTATGCCAAAATTTGAAACTAATATTTGTGTTTACATTATTCGCACACACTCATACACACGTGCATACATTATATATAGATACATATAATTACACACACACATATATATATATATATATATATATATATATATATATATATAAACAACTTATACATAAGGGCTAAAGAAAATTATTTCAATGCCAATATGCTGATAACATACTTATAAATACTTAATTTCCATATATTATTTACTCGCTACAGAAAAAAAACATTGCTATTGTAGCGAGTAAATAATATGTGGAAATTGACGATTTAATAGTCTGTTATCAGCATATTGGCATTGAAATAATTTTCTTTAGCCCTTATATATAAGTTGTTTGTAATTTTAACCGTAACGGTATTTTAATATGCTGCCACATTTTTTGATGGAATTTTTTTTCTGTAAAAAAACTTCATCCTATATTAGTAGTATATACATATATGTATACACACCAGAACATTCCTAATAAACACACATGTTCATGTGATCGATGATTCTCGCAGTTTTACTCGCTTTCTCTTGGGCTTATGATCAAAATAAGACCAAATACTGGAACATATATTACAAATGAATGAAATGTCTGTGGGAAAGAAAGAAACGCTAATTGAAGCCCATTGTGAAATCAAAGAAAGGAAGGAATATTTATCGATCGTCGTACAGAAATGTACCTAAAAAGGAAAGTTTTTGCATTGATAGGGCTTTATTTTTGAAACGAGTACATTTGAATAAAACTTGAAAGAAATGTGTTTGCAATTAGAATTGCCTGGTGAACTGAAGTAGAAGAGTAAATATTTTTGGAAGGGTCTCATGAAGCATAAAGAAATTCGAGAAAAATTCTAAAGAAATTGTTATATTTAACAAGGTTCTGTTTAAAAAAAAAAAAAATATATATATATATCTGTATATAATATAAAAATTGAATAGGTCCAAAATATTATTTTACGTTATTACGTCACGACTACAAAAGCAAAATTGTCGGTGGTTGGGCGGGTTTGTCGTTGTATGTGAAAGAAAAGCAGTAGTACTGAAACGGATTGTCTGAAGAGACAGAATTCTGTGTTTATGCACACGCGCAGCAGAAAAAAGAATCGGAAAAGAAAATCGAAAATGATCAGTGAATCTGATAGACCAGATATACAGAAGAATGTAAACAGTGATTTTGGTGATAATAAAAGGGAAATTTTATTAATACTATAGGTTTGCTACTGTTTTTAGCAAATTATCGACTCTAAATATATTTGGAAGAATAAATATAGAAATGTGGCAGAAATGACGTCAGATGCACAATACAAATTATAAAGACATATACTGCCAACCTGCATGAAATATTGTGAGATTCGGCAGCTGTTTCTATGTCCACTTAAGGTAGCCATCATATTTGGCAGATTTTCTGGTTAGATATTTCGCGTCCCCGTATGACTGTGCATATCGGCTTAGGTGAGTGTGCGTTTCAGAAATAAAGAGAGAAGTCGAGGTGGGGTTTATTCGAGAGTATAAAGGGATATATTTTATATATAACTAGCAGTATCGCCCGGCGTTGCTCGGGTTTGTAAGAGAAATCACTATATAAGCAATTTTAGAGATGTAAAGTATAATAGCCATCTCAATATGACTAGCCACAAAGGAGGGGTGATACTGTAGCTTTTTACGTTCTGAGATTTAATAATAAATTTTTAGAGAGTTACTTCCCTTATATAATAGCAAAAAAGGCATTAAAAATGGGAAAAATTCATGAAAATTTTTTTTAAATCGTAGACTCATCGAAGACGCGCGCTAATACCCAGAAGGGCTTCATATGAATCACGATTATAAGATACCCGGTTTTGGTTAAACTGCACCGCAAAATGTTGGAGTAGTTAGGAATCTAAATCGTAGGAGACAGACAGCACACAACCTCCCTTTTATATTTTAAGATGATATTCTTCTAAATAAAAATATGCACCCTTTTAAAGCCTAGCCAGGCTCATGGGCCCGGTTTCGCGGTTTCAATGGCATATGTATTCTCCAGTTGGACGGACGCCAGTCCATCGCCACGTTACTCATTTTTGCCGGTTGAGTGGACTGGAGCAACGTGAAATGAAGTGTTTTGCTCAAGAACACAACGCGTCGCCCGGTTCAGTAATCGAAACCACAATCTTACGATCATGATGCTGACACCCTAACCACTAAGCCACGCGCCTCCACATGTCATTTATCTGTTACTGTTACTTCCAGCATTCTAATATCTAGAAAAACGTCACGGTACCGCTTCTGATCTGTATACGAGTGCACATGCTATATAGTATTGTCTTAGTTTGCTAAATTTGATCCATGTGAATGTGTGTTGCATAATTATATATGGTTGTTAGCGGCGAGCTGGTAGAAACCTTAGCACGCCGGGCGAAATTCGTAGCCGTATTTCGTCTGTCGTTACGTTCCGAGTTCAAATTCCGCCGAGGTCGACTTTGCCTTTCATCCTTTCGGGGTCGATAAATTAACTACCAGTTACGCACTGGGGGTCGATGTAGTCGACTTAATCCCTCTGTCTGTCCTTGTTTGTCCCCTCTGTGTTTAGCCCCTTGTGGGTAGTAAATATATATATGGTTGTTAGCCTATGCTTCTGCTATTGTGGTCTCTGTTGAGCTCTGGTCAATCCTAAGCGAACAGAATTATGTGAAAGCTATTGCAGAGATGATAATCCGTCATTTTATATATCAGCGACTATATTTTCTTTTATGTCATCACAAACTTTAAGATGACAATCACTGCTAGGCTATAATTTCCTTTTTCGGAGCATACAATCTCTCTCTCTCTTAGTGCGTGTGTGTATATGTGCGTGCGTGCGTATGTGTGCGTTGGTGCGTGCTCATGTGCGTGCATCCTTGACGTGTTCATGTATATTCTGAACTATTTTACGTTACAAAACAAGTAAC